>NC_055696.1:20774435-21094019 GCF_017639745.1 Melanotaenia boesemani | reverse complement strand
TGGTTGGAACCAGTGATTGCTGGAACCATTGTTGTCTTTCTATCATAACCAAACAGTCTGCCCATTGTCCTCTGACATCAACAAGTCATTATTCAGACAACTGCCTCTGACTTGATGGTTTGTAAAAAAGACCAGACCGTGATCAAATTTTGAGCAGACATTTTATGTCTTTTAATGTATCTGTGTCAGCACCACCTTGACGTTTAATCATTTACCATTCTGGATGCAACATGTAATAAATTTGTGTGTATGATTAGATAAAAGAAAAGCAACATATGTCTTTAAATGTTGATTAAAACCATTTTTATCTACAGACTGTTCTGCATTAAAATGAACTTTTTCAGCTAAAGAAAAATCAGACGTTTGTGCATAAAAATCTGCACAAAGGAACAAATCTAATCCTTTTACAGCTGTTTGGCAGTTATATGAAAAAGTCGTATATAATGAGGAGGGCAGTGTAGTTAATTTTACATGAGAAAAATGAAAGCTGGAACGAAACTGTGGATGAAGTTAGATGAAATGTTGTAGCTGGTACATCAGGAGTGAAGTGGGTTTCTGGGATGATGGCAGTCCGGTTTGTATAGCAAGTATGAATGTGATATAACTGAGATTTGCCATCTTAGGTTAGATTTTGTGCAGGTTAGCTGATCTTATAAAGAGTAAATTATCTTCTGCCATGTTAGAAATTACACTAAAACAACCTGCAAACGTAAAAATGTCAAATATTATATGAACAAACTGACTTTAGAGTTACTTTTAACAATTAAAAAGATATGTTCAGTAAAAAACAAAAATCTGGATCTCTGAAAGGAGCACCTTGGACTCTACTTTCTGTGTTCGAGAGAACTTCTCAGAACTTGATGATTAGTCACAATGTGCAAATTTGCCAAGTCCAGTATTGTAAGAATTATTTTAACCTGGCAGTTTCATATTATACAATAACCTCATCTCTGAAGTGCTGTATGTTGCTATAGGCTGTCTGATGCATCAAAGAGGCTCAAAGAAGAGAAGACGTCAAACAAGAGGACCCAAAGAATCCTTTGATCATAAAAAGAGTGAATGAAAGCATCCCTGTCACTCGAAGGCATCGTCTTTGACCAGCCGGGGTGCTCCACTAAATTAGGTGGTCACTGGTGGATTGTATGTGCGAGAAAATGAATTAATGAACTGCCGGGATCAAACATTAGCATGAAACCTTAAATGATTGGTTTTAAGAGAAAAAAGAAAAATGTATTAACACGAAAACATGCAGGAGTCTAAGGTTTTGCACATAAGGACTTAGTGATTGTGGCTTTCCATCTCTGGTGGATTTTATAAAATTCCCTTCCTAAATCTGTCCTGTGTTGAGTTCCAAACACACAAGTGGAACAGCTCCTGTCTGGCGAGAGGCTGCCATTCCCTGGGGTGAAGAAGATAAAGGATTGCTGTGCATCAGCACATCGCAACAGCTGTTGCAGTTGACCTTTGGGCCTTGATCAAAGAGGCCTGCTTTGTCTGCTGTTAATATCAAATGATGAACATTCAGCTCCAGCGCTGCCCTTTATTTTTGCTGCCAAACAGACGGCAGGAGCACATCAGCCGGATCTGATTGGTATTCAGACACTTGCAGAAATGATTATGAAGCTGCTGAGTACTGTTTGACAGTGAAGCAAGTATGAGCTTCTTGATTTCCTGATTCTCTACAGTCCTTTAGCATCTCCTGAAGAGTCACATTTACAAAAGAATTAAATGTTAATATTGAAAGTAATGTACATATTTGATTCATGTAAGTTTTAAGTGATTCTTTTTAAAGGTCTTTGTCTTTCCTTGGCTGCAGAAACATTTTACACAACAAGCTCTTAGTTTAAAAAGAAATCAAAATAATTCATTTCCCTTTACACAGAGTCTTCGCACAAGCAAGATCTTTTCTAAACAGTCAGGGCTGAGGGACAACCTCATGATGAATGTTGAGTCCGCTGATAACCAATGCAGTAACTAAACTTAATGCAGATTAACAGAAAATTAACTGCTCAGTCTCACCTGAACACAGAGAACTACATGGATAGAAACTTTACTCATTCTGTGGGAAATTCAAGTTATCAGCAGCTACATAAACACAAGACAAAGGCAAGTTAGCATCTAAAACTAAGAAAAACATGTTAGTAGCTACATAATAGTGCAAAGCAATACAGAATAGTGCAGTGAAATAAGAATGTGCAAAGTGCTCATGCACAAAGTCCTGAGATGAATCTGAATATGAATGAAAATATGATCATGATCCTCCCCGGCCACCATTTGAAGAGTTGTACAGTCTTGTGGATTGAGGGACAAAAGAGGTCTTCCATTTGTTTATGGTCAGAGACAGCAGCCTGTTGCTGAACATGCTCCTCTGACTGATCAGAGTCCGGTTGTGTGGGTACTGTGATGTTGTCCAGGACAAACAGTCTTTTCTAGTCCATTTCTCTGTCTCTGACACCAGAGTCCAGCTCTGTGGTCGCCACAGATCCAGCCCTCCCCACCAGTCTGTCCAATTATCCAGCATTCCTCTTTTGAATACTGCTCCCCAAACAAACCTTAGCATAAAAGAAAGCACTTGACACGACGGACTGGTAAATCATCAGCAGCAGTTTCTTCCCCAGGGAAAGGGGAACAGTCAGGAAGTATAGACGACTTCATCCTTTTCGGTAGATGTTGTCTGTGTTTTCAGAGCAGTCCAGTTTATCATCCAGCTGCAGTCCCAGGTATTTATAGGTTCTGACCACCTCCACGTCTGAACCCTCAATGGAAACTGGTTGGATGGGGTCTCTTCCTCCTAAAGTCCACCATCATTTCTTTGGTCTTGGAGGTGTTCAGCTGCAGATGGTTAGACCTGCACCACTCCCACAAAGTTCTCCACCAGGCCCCTCTACTCCGAGTCATACAGAAAGTCAGATGTGTAGTAAAGAAATAGTATGGAGCCTCTAAAATCTTGTATGTTACAGATTAGCCACAACACTTGTTTAATACTGCAGCTCTCAGAGGAAGAAATAATGGTGCCAATGTTGGTATCACTTGTGGAGTACGTTGTAAACAACATTCATGAAAGTTTTCTTCAAGGTTTGGGTGCTGGAATGGATGACCCAAATGCAGATTCATGAGTGGGAGGCAAGAGAATTTGAAATTTATTAAACTTTTATGAAGCAAAACCAAAATTGAATGAGAGCGAGAGAGAGAGAGAGAGAGAGAGAGAGAGAGAGAAACAACACACACAGTGGCACTGGACTATAAGTCACATTTATTTAGAAATTAATTTAATAAAATCCAGGACCAAGAACAAACACTTAATCTTGAAATGCAAGTTATTTAGCTACACAGTAACACACGAAACAACAGGTGTCCGTTATGTTAAGGTAACACCAGGGTTTCCTTTAGGATTTTTTTAAACTATAAGGGACAACTAGTTCCCTTATTACACTTAATTAACAGCTGATATAGGTGCTGAAAAAGTACGAAAATGTTTACATCACAACCCTGCCCTGCCACCGTTTTGTCACCTCTTCGCTGTCACTGTCAAACAAACTGAAGTAGAACCAGACAGGAAGTTGAGACTCTAGTGTGCGTTTTTTAAAATTACATTATTTGCAGAGCAAATTACCAGAGTACAATTTTACTCTCTTATTATGGTCTGTAAATGTGTGCAAATAGAGACTTTATGGTCATATGGATCCATTCAGACAATACAATTTACATTTATAACATCTGAGAAAAAAACATCATACTCCTAAAGGCGTGGCGGCTTTTATTTTGCAGTGACTTAGCGGTCAGTTATTTATGTAGCAAAAACCCTGATCTAGTGATGTGCCATGCCACTCATGCCAGTATCAGTGACTAGATTCAATACCAATACTTTGTACAGAAACCTAATGGGTTTAGAAAATCACTTTCAAAGCAGCTATGCTGAGGGAAAAGGAAGAGGAAGTAACATTTTTATAGAATACTTTGTGAATCAAAGAGAAATTACCAGTAAAATCAAAAATATATAAATGCCACAATGATTGCATATGTACGGAAGCGTGGAGCTGTCACCCAAATAAAAAAAAATCAGACCTTATCACGTTATAACGTGATATGTTTATTGTAAAAACGTGAAACCTATCACGTTAAAACGTGATAAGTTTATTATAAGAACACAGCCTGTACTGTATGCAGATGTTGTTACGACCTATATTGGAGCAAAATGCATTTTATGGAAAATATACTCATCAAGCAGAAACATTTCAGTTCTTTTTGACAATGATTAATTGTTCTACTCAGGTTTATTGTTGTACAGAAATGTGGGACAGTTATGAGAAACACGTAGGTCACCTGCCTGCGCACAATGAGACGGTGCGTGCCTGTGTGTCTGAATTTCCACAGAGCAGGCATCCCCAACTTGGGACCTCTTGAGCCAGTGTCCTGCAAGTTTTCATACTGCAGCACACCTGACTCGAATAATGGGTTGTTAAGAAGCTGGTGCAGACGTGATAGGTTTCACGTTTTTACAATAAACTTATCATGTTATAACGTGATACGTTTTACGTTTTTACAATAAACATTTACGTTATAACGTGATACGTTTTACGTTTTTACAATAAACATATACGTTATAACGTGATAAGGTCCGATTTTTTTTTTTTATTTGGGTGACAGCTCCACGCCTCCGTACATATGTTTGTCAACACCTACATATTAAAATCTGTAGTTAGTTAACATCAGTCTAAACAAATGAGAGGGATTTATTTTGTTTTTCTATCCTATTAAATATTTTTCATCCATATTTTTATTTTTAAAAACCCTTTAATGGCTGTTTTATTGAATATTTAATGACAGCAGCCTCTGCAGCATCCTTACCCTCTGAATCCAGGTATGTTGATTAGATGTGAGCTGATCTCAGGGACACATTTCACTCCAAACTGAGCTCATACAGATATTTATTGCAGCATTTTCTTAATTCATAACCATATTTCATGCTGCACATAACAAAACAGGAAGCAATAGTCTTTAGAACAAGGGGAACTCCTGTTAGAACATCAACACAAAAATCTGAACCTAGCAGACAGATCCCAAAATTTAGCATCAGTGGTCCACAGCTCCACATTTTCTCCCTCTGAATAGTAGTTAGTACCCGATAGTACCTGCCTACAGCATCAAAGGAGTCCAAGTGGGACATGTCTCGCCCTTGCAGCACCTGTCCCTCCTCTCCTCCTCTTCCTCATCAAAATTTAATTATATACCGGGGTATGGTCGACTCTCAGAAGTTTATGGAGGTTTGTGTTATTACAACACCTCTGTCTTCCTCACACACATCATACATCGCGCTGTCGCTGTTCAGCTCCACATGTGATGCTACGGCCTGAGTGTTAGTGATGTGCCATGCGCGAAAGAGCCGGCTCTGAGAGTCGATGCTTGGTAGTGAACCAGTAGAGCCGGCTCCCATCGAGTGAGAGCCAGCTCCCAGTTTTTTTTTTTTTTCCTTTTGCTGCGTGTTTAGCTCTCAGTGCTTAGCCCCAGGTCTGCCCACGGCACTGCTTTGTTTGGATTGGCCTGCATGGCCTGCAGGAGGCCAATCACATGTGAGGATATAGGATCATACCATACACTGGAGGTGAGACAGCAGACAGCTGTAAGGAGAGTACGTGAGTGAGTGCTTTGTTGGGATTTTGGGAAAGAGAAGATAATAAAAGAGAAAGAGAGAAATAAAAAGCTAAACTACCCAAGTCCAACAGTTCCATTTGAGTCTAGTTGAGTTAATATATGTGGGAGTAATTTGATCCCTAACAACATTATCTTTGTGTGTTAAAAGTTTTGACTGACTGGTGGAAAAGCTGCTCCAGATCACTTAGCCCTGACTTTTGTTGATAGTTCAGGGTGTTTAGTTAATGAATTCTACATCCTGTTTATTTAAAACTAAAGCAACAGGTCTCTTTATATTCCCAAATACTGACAGTTTTGAGAACAAGATTATGTAAAATGCATTATTTTTTATATATATATCTGCTTGCATCAAAATATTTGCAAATACTTTTTAACTAGATTTTTTCTAATTTTCAGTATTTAATTCCCTTGAGCTATTTTCAGTTAAAAGATACAAAGTAAAAGATTAGCAAATCATTACTTTCTGTTAATTTACATTTCACTGTTTTAATAGTTTTGGAAATTGGGAGGGTTGGGGGTTCTATTTAATCCATGCACTTCAAATTCCATTAGTTAATGTTAAGGAATATAATATTTATGCCGGCAGTAAATACACTGAGCTCCACTCATCACCTCCTAACTGAAGCGTAAACAGTGTTCTCTTATCTTTATGTTGGACAGTGATTCATAATACCATCATGCAGTGCAGAGATGGATTTAAAATGCTTCCCCTGCACAGGATTTCAGATGAAAAAGGACAAATAATCTCTGAATAAAGAATGATTCAAACTTTGAGGACACACTTTTAGAGATTTTCAAGGACTCTGCCGTTACCCTTCAGTGGAATTAAACTTAACCACAACCACAGCTTAATGCTCTGCAGCCGGTCAATACCAACATCCGATCAATCACACGAAAGGAAAACAAACTCAGCAGCAGCAGAGGACCAGACTCATCTTCTTCCTTGCATACTCTCATCATTAGCAAGTGAGTTGTTTTTTTTAATGTATCATTATGTCCACCTTAATTAGGTCTTAATGCTCTCCATGTGTAATTACTATAATTTCCCCATTCCAGGAAATCTGTTTAGGCAGTGTTAGATAGTGCCTTAAATTAAGCGTTTCATATGGACTTTTGTTACTCATTTATATGTATATAATCTAATGTGCATAATTTAAATACCCACAGGCAGAAACTGAAATGATCATATGTGGCTGTGGCCATTAACTTTAATTAAACTTAATTTCTTCAGCCATGGCATTTGATGTGAAAAGTTTGCCAGCAGAGTGCAGGTTTGATCTGGAAAACAAACTTTGCTTTTAGAAGAGAAGCAAAAATACAGCCATCTTCTTCAGGGGCAGAGAGCGAAAAAATTACCTTGGAAATATGTGGTCCGAATCTCCGAAATAGAATCCAAGTGGAATTTCTGTTAAAGTACCAACAATGGAAACTACGAAAAATTAAAATGGTAAATTATTAACTATAAAAAGACAAGAGTGGTGCGATGACTTATTTGAACAAGAGCAAAACTTTACTGAATTAACTGGGTTTTAAAGGTGAATGCATTTAAATTTAAAATGTGGTGCAAATACATTAAAGAGCTGAAGTTTTTGCACCTTTTGGAACAAATGATGCAGCATTTTCAGTCTCCAGGACAATGTTTGTTTGTCATTGCAAGGACAAGCTGAACTTCTTCAGCTTCCCTAAAGACCCAATAATCTTGGATTAATACATGCATGTGTTCCCTGGGCAACAACACAGTAGTGAAACTGTTTGGATTGGTTAGTGACACTTAATGGACGAGTTTTACTGACAAGGCTTAGTCTGATGCTGACTAAGTGGCCACTAAAGCTAAAAGTTAAAGATAATCCCACACTGAAAAGACACAAGTATAAACCACAATCGCAAAGTTGAAATGTTTCACCATGTTACAAAGCTCAGATCATCTCCACCTGCTTTCTAGAACATGACAATGAGTCCACTGGAGTCCAACGGCCTCCACAGCCACCATATCTGGTATATAAAATAAATAGGTGCTCAGTTATTATTGGCTTTACATACTTATGCGTCACATCTTACCTCATTTTAGTCTCAGGCAAACTTCTTATGTCCAGTATAATAGGGAGCTGAGAAGAAGCCACAGAGAGGTTTGAGAATGGATCAGCAGCATAGTGCATTGATTTACCTGTCTCCTATGAAGCGGCTGTAATCATCCCTATGTGTTGCACAGACTTCAGAGCCTGGGGTTTAAATTTCACTAAATTATAAAAATTGCTTTTAATTCAGATTTTGTTTGAACTTGATTGTTTTTTTCCAGAATAAAAGACAGCCCTATAGCATTATTCTATTGATCATAGCTGCACAGTGATTCTCTGCACTCTGCTCTATACAAACGAGACCACCTATTTGAGTTATTTCCCTCAGTTCAGAGGTCTTCATCTCTTCAGTAGATGATCATCTTCTGATAAGATTTTATGTCACTCTTCTGTGCATTTAACATTAATTTAAATTTCCTTTTTTTTAACTCATTACCCAAAGTTATGCAGTCTACTGTCCCTGCCTCCATTATTAGTCTCAGGCCATGGGCGGTTTATCTACATATTCACCAACACTTTAGCTTCTATTTAAAGTAGGAAAACTTGGTTTCAAACTTTAGTTTTAAACCAGATGGCTTACTAAGAGCTCATTTTCATTCAGTCAGTGTTTACAGGGAACATGCATAATCTACCCAATCTGGTAGTTTTAAGCCTTGAATAACCAAACAGCAAGCGTAAGTGACCATAAATGATTTTGTTAGATTATTGCATGTTTGGTGGATTAAGTGGTTTCTGCATTAACCGTTTGGCCTTTCAAAGAGATTCTATTAAACACATCTATAATCCCCCACACACAGTAAACACTTGTTTTTATTATAGTATTGCAAACAAAGCACCAACTTGTGTTTTCTTTTACAAAGTAAAAAAGAGAATTTGGCAGGAAAATACACTCACCAGTCACTGTATATGGTCCACTTTGCTTGTATGAGTTTGACTCCCTCTTGCCTTCAGACCTGCCTCAATAGCTGGTGCCATTGATTCAACAAGGTGTTAGAAACATTCTTCAAAGATAATGACATGACAGCATCACACAGTCCCAATTTTTCCCATTCTGGTGTTCGCTTTGAGGGCTGCACGGTGGTGTGGTGGTTAGCACTGCAGCCTCACAGCATGAAGATCGCTGGTTCGAATCTCGGCTGGGGGGAGGTTCCAACCTTGAGGGCAGTGGCATTTCTGTGTGGAGTTTGCATGTTCTCCACGTGTATGCATGGGTTATCTCCGGGTACTCTGGCTTCGTCCCACCGTCTAAAGACATGCATGTTAGGTTAGGTTAATTGATTACTCTAAATTCTCCCTAGGATTGTAAATGGTTGTTTGTCCCCTATGGGTTGGCCCTGCGATGGTGACCTGTCCAGGGTGTACCCTGCCTCTCACCTGTTAATGCTGGGATAGGCTCCAGCTTACCCGTGAACCGTAATAGAACAAGCGGTACAGAGAATGAATTACACCAAAGACAGACTTACAATAAATAAAGACTTACATTAATGACACCCTTACAATAATGACAGACTTACTCTAAAGACAGACGTACATTAATGACAGAAGTACATTAATGACACCCTTACAATAATGACAGACTTACTTCAAAGACAGATTTACTCTAAAGACAGACTTACAATAAATAAAGACTTACATTAATGACAGACGTACATTAATGACAGACTTACTTTAAAGACAGACTTACAATAAATAAAGACTTACATTAATGACAGACGTACATTAATGACAGACTTACTTTAAAGACAGACTTACTTCAAAGACAGACGTACACTAAAGACAGACTTATATCAAAGACAGATTTACTCTAAAGACAGACTTACACCAAAGACAGATGAACATCAAAGACAGACGTACATTAATGACAGACTTACATTAATGACAGACTTACATCAAAAACAGACTTACTTCAAAGACAGACGTACACCAAAGACAGACTTACATTAAAGACAGACTTACAATAAATAAAGACTTACATTAATGACACCCTTACAATAATGACAGACTTACATTAAAGACAGATGTACATTAAAGACAGACTTACATCAAAGACAGACTTGCACCAAAGACAGACTTACTTTAAAGAAAGAAGTACATTACAATAAATAAAGACTTACATTAATGACACCCTTACAATAATGACAGACGTACATTAAAGACAGATGTACATTAATGACAGAAGTACATTAGTGACAGACTTACATTAAAGACCAAGATACATTAAAGACTGAGGTACATTGAAGATAGACATACATTAAAGACAGACTGACATTAAAGACAGACGAATATTAAAGACAGACGTACATTACAGACAGACTTACATTATTGACAGACGTACATTAAAGACAGACTTACATTAAATACATAGTTAAATTAATGACAGACTTACATTAAATGACAGACTTATATTAAAGACAGACTTACATTAATGACAGACTTACATTAATGACAGACTTACATCAAAGACAGACGTACATTAAAGACAGAATTATATTAAAGACAGACTTACATTAATGACAGACTTAATTTAAAGACAGACTTATACCAAAGACAGACTTACATTAATGACAGACTTACATCATGGACAGAGGTACATTAAAGATAGACGTACATCATAAACAGACTTACTTTAAAGACAGACTGATATCAAAGACAGACTTACATCAAAGACCGAGGTACTTTAAAGACAGACTTACGCTAATGACAGACTTTATTACACATCCCTTTCTGCCTTAATGTAATAAAAAAAAGTTAATGAGGACTCATAGCTTTCACCTGGATTAACCTGTACAGCTTCCTAAGAGAGCAGGTCAGCATTGTATTGAAGACTGAGGTTTGAGTTAAACTGTAATTTCGCTCAGAATGGGCGTCAGCTCTGTGGGGAGAAATGGTCTCGGTGGCGAGAATTTATCTTGACAAATAGTTGGGGGGGGGGGGTTGTTACCCACCAACAGTCCCATGACAAGTTAATATAAAAGACAAGAGACACCTGCAACAGTTAAGTTTCAGCAGAAAACCATGCATCACAGTGAGATATTTGCGTATATGCAACATTTTCATCCATCTTGTGGCGCTCTAATCTCAGATGCTAGAGATGTTTCAAACCTTTCAGCCTCCTGGCTATTTGAAAACTGAAAAGAAACTTGATTTTTTAGATGTTTGCTTGAACCATTCATAAATGAGACACATATTAATTTCTTGGCTCTCGTCATGGGTCTTGGCAAGCAGCAATCAGTTTCTGTGGACACTAAGCTACTATAATGCTGCATTCAGGGGCATTACGTTACACTAAGGGTTTTTCTCTTCATATGCTTATTTTTAAGACATTTATATGTTTTTGCCAAACTACATGCAGTGTTTTATAGCCTGGTGGTTGGAGATCCCTGCTTTAAAGGGTCCCAATAAAACAGTAGCATGAAGAGCCATCAGATATCAGCTATCAAAGTGTTTTTGATATTTTTTAAGTAACATTAATGGGTCTAAACGTAGTTTACCGTGAATTGGTAGCAGAGTTTATGAATTTACTCAATTCAAGAATTGCACTAGAAATACTGGACATTTGCAACACTAAAAGACCTTGATGTCATAGTGTTATTTCATTGCATCTTTTAGCAGCAGACTGCTGTCACTAAGCTGCTCTGACAGGTTCAGCAAATCCTTCCTACTCAGGGCCATTAGACTATTTATAACAGCACATGGGGATGGGTGGAGGGAAGGGGGCATGACTACAGCACCACATGTAGTGCTGTGAACATATAGGACTGTAAATGCCAACATTTTTAACTTGTGTCACGTTTTGTCATTTTATTTGACACGTGTCACTTCCCGTGTCCCTTTCCTGATGTCAACCTACGTTTTTACTTGGACACTTTATTATCAGTTAAGTTTTTTACTTTATAGTATATTATTTCTGATTGTACATATACATATTTTATATTTCCATTTTTTCATGTGAAGGGAACTCAAGGGACTGTGACTGAACAGCTGTGTAGCCATAAGAAAAACATTAATCAGTGAGACTAACCAGAGAAAAGGGCTTGAATTTACAAGGAAGCATAATAATTGGACTCTGAAGCAATTGAAGAAGGTCATGTGGTCTGATGAGTCCAGATTTACCCTGTTCCAGTGATGGGAGCATCAGGGTAAGAAGAGAGGCAGATGACGTGATGCAGGCATCATGCCTAGTGCCTACTGTACAAACCTGTGGTGGAAGTCTATGATCTGGGTTTGCTGCAGTTGGTCAGCTCTAGGTTCAGCAATGTTATGTGTCCAAATAATGAGGTCAGCTGCCTGCCTGGATATAATGAATGAGCATGTTATTCCATTTTCCCTGATGGCACAGCCATATTTCAAGATAACAGTACTAGGATTTGTGGGTCTCAGATTGTGAAAGAGTGGTTCAGGGAACAGGAGACATCATTTTCACACATGGATTGGCCACCACAGAGTCTGGACCTGAACCCTACTGAGAATCTTTGGGATGTGATGGAGAAGTGTTTGCAGAGTGGTCGGACTCATCATCAATACAAGATTTTGATTAAAAATTAATGCAACGCTGGGTGTGAAAAATTTTGTGACATTGCAGAAGCTTATTGAAACAATGCCACTATTGTTCTGCCGTAATCAAAGCTGAAGGCAATCCAATGAAATTTGAGAGTGTGTGACTTTTTATTTGGGTGGCGAATATTTCTTTGGCTAGTCAGAGTATTTCCAACCAAAAGGTTTAATTGATGTAGCTTGATGGTATTTTGGGTGGAATATGTGGGTTGTTTTAATCTTACTTTAAGCCACACTACTCAAGATGTGTGAAGTTGATTTTCACACATTGGCGCCACTTAACAAAGGTTATCTCAGCATCCATCTTGCATCCTGCCTCTTCTCTGAGCTCTTTTCAGCCAGTAAAAGTCAGTTCGATTTTGATTCTTGTTGTGCCACTTTCTCTGTTTGTTGTCCTCTCTTCATTCAATAATGTCCTCTTGGGTTTCTTTGCTGAATCAGTCAGTGTGCTGATATCCAGTCGCTGGCGAGTGAAGTGGTGCCATGAAGCAAAATGAAGCTTTTATGTGATGCTCTGAATGTCAGTGTACCTTCAAAACTAGTCAGAAACTCAGTCAGAAACTTATGCAGGGTTGCTGTAAGATAAGATTGCCAGTGCATTTTCAACTAAATGTTAGTTTGTTTTAACAGCATGAAAAGATTCACCAAAAGCAGATAAATGACACAAATAGTGCCAGAAGCATTCTGCTATTTATTTGTGTTGCCATGTAATTGTGTTGCAAGGTCGATTTTGTCTCCTGTTAAGGTTTTAAATTTTCAATATAAAAATTCCTTCCTTACTATTTTGCAATGATTTTTTTTTTTTTTTTTTTGAACTGGGTTTCTCAAAGCTTTTGTTCGTGGCGATTTGAGATTTTTCTGATACTAATAATTTTCAGGAAGATTATTCATTTACAAAGTGACTTGTGAGGGATATAACACAAGACCAAATTCAGTCCTAAATGGATATGTGGATGAAGGAAGAGAAGAAGAGTTCCTACAGAATGACTGATATGATGGAACCCTTCTTTCCTTTGCAAGTGCTAAGAGCAGCAAGAATATACATGAGTCAAGTTTTATATTAATTTAAGTATAAAACTCGGTTTCAAACGGAATAATAGTATTATGTTTAAAGTAAGGATGTACAATATTACCCTGAATAGATGGCAGTACGTGACTGCTGAAAGGCTAAATAACGTCCTACATTTTCCTCACAGGACCAAAGCTGGATTTAAAGATTTCTGACTCTTAACTTTCAGGAAACAAACCGCACGACCATAATAGCACGTGTTTGGATTTTTATATTGAATTAACTTTGTTCCGGTGGAATGACGACCTTCTCTCTGTGCGTAAATCGAAGCCCCCGTGGGACCTTTGCACGTTAAACATAGCTGGTTGGTGCAGGAATAAAGCTAAGGTAAGCTTTGATGGTTCATTTCATCTTTCCCTGCAGCCGTCAGCACTTTGGGAGCTGAAGGGAAAATTAATTGTGGCACGTGTTGCTCACCCCTCTGAAATGACAGCTCTGTCATTTATCAGAGAAGTGCTGAGCTCTCTGTGGGTAGATGAATAAACCATGCAGATAACCCCATTTTGTCTTTGCTTTGTCTGAGTCTATAAGTCTCTGCAAACTAGTAACAAATTTTTGTTTTGAGCTTGTCAAAGCAAAGTGCATTAACGATCTAGTAAATGAGGAGGTTTCAGAATCATAGGAAAAGAACAAAGCATTATGTCTGCCCTGAAACTTCAGGGGGATGTCATTTGAAGGTGCTGACCAACATATTTCACACCTGCTCAGAAATACATTACTAACAAGGAAACAGATCTGAGTCTGTTTTAACTGAACAAGTTAGACATGAATACTTGCTGGAGGTCCCATAATAAACTAAGCACCACATGGTAGCCATATGAAGACAAAAAGCTCATCTCACCATTTTCACAAGTAGCAGTGAATTCTTTCATTTAAAAGAAAAAAAAAAAATCTGTCCGAATGAAAACAGATATAGATATATGTAACACCAATTTTGTGTGGAAATAATATTGCTGCTCTGTAGTGAGAATCACCTAACTTTCTTTTTCAAAGCTGACCCACTTTTTCGTGGTCTGACCAGGTCTGGTCCAAAACTGACTACACTTATGTTGGCTTCTGTGTCATTGAGGTGTTTTATGAAGCAGTATACTCCATATTGTCTTTTGACCAGGGTTAGAGCTAGAGGGGTGGCCAGGGTGGCACTGGCCCTGACATCTGATTGCACACAGGTGCCGCTTCAGGTGACTGAAAGATCACTGGACGCTGCAAGGCAAGTTTATTTGTATAGCACATGTCATGTATGAGCTTTACATAAAACATTAAAAGCATTACAGAGGGGGGCAGAAGAAACATTAAAAAGTACATAAAAAATATAAGGGGAAACAAAAATCATTTTAAGACGGTGCAAAAATCATATCATTAAAAATTATGTAAAGTAACTTAAAATTATTAAAAATATGCAACTATGTAAGTTATTCATATTTTATGCATAGGCGCATGAGAAAAATGATCTTCAGTTGGATTTAAAAGTGTCTACATGCTGTGAAAGTTTTATCTCCACTAGAAGTTAAATACTGCTTCTCCATGTTTAGTCTGGACTAGCTGAGCTAAGCCCTTGGACCCTAGCTCTGCTAGCTTTATATTCAGGACAGAAGCACATTTTCAGACATGCATTGATAACTAGGATCACTTAGGGTTGTCAAAAAATCAATTCTCAGATACTAATCGATTCTAAAATTTTGTATCTGGTTAATTAATATCTATTAATGAGCAGGCATATCAGTACTTAAACGCTACTTTGGCATCTGCTGATTGATGGATAAACAGCCCCGTCTAGCCATTTTCCCTACCTACAGCATCTCCCTGGAGGATCCTCTTTTTTTACTGAGTTACTAACTTAGCAATTTGTCACTATAACTAGTGAGTTTAAAAAAAAAGTGAAGGTGATAAATTTAGCAACTTTTTCTGGTGTTACCGGAGACTTTGAAGCTGCTGTAAAAACACATAAGGCCGTTACATAGTCCACGAGATGTGAGAACTTTTTTCTTCTTCTTGAACAAAATGATATAATTTTGCTCTCGTGGATGTGAACAGGGCCAGTTCTTGACACATGGGCCAAGCAGAACTTTCTTCTCGGGGGCTCTGAGAAGTATTGTGTGGTTGGACCAACATTTGAGGTTAACGTTGTTAACGTGGAAAAGAATGAAGCAGAGAGTTGTGACTTCCGCATTTCCCTGATGAGCAGTTGAACGGATAGTTTTAATGAACAGCTGATCAAGGTCGTTATAAAATTTGTAAGTGTAAACAGCATGTAGGATTTAACACCAACATGTACACAACCCTGCCCTGCCACAGATGAAGTTTCTCGTTAAATATGAAATAACCTGGCAGGCTGTTAATTGCACATAAACACAGACATACTCTTCTTAGTGAGTTGCGGTTGCTACCGCAGGCCCTCCCTTGTCCAGAAGCTCTCACAAGAGGCTTGTTTGCGAGCTGCAGCAGCTCAGCTCCAAGCTGATTGAAAAGCAGGAGATGAAGGAGGAAGCGAAGGAAACTTCGGCTCCATAACCAGCCTGAAAATGAATTATGCATAGTTGCTACTGGCTGATCATGCCCTGGCTTACAGGATATTATTGCCTTTTAATTTAGACAAAAAACGCTAATCTTTTTAAATGGTTTTTAAATGAATAATCTTGTTCTTCCCTCAGGCTGGTTAACATATGTTATGTGAACATTTTATTCTTGTGAAGTGTTTGCAATATGGCATATTTATGTTATAGAATGTTTATTAGTAGAACGGAAGACTTGTTTCTGAAATATTTATGCATTGATATGATATTGCTTTAACCCCGCGGGTTTTTATGATATTCACCAGCAATCTCCGCTGTGTTATGAGAAGTAGTTCAAAGTTTGTTCCTCTTTTTTTTTTCTCCACGACAGTAATGTCTGTAAGTATGTTGTTTAGTCTCACTTTAGCTAACTTATATGTTTGCCGTAGACATTAAATTGTTTGGTTTATTTGGTCTTAAATGTGTGCTGTTAGAAAATGCTAGCCTAAACATAGCTTCCTGTTAGCCAGCTAATCAGAGTGGTATTTGCTGATCTGACAATAAGTTCCTTTTCTGTTTGTTTTTAAAGTTTTACTCGCTTTTTCACATCAGCCCAGTAAAGAAAAGGAAATAAATGAGCAATACGCTTACATTCCTGGCTTGTGAGACACGAGTTTGGCTTGCTGTTTAATCTGTGTTCACGCAGCTGGCTTAACACACAGACACAAATCTGGTTTAAAAAAATAGATATTGTTTACTGGTTTGTTTGTTCTATCGGTTACTTGATCTCCTCTCAAGTATTGTGAAGAGAAGGGCACTTTCATTTGAATTGATTATATAAATAAAATAAACTTCAACCACAAGTTAGTGTAGTTAGTTTATTTCTTGCACCTCAGTGAGCAGTCTGAGGACACTCTTCAGACTGTTTGAAGACTGTATCTCTCCATGAACTAGTTAAGCTTTAAAAAATGCATTTATTTCAGATTGTTAATGCCTTTTCATTGCCTTTATACATTTTTATACATTTTTGTTGTATTGTTTAGATTATGTTTTTATTTTTGTGGTGTTCTGACTTTGACAAAAAAAAAAAAAAAAAAAACATTTTTCCCTCTCTATAGTACTGAAAATAGTACTGAGTATCAACCACCATCCTTAGTATCGGTATCCAATTTGAAATTTTAGTACGATGACAACCCTGGTATCACTACACCAGCGTGAAGTAAATTTTAAGGTAGTTTCCTAATTAGTCATGCTTTAAAAATATTGACATCTGGCTGCACATTTCTGGAATCAATTTGGTCCCTGTCTAAGAACAGTACAACAGCTAATGTTATGTTAAGTATGGGATGAAGCTAAGTATCAGTGCTAATCTAGTTATATGGTACCGTTAGATTAGTTTTAAGACAACATGGGAAAATCATGTCATATTTAGTGTTCAGTGAGTGTATTTAAGGACTACAGATCAACCCTGTTAATCAAGGTTTTCACATTGGAGCTGAAAATAAACTTTACTTTAAACTAGCAAGCTGCTAGGCTGCTGATTTTTAAGAAAGCTACAGCATGAAAGCGTGAAGAAATATATCCTGTAACCAGTCTGACTTTAGGTGGGAAGATATAAGATTGAAAAAGGACAATATTTCCTACTTTTTTGGAAAGACAAAGGGATCAGGCTGAGTCGAATCTCAGCCCCAAAGTCAGCAGCCCCAACAGCTCCAACATGGAGTTAGCAACACAAGTTACTGTGTTCAGACACAAGCAATCCAGTCTATCCCTGACCCAAAACAGTAAACCAAAACTGCTAGGAAGAGAAGCTATTGATCTCCCTACTTCCACATCAAGTGCCACATACCGTGAATAAGGACCAGCTGATTGACCCATATTACTTACATTTAAATGGACCTGAAACTTGTTGCAAATATTTCTACAAGGTGATCTAGACTTGTCTCTTTGACCACAGTTATCACAGAAATGTATGTGAGAGTGTGTTTTAGAGAGAGAAACACTATAAAAACACCTTTCATCATGGCCCACCTGATAAAGTCCCGCCTACCCTTTGCCTGCTGCCTTCTTTTCTTAATATAGTCAACTCAAACTGTCCATTTTATTTATATATTTATTTATTTTTATCTCTAGAGGTCTATATTTGCCAGTAGTTTGACAGTAAATGGATAAGAGAAAGTAGAAAGACACAAAGCAAAGGGATTTGAACAGTCTAGTTTGCAAAGTTAGCAGCAGCACTAGTTTAGCTTTTTAAATTTTTGTTGCAACAAAAAGACAAATACAGTGGAATTTTAACTGATACAGATTCTTTTAAATGAATATGTTATATTTATTTCAGATAAATACTTTCTGTTCTTTTTTTTTTTTTACCTCAACACTGGTCAAGAGTAAAAAGGGATTTTCATTTTCATATGCTGTTTTATCAAAAGGCAATATTTCCATAAAAATGTTTTTTTCCCCCTTTGTGAATCTCTTTTGATAATCCTGTAAATACATGGACAATTTATAACTACAAACCTGCACATGTAAAGTCATACCATCCATTAATCTTGTCACCGCCATCTCTCAGATGCAGATCTAAATTTTGTGGTGCATTTCTTGTTTGCTGGACTCTTTTGAACATCCACAACATTCACCAAGTCGGAAGCTAATTTAAAGACTTGGCAATGCAAATTTTATCAGACAGCCGTTTATGATGTTGGTACTGTAAGAGTCTAAAAGGGTAAAAGACTGTAGGTGAGTTAATTGCTGGAGTTTTGTTCAAAATCAGACTAATTGTGCGCTGGTATTCTTTAAGTACTAAATCAAAAACAGTAATGTACAAGTGAGAGTGCACTGGGTCAGTCGGATAACAAGCTTGGGGTCAGTCCAGGTGTAAAACCTGAACTGCAGAGCCTAAAATAGGCTTTAAATAAACTCGGTATACATGGTGTACCATCAGTCCATGTGAGCATGTGCATGTATGATGTAATACTTATTTTTACTAGAAAATAAGGGAAGCTCTGTGTCAGTGTGGTGTCCGTGTACTGTATGTCCAAGCTGAGGATAACTGAAAATCATGTTCAGTGTGGTGGTCACTGCATGTCAGACTCTGTGTTAAAAGGTGCGGTTTGAGGTTGAGCAAGCTCAGTAACAGAGGCGGTGGCATGCAGAGGCTGTGTGTGATGAATGGGGTTTACCAGACCAGAAGACAAGGGCTGCAGTCAGTGACATGAGAACCGGAACATGGATTTATCTACAGCAACAGAAAAATCTATTAAACCTCACTGTTTGTGTGTGTGTGTGTGTGTGTGTGTGTATCTTAGTATGTTGCGTTTGCACTGTGAGATGGAGAGGAAGTGTACAAATTGGTGGCAAAGTCATCCTAGAAGTCATCTCAAGCCATACTCCCCCCCGTCAACCAAACAAATGAGACTTTGCTCATAAGAGCTAGACCTGCAGGAGCTAAATGTGCATTGGCATATAAGTACATGAGACTGTATTGACCTACTTAAAGCTCCACATGGGTGTGGATGCATGCTGCACACAACTGCAGACACAAATTACTGTATATCTCCAATCTTCCTGCCACCCAGGGGGTAAGGTTACCAACAGCAAAGAGGTTTAAAAGTCTATTCAAAGTAGAGGTCATACTAAAGGAGTACTATGCTTCTTCGCAAGCTGAAACTGAAGAGGTAAAACCTCACTGTGAGGCACTGAAGTAACTGCTTTCCTTACAGGCAGAATAGTGGTTTAATTAGTGACTCATTAGACTGTAATTCCTCTGAGGGTTGGTCTATATGGCCTTGTCTGTGATGCCGCTTTGTTCGATCCTCGTAACAGCTTCATACCACACCAAGAGCAAACTGTTTCATCTACCAGGCTACTAGCTCATTTGACAGTACAATATTGATCTAGATCTGCATAAGCATGCACACTCACCAGTGTGCATGATTTAGTAGTTCCACCTTCACTTGCTTGTTAACACAAATATCTAATCAGCCAATCACATGTCAGCAACTCACTATATTTAGTCATGTAGATGTGGCCAGGACAACTTGCTGAAGTTCAAACTGAGCATCAGAATGAGGAAGAAAGTAAATTTAAGAGACTTTGAATGTGGCATGATGGTTGGTCTGAGTATTTCAGAAACTTCTGATCTACTGGCATTTTTACACACAACCATCTCTAGGGTTTACAGAGAATGGATGAATGAAGAAGAGAAAATATCCAGTGAGCAGCAGTTGTCTGGACCAGAATGTCTGGTTGGTGTCAGAGGTCAGAGGAGAATGGGCAGACTGATTGGAGATGATAGAAAGACAACAGGAAGTCAGATCAGCACTGGTTCCAACCAAAGTCTGCAGAATATCATCTGTTAACACACAACACGTCCAACCTTGAAGCAGATGGACTACAGCAGCAGAAGACCACACCGGGTGCCTCCTGTCAGCTAAGAACAGGAAACTGAGGCTACAATTCACACAGACTCACCAACACTGGACAATAGAAGATGGAGAAACATTGCTGGTCTGCTGAGTCTTTCAGCTCCACATTCAGATGCTAGGCTCAGAATTTAGTGGAAACATTATGAAAACATCACAGCGAATGAAACAAGAAAAGATTAACAATTACTGTAATGATAATAAATTACAATATTAATAATAATAACCACAGCCACCATCACCACTGTGAGCATTATTACCAACAATAGGAATGTTAATAAATAAATAATACTTATGATAATAAGTTATAATGATGATAACTAATACTAATTCACCTCAAAGATCACGAGAACTGGAGTAAATATGGCACCCCTGTTTACATCAGCAGGGCCTGACCCTGAGCCAGCAGATTGAGGTTGGCCAGGATGAACTGTGTGTTCACATTGACCATTCATGGGTTCCTCTTAGACCAGAGGAGAGAGCTGGTCCATTGTACTATATTCTAGTTTATTGATTTCAGTTATTATACTTTTAAGGCTTAAGTCTGGTTTTCATGCATTGTGGGTCACCTTCAGACCAAACTAGAAGAGAGCTGACTAACTGCATTAACCCTACCAAAACAGCTCCCAGACCCAGAAGAGGGAGCATGTTTATCAGAGACTTGAGCTGCTACATTATGGAGGAGATATTTAAACAAATAATAGTTGATTAATTAATAATGATAATAATAAAAAAAAACACTTAATTTAATATTATCACCCTCTATTAGCCCAGCCCACCTGTATAAACTGCAAGGATAGTTTCATCCTCTCATAAAAATAACAATAATGATGGTGACAGTGACACCCAAACAAACACAACAACACCAATAGTAATAAATTAATAGTCTTATTAATATTTTCCCATCTGAATAAAAGCTAATTAAAAACAAAAATTATTAGAATAATAATAAAAAACATAAATGACTAAGAAAAACAACTTTTTTATAAGAATGAGAATTTTAGAGTAGAGGGAATGTGCACAGCTTCAGCCCCAGGGTTTTATTACAAGGTGAGTTAAGAATGGTTTCCTGGTATCATTAGAAGCAGATAAATGACTTTTAATAATGGATGTTATTCTTAGTACTGAGAAGTCAGTGTTCAATGATTGTGTGTAGATTTAGTCTGACAGTTGTGAAGAATTATTTTCTTGACAGTAGTTACAGTGGAAGGGAGTGGATTCCTATGTTTAGGATACTGTCTGCTTCTGTAGTTGGCAGTGATACAGATGGAGGGGTTGCTGCTCAGAATGATGGAGACTTTCTTAGTTACTGTTTCTGCTTGTAGTTGATGAAAAGCACTTTATGTTAGTTTTTAAACGGGGTACAGCTTGAGTGTCACTTTGTAATGAACAGGGAAACGCTGTGGAGCTGCATATTGATGGTTATCCATACACGGTGGGAAACGATGCACAGGAAATGGAGTGCTGGCTGAAAAGTGATCTGGACCAAGTGAGGAGGGTGGAGGGGAGGGACAGAGATAGCTACCAGACTGCCCTGGTGTTCCAGCCAATCCCTGACACTGCCATTTCTCATTTTCTTTTTTCTCCTTCTTTTTATTTCCTGTCTTTATGTAGACACTGTGCACTTCCATTATGCATTCAAAGTCAATATACTTAGTTGTTGAAAGTTATGCTAACTTTTTCCACAATGCCATGACGTCTCCCAACTTGGAAAACCTCATACATCCAAATGTGACATTTTAGACAAGAAGCTGTCAACCAAGTGTTAATAGGATAAGTAAAAATGGAGTAAAAATGGATTGGTTGCACTTAGCTGAAGGAAAGAAACTGTAAGACTACATAAAATACTGCATATCTGCACAGTGTTAACAAAGTACAGATTATTTTAAAGATCTAAATTGTCTAACAGCTCTAACAGAATGTGAGCTCAAAGGCATTTGGCTTTATGAAGTGCTAATGTGAGTCTTTCTTATATTTCTTTTTGTGTAGTGGTAGCCACTGTAAAAAGAAAGTTTGGATCAATGAACTTGAAGAAAAAAGTGTAAAAGAACTTGAAACACTATTAGCAGATACATAACACCCACTGCAGGTTTGCTTTAATGCTCAGCTTGTTCATTGTGGATATATTTAGTCTTTTTCTTGTCACACCACACAATCATTGGCATAACAGCTGGCAATAACTGCTAAAGATGTTATTTTTAAAGTGTGTCTTCTTGGGATCCTGATGATGTGGTGCTCTGAGCAATTATTTGTGGTAATTAGGTCAGGAGGAGGCAGCAGCGTGCCGAGGGGTGAATCACAGCCCTCGGCAAACACGCTTTGGGAAACTTCACTTTGCGGCTCATTATTGGCAGCACTGCAGAAAATTTTCCAGGAAATAAAACAGCTCATCGTGTGTCATGACTTTGGGTTGTAAATGTTACTTAAGCGAAATACATGCTGGCTTGGGCTGGTAAACCTGTCACTCTTCTGCTTGCTCAACACTTAACTCTCCTTGATAAAACAACACAAAACCCCAGTAGCCTGGTGGCTGATGCTTTCAATTAAGGAAATCCTATTTACCGGTTATTAGTTGACATGTATTAGTAATGTATTAGTCATTAGCTAGGGCTTTTCCATCTCCCACACAATATATATTAGTACCAGGCTACAAAATTCCTGTGCATAATTAGCACATTTTCTTTTAAGCGTCACTAATGTATATGAATACCAAATAAAAGTGAATTACTTATTACTAAAGTTACAGATGCCCTAAACTGAGCAAGAGTAATTATTAGGATTATAGTTCCCGTCTGAAGGAAAGTCCTGTTTAAAGCAGACTTCATTAATCTGCACTTTACCTTCATCATCTCTTCAAGGGACACTCTGCTTCCAGAAACTTTAAAAAAAAAGCTGAGCAGTTTTTTTAAATATACAAGTGCAAAAACATATAAACCATCATAAAATAAAAAAAACTGAGAGCAGGACAAAAACAAGGAAAATAGGTCACACAAATTCTTAGGAAGTTTGATTTTAACTGCTTACACTTCTCTGTATTACTTTGCAGCTTTATTTTTGATCAAATTATGTACGCAATTTAACATGATTATATTAATGTCACATAAAAAAAACATGCTGTTTGCAAACTTTGTTAACTTGTTAGTGCTGCGGCTCAGTTGGCCATCAGTTTTACTCTCATAAAGTTACATTTTTTCCTGGATGTTAGTCCCAATCCGGGTCTTTTACTCTCCTCTTTGACATCTACCAGGGTCATAGTTTCCAGTTATCAGGTGATGGTGTGATAAGTTTGGGGATTATGTGTACAATCTTTTTCATGTCTTCACCTAGTTTAGCTGCTTTCCCTCATTAGTATACATTAAAGCAGCATTACGTAACATTCCGACCTTAAAACTCCCCGCTCCGGACTTGTTTGACAGCACAGTGACATTATGTGCATTATTGGAGTCGAGTGTCTTAAAGCTGAAAAAACAAACTATACAACTTTTTCATTGCTGTGTCGCATTGCAGCCGAGTTTCTTTACACACTGCGCCACAAGCTACGAAAAGGATATGAACACACAGGCCATTTTAAACACACATCGTAGCAAATTCAGCTAAAGAAACACAAGAAAACATCAGAGTTTTAGTATTGTGAAATTACTCATACTGCCATGATTATGTTTTTAATCTGCTTTTTAGATCAGAACTTCAAGATTTTACAGTCAACATGAGTTTCTGTGGTTATTCGTAGTTTGTAGTTCAGAAGAGGAATTTGTAACAGGGAGGCTATGGACCCAAATGCAAGACAATGAGTCGGGAATAAAAGGAAGAACAAGCCTTATTTTCTCCGGGTAAGATCAGGTGGCTTGGTCTGCAACCGCTGTGGGTATGGGTTGGTATGGAACCAGTCCCCCACTTGCCAGGTAAACAGGTTTTCCTCTGGACCAACAAGCCTGACTGTAAGAAGACAAGACTGTGAGTGAATGAAGTCCAGGAGATGACAACAGGATGATGTAAAACTGTCTTAATCGGGTGAGACTGTGATAGCTTGTCCTTCCAGACAGGATTCAGGTTGATCCAGAGATTGAGCATGGTGAGATGAAAGGGAAGGTCAGAAACAGGCAGGGTCGGGAATGGGAATGAGAGACGTATTCAGACAGATTCAGGACAGGGCTGAGCTGCGGTGGTCAGGAACAGGCAGTCGGTGAACAGGGGATCAGTTTGGACATGAACGCTGGAGAGTCAGGCATAGGAGCAAAGACAATCTGACAACTATGGAGAGGAACAGGACAGGTTATATAGCGACACTGATTAGGTAATTGGCAGGTGGCACCAGCAGGTGGAAATGGTTGAGGTCAGAGCCAGAGAGCAGGAGGTCACTGCAGAATTTGAACGTTCAGAAAAAAGAATTGTCCAGAAGTATTAAAGGTTTGAGTCGTCCATAAAAATGCCTTCAGTAACAAATAAATACAATAAGGCCCTAAAGCCTCCACTGAATGGCACACCTGGTGTCCCATTTGTTTGTTTTGTAGCAAACTGTTGTTAGGTTAACCCAATAAGGTGAGTTACATTATGATAAGTTAAACCAAGTTTAAAATGAAACTGAACTAAATAAAATATCAAATAAAAAAAAATTACATGCTTAAGCCATGAATTCCCATGCAGATGGTCTCCGTAGATTCAGATGTCTTTCAGGTAAAAAGCGAAAGAAAGAAATAAAATACTGAATATTTAGTTTTGCATATTTCTAGGTGGCAGATAACCAAAATGCACATTTCTAAATACTACAATGATTATTACATTATTTTCTTAACATGCAAATCCTCCATGTCTTATTCCCCTGGCAGCTCCAACCAAGCAAATGTTGATGAGACTGAGGCTCATGAGTGGCTTGTAGTTTAAATCCTTTTGGTGCCCCTTTTGTTTGCCCCTGCTGGGTTTCCATCTACAAAGCGAAACATGGCTTCAGGGCATCAGTCAGCTTTGGCACTTTAATAATTCATGGCTTGTCAATGTGAATCATGGCACACTCGCCTGCTGCAATCACCGAGATCATTTGCTCAGCAAACCCTGCTTAATGCCTCTGCCATTTGTCACAACAGTAATTAAACGCTTCCAATTGATCCGACCACCTGTGGCTGATACATATGACCTGAAACAACGTGGGAAACACACAGGTGGCCCTCCTGGCGACTGACAGCTTGTTGTGTAAACAGGAAGCACAGTTCAGATGAGATTAGCATTGCAGCACAGTTTAAACATCCTACGGGGGCCTTTATCCTGAGATGAATGCTATGTTACAGAACACTGTTTAGATGGAAGAGATTCTGGTTTTACTGTTCTGGGGTTTCTATTATTTTCAACACAAATAAAAGTATTTTCTACAAAAAGACTCAAACTCTGAGTGTCAATTAAGTAAACTTACTTTTAATTTGCTTACTTCTCTAACTAAAATGCACAAATTTTTCATTCACACCAGCCCTTCTGAATCAAATCCTAGTCTGTTTGCTCGGATAGTCTGGCTTGTTTGGGGAGGTGTGAATATACGACACATCAAACACATCAAGGAGGCGAACTCGATTCTGCATAAAAATGTAGGTCTCATAGCTTTAGATGAACCAAATGCAGGAAGCAGCCTACAACTTATGTGATGGAAAAAGACGTTTCCCTGCGTTAACCAGTGGATGTGCAATGAGTAATTATTGATGCAGCATTGCCTCGGGCGGGGAGGGGAATACTTTATTCAAAGTGTTCGGATCATTGGACTGATTGTAGGGAAAGCAAAAGCGGATGGGCTGAGCATTGGAATATTAGGTAGAAATGTACTTGCTTTTAATTACTCATGATATCAATGCTCCATCATGTATTTCACGTTTGTTTAAAGCAGTGTTTGTGCACATCCTCAAAAATGAACATTACATGTTGGCAAGCTGCAATACACATGCAACCTCTAGGAGCAGTGTAAGTACCAATTTGACAAGATGCAAGGTCACAGGGTTGACAGGACAAAGTTTCAAAAACAACATACCACATGCTCGTTTTAGGGGCCTTACATATGATCTGTGATACTGCTGCTTATGTTTTGTCCTGTCCTGGTCTTAAAACAAATCAATGTCAACCACCTCTCCTTTGTGTAGTGCACAAGCAAGTATGTGAACAGTTACACTCAATGGAGGTGATTATCTACAAGAATGACAGGTTTAAAAGCAAATATAGTCTCAGCCTATTCAACCTTAAACTCTCAAAATCAAACCAATACGATGCATTTGGCGATAGAAACACTGTCACACATACACTTAACTGGACTCAAATGGGTCTGCACAAGTTTTTCTGTGTCATTCTGTAAAGACAAAAAGCTGTAAATGTAAATGGATTAAGCAAATTTACATATAACACTGCTCTCCTTTACATAGTTTTCTATTTGTCAGACAACTAAATGTATCAGACTGAAAAACAGTTTGTTATGTATAAACTCGCGCTAAATTAAGTCATTTTCAGACTCATATCTTCAGTCACAATGCAGTAATATAATCCAGATGTTATAACCACATTAACATTGGACAAAATTTCTGTTCAGGTAACTTACAGACAACATTTTCACAATGAATTCTTACTGAGGCTGTCAAAAAAAACGTGTTAATTGCAATAACTGATTTATGTAATTAATTGCGCATTTAACGCATATGCATCATCCATCATTTATGACAGTAAGAAATGGAGGTGTCTAAGGCTGAGCTGGATCACTATGGATGCATTTGAGGATATCTCGTGCGTGGGGGAAGAGGATGTTTTAACATCCACACTTTCCCTACATTTTCTTTTACAGAACTTTTGACATAGTTTTTGAAAAATCCTCACTGTTCTGATCCTCTATCTGTCTGTCCAGCAGCATGGCAGCCTCCTCTCCCCCTCTCTCTCCTGTTGGGAATAATGATGGCTGTCGGTTATCAGCTGATTGGATTTTCTCTCTTGTTGCTTATCTTTCAGATGAGAAGGAGGAAACTAGCGGTTCATGGTTCACACTGGTACATATTTATTGAAAAGTATTGTTTTTGGACCCGCTAAAGTTAAATTTAAGTCTCATGTCAATCAGACCCATGTTACTATCATGAAAAATGTTCATAGCAGCAGCATATTTTAGTTAGACATTGTTTGCCCTTATTTCATATAACTTTTCAGTATTAATGGGGTTTGCTAGTGAAACAGCTGTAAAATCTACCAGTCATCAGACAGCCATGCACATATCTATGAAGATAGACCAGGTTCAGATATCTAAGGAAGCAAGGAGACTTCTCTAAATCACTGGTGCTGTGGAGATGTTGCAGACAAAGGTCTGATCATTTATGGGCCATGATTGTGGTGAGAGAAATTATAAACAGGTTCTGAGATACAAATCAGAGCAGGACCTTCTGTAACAAAGTAGTTATTAGAAATTATTTATACTTCAGCTATGCAGGGGCAGGTCCTGCATAAAAAAAATTGACAGGGGGGGCAGGCAGGAGCACTCATCAGGAAAAGGTGGCACAGTGAGATATAGACGGGAATGGTGATTAATCATGATAATTTAATTTGTAAGCTGTGATCAATCTGATTAAAATTTTTTTATCATTTGACAGCCCAAATTCTTACACATATGATGATCACCTACAGTGAAAGGGGTTAAGAGGCAGGGGACACAGGACAGGTCACCAGTCAATCTGTTGAACCAGTTTTAAAGACAGCTCAAGAAAGTCCAACTCAGTTTTCCAGCCTGTGCAAAAGGATTCTGTCATCTGCAGCACTGAGATCCAATAGAACCAGAAACGGTATTTAACCTAATGTCATTCAAAACTTTGACCAGGTCTGTTTCAGTGCTGTGATGAGGTTGGAAGACTGATTAAAACTGATGGTTAAATACAACTTTCTTAATAATCTTAGGTTAGAGACAGGTCTATAGTTGTTAAATCATCAAACATATGCACTCTAGGGTAGAATCAGGTCCCGGATTCATCATAACAAAGGCTGGTGGAACTCAAAATGAGTCAGAAGAACAAAGTTTAAAGAAAGCTCACAAATTTCTCTAGTGTTTCTTTTATATTTCATGCAACTGCAATGCTTCCTAATTGTGATAAAAAAGTAAATAAATAAACATGGTTTGAACCATGTCTCTGGAAAAAAGACAACTAAGACAGAAATGTGATGAAATTTTTGGCTGTGAATCCAAAATAATGATCTTGCATCACAGCGTGCGAAGCATAGATGGACTGCTGGGCAAAAAGAGCCTTCTGCAAAACTCTGAGTCAAAGTGATGCAGAATGCACTGGCAGACACCCACATAGTACCCACAGATGT
The DNA here is from genome assembly GCF_017639745.1 of Melanotaenia boesemani. NCBI lineage: Eukaryota > Metazoa > Chordata > Actinopteri > Atheriniformes > Melanotaeniidae > Melanotaenia > Melanotaenia boesemani. The sequence continues at coordinate 21,065,446 of NC_055696.1, read as the reverse complement.
ACTGTAGACACCACAGAGGCCTGAACTGAAGCAAACATGAATATTAAAAAGTCATCCAAACTAGCAAAGCAGCGCCAGGCACATGTCAAAAACATTTTGGTTAATTTTCCAAGCACATGTTGAGCAAATGAATGCATGCAATGTCAGTTTATTTCTATTTCTACAATATCAACCCAATGATTGCCTGTACATCTAAAATGTTAATAGGCCTACACTGTGACATAAAGTGGATCTGTGAGATGACTTTTATTAGACAGTGTTGGGTTATGATTATTGTCAACTCCACTGATGGCATTTGGTCTAAACTTGACTCCAAGTCTAAACCAAAGGGAGAATATGTCTATTTCATTACGCTCTAAATGTCACATTTGTTAGACACATTGCGCCCTGTTTACATGGAGGTTTCCGGTACTTCAGACGCTCACTCTGCAGTCAATGTGGGTCTTATTCAGGGAATTATTCAGTAATTGGAAAAAAAAGCTATTTTCTTTCAGACATAATGTATGCCAGGCGTCTTCACAAGGACTCATCAACTCAAATTTATCTGTGTTGCCCAATGTCACATTGATGTCTCAGCAGGCTTTACTCACAGAAGCAGAAAAAACTACAAAATACTCCTGAAAATTGAGGTCAGCCCTCTGACAACCAAATTCTTTTGAGGTTTGTTAGGACTGAGAATGCAATGAGGAAGCAATGCCAAAACACAAGGATTTATGGGTAAAAAGGAGGCAGATGCTGACATCTGACTGCCAACTCTTCCTAATGAACAAACTGAACTGAGACAGGCTGGACTGATGCACATATCCAGATAATTCTTCATGTGCTTCCCAACTGATGCAGACTTGAGACAGAAGGGCAATTACAGGAAGAAGCACAGACAATAAAAATAATTTGTCTGGCATCCAACAGCTTGCTAACATTGTGACATCTGCCACAGGACACTTTCTCAATTTACTTTATGTTTAAAAAAATAGTACACGACAAAGCCTTGTGCCTCAAGGAATTAAGTGTGCTTCCATCAGGCAGGCACCCCCACCTTTACACAAATGTGGCAAATACCAAATGACAATAGAACAGAAAAGAAATTAAGCATCTAATTTGATCTCTACTAAGCAGGACTGATTGCAAACATTGATTAAGCTTTCCAGAAACAAACTGTGAACAAACACTAGAAGCTTCTTGTAAATTTTTTTTTTTGCCAATGATTATAGGCATTATTTCTGAGTTAGAGGCATCAAAATTATCTCTGTCTCCCCATAGTAAGGAAATTTTAAAAATTCCTGGATTCAGGAGGTGATCTGGTTAACCCCCCCAAATGTTTTAACTTGTTCCTTCATTCCACTTCTGAAATTTGCCGACAATTTTATGAAATCCATATAACTTTTTAAATTATGTTGCTGAGATTCAGACAAACCAATGCTGCCAAATTCAGGACCTAACACACCAAATCCCAACAAACTGAAGAGGAAGCAACTCAGGAGCAAAGCAGAGGAAAAAAGACACAAGGACAGAGCAGGAATACAGAGAAAATTATGTGTTTTAATGAAAGATGGCTGCAGGAACATATATTTTAAAGTTTTAAAAAGTTACTGAATAATTTCTTTATTGAACTGTAGATTAAGTAAATATTTGCCCAAGTTTGTGGTCATTGTCTTTATTGTCTCTTGAAACATCATGTCTCCCTTCACACAATCAGAGGCACCACAAGCAAACCAGGCAAATGCTTGGGGCCCGAGCCAGAAAGGGGGCCTCCGAGAGCCAACCAACTTTGACTCAAGACAGAGCAGTGACAATGTTGATAGTTTGCAATGACAGTGGCCGACCACTACAGAACTCTGTAAAGGGGCCCCACATTCACTTCTCATTCACAAGTAGTGGTTTGTCTTATGTAAATAAACAGGAGAGCAGGCAAAGGAAGATATTAAACAGGAAGAGTAAAGAAGAAGACCATGACAGTGGTAAGTGGTGCAGAAAATCCAGAAGCTAATTTAGCTCAGAGCAGCTTAGCCTGTCCTCCTGATGACGACCTGGGTGTCAAGAGGCTGAAAATAAAAACAGATAACCTTGCTAATATCAAATTAAAACTATCTTGTTGAGCTTAAGTATAAATCTAAGAATGTGAAATTACAGAATTCATAGGCAAGAAATGCAATATGTACTAAAGTACATGGATAAAAATATTTGTGTGCAAGTGGATTTTTTATATTTTATTGTCCATGTCCAGTATGCTTTATGCTCCTGAAAACTACTTATATATGTGCTGTATTTGCTGTAAATATAATTTTAAATGGTCATAATGCAGGTTTCAGCACATACTTTAATCTAATGCTTTGGAACTAAATTAACTCATACTGTCCCTGTTTAATTATATAAAAATAGTAAATAATGAAGTAGAAGTCAGTTGAATTGAAAGCTGTCAAAGAAAATTTGAAAGCTGCAGTTAAAGAATTTAATGCCGTAACACCTTAAAAGATAACATCATTAACATGTTAGTGTCATTGTTAAAATGGTAAATGGTCTGTATTTACTGTACCTGGAATGATACCCAAAGCGCTTTACATTATACATCACATTCACACACTGATGGCAGAAGCTACCATGCAAGGCGCTCAGCCACAACCCATCAGGAGCAATTTGGGTTTCGGTGTCTTGCTCAGGGACACCTCGACATGAGCTTGACAGGCCGAGGATTGAAATGGCAATCCTCAGGCTACAAGACGAGCTTTTATGTATTTGTTATAAATAAAAGGCCAATAAACGCTGTTTGGAGGACATTTTGAAATTGGTGCCCCCAGGAACCCAAGAAACACCTCTGCACACAAGAGAAATTTCAGATGGTAATCCTGCTTTTCATCCCTTGGGAAACACACCTAATGACTGAAATTCCCTATCAGATACACTGTAGGGCCAAAGAAAAAGTGTCCAAATGGATTTAACTAAGGAAATGGGTACAAGCCTCCTATTGGATAATTACGGCATATGAGATGTTTTATCTTTTAGCTGGCAACAACTTATTTAACCCCGTTGATGCAATGAGTAGTTTCTCATTTTGTAAACAACCATGTGGAAAGACGCATCCCGTGGTCCTGAAAAAGGAAAAAAGGAACTCAAGGGATTGGGACTGAACAGCTGTGTAGCCATAAGAAAACCACTAACCAGTGAGGTTAACCAGAGAAAAAGGCTTCCGTTTGGGAGCATAAAGACTGGACTCTGGAGCAATGGAAGAAAGTCATGTGGACTGATGAGTCCAGATTTAGATTTTTCCACAGTGGTGGGAGCATCAGGGTAAGAAAAGAGGCAGATGAAGTGATGCAGCCATCATGTCTAATGCCTACTCTACAAGCCTGTGGGGGCAGTCTGTGATCTGGGGTTGCTACAACTGTGTAGCCAAAAGAAAAACCACTAATCAGTGAGGCTAACAAAGCAGCTATTTTTTTTTTCTATAAAATTTTAAACTAACTTTTTTAATATAAAAGTTTACAATCATTTAATTTTGTGCGTAACAATTAATTATTAGCTAATTATTTTTAACCACTGCTAGCACTAGAAAAACATTTAAATACGGTTAGACTGCATCAGACCAAACCCAGTTAATCTGATTTTCATCATAACACATGTATCTACATGACGTAAACGTCTTTTGAGGAAGAAATACTACGTCCTTTAAATTAACTGCAGCCATGTTTCAAGTACATGAAGCTTTGTGACTTTTTAAAGTTTTAAGGCCTTTAAGGTAGATAAACATCTCTTTAAGATAAATTGTTATCCATCAAACAGAATTTAGCTCAGTTAGTTTGTCTTCCTAATTCATTTAAACCCCCCTTCCTCCTTTCCTTCTCTCATGTGGCTTGACTGTATTTCTACCCATATTTTTCCACTTTTCGATAAAAAAAACTCTGTTATTTCTGAAGCCCATTCTTGGCTCTTGACATGGAAGCTGAACAATCAGTCAGCGTATATGAGAAGAAGCTGCCAAAGCTCCATTAATTACAGGCAGGGTTGTGAGTTGGCTCTGAAAAAGATCAACAAGTTCTACTGAAAGAAATCACACACATGAAAACACACAACCAAGAATTTGTTTGCTTCATGCCTTCGAGATTCCCTCAGGTGTTGATTTCAGCTGGAGATGTCAAAGAGCTGATTTGCAAAACCACAGCAAAGCAATTAGATGCATTTCCTTGTCACGAGGGTAAAACAACCAGTTTATTATTTTTTTTTTATTATAAAGTTGTTTCATGGGGCCTTACTAAAGAGCTCAGTTGAAACGAAAGATAAAACTTAACCCTTGTTCCTTCCTCAAATTAAATACCCTCTGGCGACCTTCATGGCCAAAAATATCCATGCACTTAAAATGCTTTCAAATCATCACACGTCAATAATTTTTTTGCCTTATTTTCATAAATAATTTCAAGAACTTCCGACTTGCTCAAAACTACCAAACATTCAATTATTTTGAGGACTTTAAACCTTTAAACGGTAGTTTGAAAATTAGAATTACTGCCTTACTCTCACAACTGAGAGCTCAAGGAATGCATGGCTCAATGGCACTATGGCTCTTAGTCAGCCTGGCTACAGTGCTGAAGAGAAATCTGGGGCTGTTCTTGTTCTCCTCTATCAATGATGAATAATAATCTGTTCTAGTGTTATGCAGGGCTTTCTTATATACCATTAAACTTTCTTTTCAGACTAAGTGAGACTCACCAGATGAAAGTCATTTCCTTTCCAATCACCTTGAGGTCGGTTTTAAAGCTTGAAGCTGTGAATTAAACCAAGGAGCAACATTGTTTAGTGTTGTACGCATTGAAGCTGTCATTCTGTCAACAAAGTGATCAACCTGTGTCAGAGTAGAGCTTGGATGGATGTTCTCTGTTACATTGACAAATGGCATTGTAGGAAATACTGATTAAATTAATTTCTTAAATTTGGTAACAACACTATCTGACAAACATCTACTATAATAAAATGTCTTCTAAGCCACTGTGTAGTCAAGTAAAGTAAACTCAGAAATTATTATGACATTATCAGACAGAACAGGGTTATGTGGAAAAACTGTTCTTCACAATCAGTCATAAGTCAGAACAAGATCAAGAGGATGATTTTGAGAATGAGGAGGTCTGTGGACATCTTATGAAAAGCCGGTTAAATTTAATATAGAGTTAAAAGCAATGTTTAAGCTGCATGAATGTTAAAGTCACCCAGTACAATGACCTTATCAGTATTCAGCAATTAAGCCCATTAAGAGGTCTGAAAAAGCAGTGAGAAACTCTGAGCAAGGTCCAGGTGGACGATACACCACTGCTAGCAAAGTTGCTTCTCTGATTTCCATTTTGGATAAGATAGACTGAAAGTCAAGTATTCAATAGAATTATAACTAATCTCAGGTGTAGGACTGATCAATAGCCCTGATTTGAAGATAGCGGCCACACCGCCTCCGTATCCTGTAGTTCTAGAAACATGAAAATTTAAACAATTAGGTGGAGTAGATTCATTAATACTAACATGATCTTACTGCTGCAGTCAGGTTTCTGTAAGACAAAATAAATCAATATAATGATCAGAAATCAGGTCATTGACTAACAGAGACTTAGACAAATGAGATCTGAAATTCAGTACACCACATTTAATGGTTTTATTATTATTATTTTTTTTTTCTGTTAAATTTATTGTTTTGATTTTCATGATTTACTCCACATGTGTTTTTTGGTTGATTCATTCTGGGTGGTCGGGGGGCTGACACAGTCATTATGGGTTTTAAATAAAACTCCCCATCAGACCCACATGTAATTCCAGCCCTGGTGTTATTTGTTATGTTGAAATCTGCTGACTTGTAAAGTAATTATATTGACAAGTTATATTTCTAAGCCAGCTTTAGTCTGATATTATTACCACCCTAATTGATTTCCAAGGTGAGGGTGGTCAATTTCTCCTGAAAAATTACTGGACATGTAGACATATTTACCCGAGTTTGATGTAATGTTTAGTCAACATGCAGATTAAAGATGATTGAAGAAGGGCTGCACGATGGTGTGGTGATTAGCACTGCTCCCTCACAGCAAGAAGATTTCTGGTTTGAGCCTTGGCTGGGGGGAGAGAGGGTTGAGCTGGGCCTTTCTGGGTGGAGTTTGCATGTTCTCCTGTATGTGTGGGTTCTCTCTGGGGTACTCAGAAAATGTGAACTTTGCAATGGTGACCTTGCATGAATAAAGGATGGATTAATGGGCAGATTAAAGAGCAGATTGAGCTACAATGGCTATTTACAAAGAGAGAGTAATGATCAAATAAGGTCAAATTCATTATTAGTAGGTTATAAAACTGAACAATTTCACATCTTTATAAAATGACTTCCTAAGCTGTAATTGCATACATGTACTCTAGTTTAGTGCAGACAATTAAGCAAATTATTAAGCTTTTGAAATCATGTTAAAATCAAATGTTATAAACTGTTCATCTCAAACTTCAGAATGATTAACCAGACCAACTAATTCAAACTCTGAGAGCAAAGAATATTTGGTGCAAATATATTTTCCATAACTAATCCATTAAGTACCAGAGAAAATAAAGTTGAAACATCACATTTCCTCTAACTCCTCAGGTCAGCTTGGTAATGAACAAGAAATGTCAACAAACTGGCTGCAGGACTATCACAACTGGAGGTTTGGTATGAACAAAGTTTAACTATAAAATGAGTACAATTGGAGACTTAAAAAAATTATGTTTAGGTCGCTTTCAATCAGGATGTTATTTTTAATGCTTTGATATAAAATTTGGATAACCTTTCAGTGAATATTGTACCTTGTTGAAAATCATTGCATCTTGTCCTTAAATGCAACACAGCAGTGTTTGTCATGATGCAAGCCAGGAATTACAGCTTAATTAACAGAAAAGGAAAGGAGACCTGATAAAACTGATCATGAGATCATTAGTCTCATCTGTCTGATGCTTTCCACTCCACAGCTGATATTTGCTCAAGTTTTAGTTAGGCTAAAGGCAGATTTCCTGTTATCAGTTTCTGCAGATTGACTTGCATTTTCCTCCTGCTGCCATTCATGGTTTAAAAAGTATTGCAGCAGTCTGTATAAGGTAATTGGTCTTTTTGTGTCTTTGGGATACTTGTCTATTCACTTTCATGTAAATAGAAACTAGTCATGTGCACTGCAGGCCTGAAATGTACTGATAAGGTAGCATGTGAGAACATGTGCGAGAAGAAATTGCTGTTGAGTTCTTGCAGGCTTTAACAGCACTCCTGTAAAATATCAGGGAAGATCTGTGTTTTGTTTTTGTACAAAGGATGACCTCTCCTTTACTAAATATCCAATCTACCTTCAGGTATCAATAAAATAATCTTAACCGTATGATCAGTGGATGAGATGATGTGCCTGCTGGTAAATCTGCTCTTGTCATTGTTGTGGGTTAGTACCATTAAATGTGGTGTATCATACAGCACTTCTGCTGCAGGAAAAAAGATGCTGTGGGTTTTGTTCATGGCGTTGAACCTTTGAACAGAGTTACTGAAGGGATCATGGAAGTTAGTGGACTTGGAGAAGGCTTCTCACTGTGTTTATTGGTGAACTCTGTATGATGAGAGTATGGTGTGGGGTTGTTGCTATAGTCAGCTATTAGGCCCCTTGTAAGTCCAAAGCAAGGACTGTCTGCATTCTCACTACAAAGTCAAACTTGTTCACAGAGATGTTGGACTCCACTATGGCTGCCTCTTGTCACCAGTCCTGGTTGTGGTATTCATGGACAGGATCTCATCCCGTGGTCAGGGACAGGGTTTGTCTGGTTTTCCGTGTATTGCTGCTTTTTGCAGATGATGTGGTTCTGTTGGCTTCCTCAGGCCGAGATCTCCATCAGGCACTGGAGTAGTTTGCAGCTGTTGGGATTAAACTTAGATCCTCTAAGTCTGAGGTTGTACTCCCTCTGAGTTGACAATGAGTTTCTGCCTCAAGCAGAAAAGTTTAAGGATCTGGGGATCTTGCTTGCAAGTGATAGTAAAACGAAGTAGGGCTGCCACAAATTTTGATAATCGACTAGTCACCAATTATTTTGGCAATTTGTCGACCAATCAGATCATAAGTAAACTAGCTTGAAGTGTCATCTCTAACTGTTATGTGCTATCTATGTTACGCCCGGTCTAGGGTCTCCGTGCGCAACACAAAATAAATTCCCATCCAGGCTCTCAAATCATGATCAAACCATTGTACGGGTTAACATAGATTTATTTACAGTCAGCCGCCCATCAAATAAGCATCAAATAAGCCTGTAAAGCAAGGTCATCAGGGTGAACCAAGGCCAAAACAACAAACAAAACCAATTGTCCTAACCAAGCATATGCTAAATAAAGCCTGCATAAAAGAAAACCAAACCAAACACATTTACTAAACCTAACTCCTTACCACATGAACAGGAGAAAACATATGGGAAGTAAAAAGGTGGTTCACCTCTACAGCTTTGGCTTTTAACAGTGGAAACTTGCTACAGCAAAAATATACTCACACAGAGAACCATGTGGGAATCAACAGCTTGGAATACAACAGAAAATAAACCTGAAATAAAACCTTTTTTGAGGACCGAGCTGGCTGATCGCTGCTGCTGTCAAAAGGGCTGCCACCAGAACACAGGAACACTTGATCTTTTCAAGGCAGCATGTGATGGCAGGGACCAATCCGGAGATGGCTGGTTGTCAGCTGGTGTTCAGTGGGAGGCCAATCAGTAGGTGAGACATGCCTTTGGACAGCCAACCGCACCTGAACCTGTAGACACTCTCAAAGGCCAAACCATCTATAAAAAACAATGACTCACTCTGGTACAAAATATTAGACTTAAAACAAAACACACAGCTAATCTAATAATAAGATGATAGCTCACTTTTAATTTTAAAAGTTGTTCTGGTGGATAGTTATCATGCTGTTATGGGTTGAACTGCTTGATCATCTCTTTGATTGCCATCCATGACAGGAGTCTCATGTATTTCATCAGCATGTTCAAGATTGCTTCATTTAGGATATCTGATTGCCAAGGTGTAAATGTTGTTGGCTTTGTAACAAAGTCATCCACTGAAGAGGAGCGCGTTATTTTTAACACTGTAAAGTAGCATTATAAAACAAACAAACGAAAAAGAAATTGGCATTATCACATTTCCTCTTGAAACCTGAAATTGCTTTTATAAAGTTACAGCAAAAACATGACGTGTGCTTAGGGTCATGAAATCACCATCACTACTGTTTACACTACAGCTATCAATACAAGTAAGGAGCTAATTGTTGACCGTTAATGTTAACAGGTAACTAGCCAGTTACCTTACTGAGACAAGTGTCTCTTCATCAGAAACTGAATCGGCCACAATGTCCTTCCTGTTAGGATGCTTGTGCATCGTCATTGCACTACCATGAAAGGCAAGTTCTACCTTGCAGATTTTGCATTGCATGTGCTTCTCTTGAATTTTTAAAAAAAAATGCTTCCAAACTCTTGAGCTCAGTTGCTGGCTCGCTATGATACTGTTGCAGACAAGGCAGCAGAAGATACAGCAGCAGTTTTGAGAGAAAAACAAAGCTTAAAAAAAACAAAAAACAAAACAATGATGTAGATAATTAAATTTTGATAGTCGACGTAATCATGACTAATCAACTAATCTTAGCAGCCCTAGAATGGAGGAACAGATGTACAGATGGTTTAGGACTTTGTAAGTGAGGACTCAACTCCGGTCCGTTGTAGTGAGGATGGAGCTGACCCCAAAGGCAAAGCTTTTGATTTATCGGTCTATCTACACTTTGGAAGGTGGCCAGGCTCAGCATAAGATTAGATTAGAAGGTCATGCTACCAAATGGGGCTTGGCATTGAGCTGCTGCTCCTGTATGTTGAAAGGGGGTAATTAACTGCAGTCGGTAGGTAGCTTCTTAAAGGTCCCATATTATGCAAAATTCACTTTTTAATGGTTTTGGAACAGTCATACTGGTCCCCCCGCATGTGTAGGAGACCCATAAGTGTGAAACTCTTTCAGGCGCTCTCTCTCCCCCCTGCTCCACCTCTAGGGAAGTAAGCGCTGAAATGAGCTTGTTTGAAAGCGTGTACGTTATGACGTCATAAGGGACAATAACCACTCCCCACAGAGCGATGGACCCGCCTACCGGCTCTCAAAGCCCGCCCTCTAAAAATCACCTAGCGCCCAGTGTTTTTCCCTCTTCGGCAACCCTCGTTAGCGGACATGGCTAAGCGACAGAAGCACTGTTCTGTTTGTGGCTGCATAAATGAACACGAAAACGTTTTTTTACTTCCATCCACTGAACCCACGAGGACTGAGTGGATTAATTTTATTTTTGGAGGAAATGTACCCGGAAAACTTTCAAAGGTTTTGCATGTCTGTGGCCAGCATTTCAAAGAGGACTGTTTCCACAACATGGGGGCATGGAAAGCAGGCTTCGCCAACCGTTTGAAGCTGAAGCCAGGTTCAATACCAACTGTCCGTGACACAGCTGGAGAGGTAAGAGCTGGCAGTTATTTTATCGTTTCGGCCTTATTAGTCTGATAGCTTGAAAATATATTACACTGTAATCAGCGTCTAGTAACCGCTAAGGCCTAACCTGTCAATCACCTCATGACGGGCGATGCGATGGGCGGAGCCAACAGCTGAGCTGCTCCACCAGGGTTCCGCCCACCATAAACGGCACATTTCTGAAGCTGCTAAAAAGAGGGAGGTGAAGAGAAGCCGCTGCACTCAAACTGAGGGTCGATTTGTCCATACCATGGCGGAAATATTTCATTTAGATATTAATGAATGGTCTCAGATTGGGAATAAAGTGTATAATATGGGACCTTTAAAGGTCCCATTTTATACATTTTTTCAACAATTTCAGATGAGCGTCAGAGGTCTAACAACATTGTTTTCAAAGTGTATTACCCCAAATTTAGCCTTGGTCCTTAATTTCAGCCATTCCAAAAGTAGCTCCAGTGAGCTCTACGGAGAACAAGCTGTTTCTGTGTCTGAACCTTTAAATGCTCATAAGTGGTGCCTGTCCACGCCCCTCTCTGGGAGATTATCTGGCTTTCGCTGGCATCTGCTCAGCTAGCTGGGGGGGTATCCACTACCAGGCATAGTGGTTATTTCCCTTTGTGAGGTCACAAAAGGAAAGATCTCAGACCCGTTTGAGCACTCATTTGCTAAAAAGTGGAGCAAGCAAGTGAGAGAGGTGAAAGAATTTTCTCATTTTTGGACCTCATACACAGGCTATGAGGACACAGTCCTGTTAAAAAACCGTTACAAAGTGAATTTTGCATAATATGGAACCTTTAAAGTTTAGTTTGTGATCTACTGACAAAAGTAGGTAGCTCAGGTACTACAAACATGTGATCGGGATGACTACTTGTTGCTTCCTTTAGAGGTGTTTAGGTATGTCGTAGTGAGGGGGCATCTTGGGGCAAACCCAGGAATCACCAGAGGGATTAAATATCCCTTCTAGCCTGTGAACACCCCAGGATATCCCAGGGGAAGCTGGAGAATCTTTGGGGAGAGGCGTGTTTAGGTCCCTTGTAAAGCTGTTGCCTCCATAACAAGACCTTAGATAAGTGGAGGGAAATGGATGGATAAAAGATTGGTAAATCATTTATAATCTGATTTTTCATTTGGAAAACAAATTCAATTTATTTAATATGAATTGTTAACTGAATTAATTTGATTAAATGCTTTATTCTGATTATTTAACCATTTATTTGAAAGTAAATATTTATAAAAATATATATATTGCATAAAAGAATAAAATAATCTGTCATTTCATAAAGTATTCATGAAAGGATTTTTAACTTAAAAAAAATCAGTCAAAAGCTCGTGAACAGGGTAGTTGTTGATTTGATTTGATGGGGTTCAGACATTAAAAACTAAGAAACAAGAAAATTAATTAGTTTAACCACAAAATATATTGGCAAAGAAGAAGCCGAGTCAAACGACGAAGCTCTAGATTTACTGGTTGGTCTAGGGTCCAACCCTTACCCATGATCACTAGCTGTGGGTAGTGATAGAAAGAACAAGATTGCAAATACAAGTGGCCAAAATGAGTTTCCTCCACAGGGCTCTCCCTTACAGATGATAAGCTCAGTCATCCAGGATGGGTTCGGAGTAAAATCGCTGCTCTGCTTCAAGAGGAGCCAGATGATGTGGCCTGGGCATCTAGTTAGGATGCCTCCTGGACGCCTCCATGTTGAGGTACTCAGGGTATGCCCCACCGAGAGGAGAACCGGAAGAAGACCCAAAACATATTGGATGGCCTCAGGATTTCCCCAGGAAAGCTGGCAAAAATGCCCGGGGAAGTTTGGGCCTTCCTGCTGCTGCGACCTGACCCCATAAGTGTCAAGAAAATGGATGGATGGATGGATGGATGGATGGATGGATTCATGGATGGATGGATGGATGGATGGATGGATTAAATATTCAGTCAATATAAAAATGCTCTGGTTTTGCTGATGACTTAAAATGTCAAGGCTTGATTTTAAATCCATGTATGTTTTTTAAGTGATGATCTCAGACATGGTGGATGCTAAAGAAAGCATAATCCAATGTGTCATACAAAAAAATAAAAATTCACAATTCAATGATTTTAGTTAGATTTTAGTTCATTTAGAGGTAAATCAGCATGGTAAATTTCTTCCTTTCCTATTTTCTTCATGCTACTTTCTGTAGATGAATGTTGTCATTTCAAGTTGCTGCTGGTTCCAATCCATCCCACTGCTGCTGAAAATATCGTCCCAAATCAAATTATCCAATGAATTATCCACTTTTCACAATTATCAGAAGTAACAGTCACTTTCTCTTCCTTCACCCTGTGATTTTACAGCCTCAGTACTTATGAAGATGCGCTACTTGATTTCTTTTATTTCATTTGCCCCACAGCTGTGTAATTATGTTGTTATTGCCAGCAATGTAGATGCACAGCATATATGACAGCTGATGTCAACAGTCATTACCATTGGGCGCTCATGGAGCTGTCAACTTGTGCCACCATGATAAGCAAATAAATAGCATTAGCATAGGATAGTTGACAGACTTGATGAACATCATAAGGATGGCACGCAAACAGACAAGTTATTTTTACAGTAATCTCAAACCGGACACACACCAGCTTCACATTCATTGATTTTGTACTAATTTACTCTACATTTACATTTTATGTTGTCACATGCACTTTCAATAAATTAGCCCTTTATGTCTAATTTAATCCAAGCTTTAAGCACCAATTGAGAGTAACTTAAGTTGGTTTGTCAAACTCATAAATAAATGACATGGAGGACATGGAGGTGTGTGGTTAAACAGTGAGGAAAAGTTAAGAATCAGAGTTACATTCCCTAGTTTCGGTTCGACTAGGGCAGTATATCTATACCTATCAATATATATACTGATAACTTTTCCCATCGGATTCTGTTTAATTTATCATGAGCATAATCAATCATTTCATGTATATGTGTTTTGTCTTGAGTTTTAAATTCTATTTTATTCATTCTATCTTGGGGCAATTATTAAGCTGGATTGATACTTGAGACGGTTGTTTTATACAGTCTATGAAGGACGGAGAACATAGCGCCAGCAAACATCATGATGACGGGCGAAGATGATTCCCACACACAGTAAGTTGCTATGCTTTGCAATGCTAGTGCTAATTTCATGAGCTAATTTACGCTAGCATAAAATAGAGTGTAAACAAACGCTACATTAATCAACAAATGCCACGCAGCGGCAGCTCTCCCTTAGTCTCACTTAATAAATTAATTTTATAGTAATTTCATAAGTTTATAAGGACAAACACAGTATTCACTTGGCCCAAACACCATTATATTCTCCACCTTTCAAAAGATTCTCCAAAGTTGATCCTCATTTTTTCCTGTTTTTGGTCGTTTGCTTTTTTAGCAGGATGCTGAGGCTTTTTAGGTTTTTCTGAAAGTATTTCTGGTTCGCTTCTTTTACTAGCTTCCATACCTGCAGGCTGCTGCTCTTTTGCCGACATAAAATACCAAACGCTGCCATGTTGTTGTCAGACAACCGTGGGGAGTTACATATGATTGGTTAAGGAACCAGGAAGTTGGAAAGAGCAACATGGTGCACCCAATACTCTTATTTTGAAGGAGAAAAACTTGACAAAGACATTGTTGATGTAGGAGACAGATTGTTTATAGGGAAGCTTCTTTTTATCCCTCTCAGCAAATGAGAACATTTTAAATTATTTTTAAGGAAAAAATCCAAATTATTAAGCCTTTAATATGTCATGTCCACCCCCTGTCCAATCAGAACCCTTCCCAACCTCCAGATCTTAGGTGGAATTGAATAAAGGCGATTAAATGAATTTTCCATATAAACACGAAGCAGAACATTTTAATTCTGAAATATTTAATTCTGAATAATTAATTCCGTGGACTTTAGTTTGACACCTATTCATTGTAATGTATCATTGAGGCACTGAAGGCATCAGGAAAAATTAGTATGCACCCTATTTTTGTGTTGGTGCATGTAAAAGAAGATTTGAATGAAACACTGTGAAACACTGAACTCTGGATGGGATGTTGCTTTCTCTGCTGTTCAGTGGGGTCGGTTATAGGAAACTGCAGCTTCTTCTTGTACCAAGTTAACACTCAATGCAGCTCAATCCTGAAACCAGTTTGCATTTAGCCAGTTCACTCATGGTGTGTGTTCAGCCGGCGAGAAAGTCTCCTTCACTGCTGTGTCAGAAAGTTCTGTGGCTGTGTTGGCAGGCTGTTGTATAATGATACCCTTTCTTTAGACAACAAAGCACATGTCTTACACACTAATATCTCATTCTATCTGCCAGCCATATGCTGTATGTGGTCTTTCTACTTTAGATAAGCACAAATTTAGCACTAAATTTCTGCTTATCTGTGTTTTACAGTAACAGAACTGCCTTCAGTTAACATCCATCCTACTACAGAGGCCGTCAGGCTGAAACATCTGCTATAAGTCAGACAGATAACATTGACCATGTTAATTAATTAAAGGTATAACTTTACTTCCTGGCATGCCTTCTGTGCTCCTCCAGCCAGGAGCAGCTCCCCACTCTCACTGTCAAAAATTATAAATAATTTCAGCAATAAGGCCAAAGGAAGGACTGGGTGAATGAATTAATGGCATAAAAGTCTTTGCAAATCTTGGACATGTTATAAAAGTATCTGAAAGTGCCTTAAAAGCTGACCCTTATCTATTTTAGAAGAAGATTGAGTCCTGTGGAAAGAGGAGAGAACACTTAGGGACATTTTCTTCATCAGTAAGTCTTACTGAGTTTCTTGGCGTCATTAAAAGTTTAAAACTGTTAGAAATTAAAGAGAAGTAATCAATACTTAATAAACCAGAATTACTGAAATTATAGCAAGCCTTAAGCAAAACAGAAGGGAATTACTGCTGTTGCTCAGGGTGCTCATCTTTGTAAACAGCTCAGAAACATGTTGATATAGCTTTGTGACACATTCCAATTACCTCAAAGGAATTCATTCACTGCTTCCTGGGTATATCATCCTCAGCAGCCATTCTCCTCTTAATTTACCCAAAACGCTGAGCCAACCCAAACACTACTGCCTATAACTAATGACTGGACTATGAGTTAATGAGCAGGAAAGGAAATTGAATTTGAGCTGGCGTCTGGAACCTCTTCAGTTGCTAAATCGTTAAGCTATGTGATATCTTTACTGCCATAAAAAACAGGAATTTAAGCAGGTTTTCATAGCAATGCCTTGTTCTCACCTTATTTGTGGGATGTATCGAACTGACAATTAATGCCTTCCATCTAGACGCTTGTTTGTCTTTAGTAAATTCAAATTTAGGATGATGATAGCCAAGAGGAAATGCTGAAAAAGTCTTTGGTTATTGAGATGGTATCCTTTTCACTGTTTTAGGCTCACAACATGTTACATGGTGGGTGTAGCAGCAGCTCACATGTTCCAGTGGTGTCCAAACAAGAGCTATTCAGGTACCGTATTATACGGTGGGAAGCATCCTTTCAGACTGTGCTCATGCATTGAGAGCCAAACAGCAGTTGCCTGTAGACAGCTGTATTGATTAAAACAGTGGCCCCCAATGTATTTCCCTAAAGGACCCTGTTTATGAAAAGCCATGGACCCCCTGCCCCACTCCGTGCTGAAACCATGCTTGATTTTATGCTTACAAAAGTGAGATTCTCACCATACATAATGTAGCTTGGCTGAGTCATGTTCTTCCATAAAGCCAAAATTAAATTAACGACATACAGCTTTACTTTAAAAAAAAAAAAAAAATAGGGACAATGTGTGGACATTGATCACAATGATTCTAAATGTTCAAAGCCTCAGGGACCCCTGTGCTCTTTTGGACCACAGGTTGGGAACCACTGGATAGTGTACAGGATAAAAAGCATTGCACAGATATTTCTGTGTGAACAGGCTTTAGGCACAAATACACCTGGTTTACATTTATAAACAGTAGTTTTTAATGTAACATAAAATGAAGGTATATGTGGTAACTATAGATGCAAAATTGAGGGTGAGATATGCCCCATGCTGCTGGTTTTCTCTGGTTATATTCAGTGGGATGTCCCCTAAAGTCCAAAATCTTCTCTGTCGTCTTGAACATGTTCAGCTTCAGGTTGTTCTGACTGCACCGGACCAGATGATCCACTTGTTGTCGATATGCAGACTCTTCATTGTTCTGGATGAGACTGGTGGAGGTGATGCCGTCTACAAACTTCAGGAACTTCACAGAGGGGTCCGTGGAGTTGCAGTCATTAGTGTAGAGGGAGAAGTTGGGGGGCTGGGTTCAGCCCTGGCACATATGCTTTTTCATTATATTATATTTTATCATATTTTATATCTGAAATTCTGCTTATGGGGGCTTCTTTAGTCATAGCTGCTGCAGCTGGAAAGATAGATGTGCAACATCACATCCAGCTCCACTTTTGCCGAAGTCTTTTTGGTTTTTTTTTTCCCTTGCAGTTTTTGTTCTTAACTTTCTAAAACTTGTAGATTATTTAGTTTCTATTATTTATTTTTTATTTTTTTTTACTTTATTGAAACACATTGTGCAATTGAGCGCTTGTGTGAACACTGACTGACAGCATTGGTCTGCCTTCAGTGTTCTTATTCTTTTATTCTTTAACCTTATTGAAACATGAAAGTCTGGGATGCAGATGAAAAACAGCTTTCGGGTTCCAAACCAACTTTTTCTTGATCCGAATGTGAGGGCAGGTTAAAAATCTAGGGTTTGGGAACCGGCACCGTGATGGTGCCCTACCCGCTGTGAAAGGGCTAAATGTGAGCTGAGCAACCTGAGTCATAGAGCAGCAAATCAGAAAAATTAGAACACATCCATATCTCCACACACTTCCTTTTCTCTGTTTACTAAAAACTGTTGCAAACTCCTCAGTAAGAACAGTAGTCATTGACTGTCCTAAAAGTCACTAAATGACGTCATAGTCTAATCTAAGGCTAGGTTGACACTGCAGAGCATAATGCTCAATTCAGATTTTTTTGTGAAATCCTATTTTTTTGAGAGCTCGTTCACATTTCCAATTAAATGCAACTTGTATGTGATCTCCTGTATAAACCTTATGCACACCAAAAGTGTCCCGCATACATAGAAGACATGACGACGTGACAGTGAGTGTGCGTGTGACATTTTTCTATTTGCAGAAGTAAACATGGACCGTAACAGCAGAGCTTATGTTGCAATTTTTAATTTATTATCCAACCGTAGCTAGCACATTTTCGATGGTATCATTTTAAGGAGGAGATTGCAAAAGAGGAGAGTCAGATTTTGGCCATGGCATTTTGTGGAGCAGGGGCAGCAACATCTGTACAGAGAAACGTGTGGTACGGAGTCGCAGCCAGGAGTGATGGGAGAGTGATGTGATCTCCTTTACAGATAAGAGTTTAAAAACAATGATGTGTATGACGTGTAGGTCGGATTAATGCGACCTGGCTGTTCAGACTGAAGTCGCATTGTAAAAGATCAGATTTGTATCAGATTTAGGACCACATATCCAAGTAGCCTGGTTTGCATTTGAAAAAATCGGATCTGTGCCGTTCAGACTGTCATGAAAAGATCAGATACAGGTCGCATAGGGGCCAAAAAAATTGGATTTGGGTCACTTCAGCCTGCAGTGTGAACCTAGCCTAAGTCTAAGAGAGACAAAGAGTGAAGAAAAGACGCTCTAAATGTGTAAAACTTCAAAAGAACTTTCTTCTGTCAATTACAACAAAAGTCATTTATATATATATATATATGTATATATATATATATATATATACATATATATATACATGTTTATACATCTACAACATGTTACAGTGAAGCAAATTTAACTTTTTAAATGTTTTTGTCTACATTGATAGACACTAATGTCTGACCTTAAGCCAGAGCAGGATCAACCACCTACTCCTTGTTGAGAAGAGTAAATATGCTTCACATCAGTCTTCGAAAGTCTCCAATAACACCAGAAAAACAATCACTAGATTTGTCACTAATCACTTTATTTTTAAAAATAAAGTTGCCAGAGGGGTTTAAAAGCTTGTTTGAAAACAAAGTCACTAAGTTGGCAACACTTCGAACAGATCAGCCACCTAACTTATAATTCAGTGAGACATGACAAACATGCAGCCTGGTATCTACAACACAAAACAATAGCTGAAAACACTGATATGTGTCTAACAAAGCGATTCAACTTAAATTATTACCATAACTTAAATGTAGTTTTCACACAGACTTTCTCCATTACCTGCAGCTAGCTTAATTTAAGCTATCTGTTAGCTAGCTTCATTCAAGCTAGTGATTAGCTAGGCTAAGTAAAGCAAGCCACTGAGCTCGCATTTAAAATGAGCTGTAAATCGATTGGATTTCCCAAGCATCGCCAGGACACTGGTGGAACAAACAAATAATCATTAGGGCTGGAATATACTTGTTGTGAATGCAAGCGTACAAGTCAGCACTCGCTACGTTTGTGCATATACTTGCTGTATGTGCTAGGGGAAGTACAGTACAGCACTTGCACTTTGAAATAGTGAAAAGGTAAATCTACCAGTCACATTGTATTTCCAGGGCATCAACCCCCAAAATACTTTAAATTTGTTGCCAAATGTTACAACAAAAGTATTTATCACTGTGCAATGGATAGGAAAAATCATACAGATGTCGGACCTGTCGTGTTCATGCTCATGTTCACATAAGCATGCTAGCATTCAAGCTAATATAACAACTCGCACACATGACACATTACCTCGTGTCAACGTGAGCGGCCTACGTGCCAAACAAATGCTAGGAACCAAAATGTGGCAGCCATGATGTGTATGTGGATGCGTTACTAACAGCAAGTATATCACAGCCCTTAAATTACACCATGTTAGGGAATGTAGGCTAATCAAATCTGTCTATAATAATATATTAATAAATTAAAGTTAATTACCCTGCTGCTTTTTTCTTTATCCCCTTCCTCCTTTGGAATAGATTAAGCTTTTATTATCCTGTCATTTACACATAGAAAATTATATTTCAGAAATTTATCTGCTTTTAATTAAACTTATTTCATATACACGTTGTCAAGTGATGTCAGATTTAGCTGTCTTTGTACACACATGCAACACATCGTCATGTAAGCTTGCCTTACACGGTTAGCTAAAACTAATTTGGTAATTTGTTGTCAGATATGCTGTAAAGTTTTGAGTGTTAATTTTCTGTAGCAGTATAAAAGTTTTAGTAGGAAGATTATCGTTTCTTTTCTGCTGTTGTTGATATTTCACACCAGATTATATGCAGAAGTGCTATGCTGCTCTCAGATAAGCAGATGCAAGAGTCTTCAGCAACACAAGGTGGATTTAGTCTGTCAGTTCACAGACGGCTGCAGTTAGAATGATAGTGCCTGGCCATTTGCTATTTTACATCCTGCCCAACCCTCAGTGGGGCTCTGCTTGTCCTCATGGATTGGCAACACCTCTGGAGTGAGCTGAAGTGCTAACACTACTCCTTGTCTTGCAGGCTGATGATTCTCAAGGATGTTTCTCTCTTTGCACTCAAAAATATAGACAGAAGCCTCAAGTGATGTCTGAAAATGAATAATAAAGCATGTAAGGACTCCACAGAGAGTGGGCAAGGACGCTTGTGCTTGTGTTGAATTTGGATTTCTTGACAGGGTGTGACTTGGTCATTTGCATAACACCCTGGAGGGGCTTTTTCTCAGCTGGCATTTGAATGGGTTTTCATGCTTGTGTCTTTTCTTTCATCTTTGGGTCTTTTCCCATCAGTTTATTGTCTGCTTCATTAGTTTATTTGCTCCCTCCTCTCACATTTGCTTACTCGTGTTTTCTGCCACATTTATCATAAACCCCCTAAAATTGGTTACTCACATATGCCTGGCAAGGCACAAGCATGAGTTCATGAGCAATGACAATGACAAAACATCTCTTAATTCCCTAAATGTGTAGTCACACTATTGGGCAAGGTCTTTGTTTTATATCTTCATTTAAAGGTGGAGAATTTAAAGATCACGTGACTTTGCTCAAGCCTGCTTGGTGATTAAAATCTGCAAATGTGTGAATTTAGGAAAACAAATTCTAAAATATATTAGTCTGTGTCGTGATGCTGCATGTTGATGCTTAAATCCAATTAACTTTTGGCAAATTAGCCAATCATGACAGCAAATCAATATATGGACATGGTGAAGATGACTTGCTGAAAGGTAAGCAGGTAAAGAGACAAGCAGGCAGCTATCAGGCAGCCAGGAGAGAGCTGATGAGCTGAACAGTTTTCCCAACAGGTGCAGCTCTCAACTGCCTAGTATCGCCACTTCACAAGCTGACCCCCCCAACACCCCAATTTGTTTGTATCCCCCTCCTCTCTCACTTGCCTGTGGTGTGTTCTCCTACACAACATCTCTGCCCCTCCCCCTCGGACGACTCCCACGCCGGTGATGACAGACCAGGTTAAGAGACAGATAGTAAAATTACACCAGAGGAAGGCCACAGGTCCGGATGGGATCTTCCCCAAGATCCCCAAGACCTGCACCACCCAGCTGTCTCCTATCTTGTAGCACTTATTCAATCTGAGCCTGAGTCAGGAGTTCCAGTTCTCTAGAAGATGTCCTGCTTGGCTCCTGTCCTCAAGGAGACCATCAAACCTCAATGACTACCATCCAGTGGTCCTCACATCGCATGTCATGAAGGTGCTGGAAAGGCTGGTCTTGGCCAATGTAAGACCGCAGGTGAAGGATCTGCTGGAAGCTCTGCAATATGTCTACCAGCCCCATTTGAGTGTTGACCATGCAGTCATCTACCTGCTGCAGAGATCCCATGTGCATCTGGATGGTGGTGGAAGCACTGAGAGTCAGTTTATTTGATTTCTAAACACCATCCATCCACTGCTGCGGGGTGAGAAGCTGTGGGGGATGGCTGTCCACGACTCCATGGTCTCCTGAATTACTGACTACCACACAGGCCACAGTTTGTCCATTTGGGCAGCATCCTGTCTGACGTGTAGGTCCTCAGGGGACTGTGCTGTATCCTTTCCTCTTCACCTTGTACACCAGAGGTCCCCGACTCTGGTCCACAAGGCCCACTATCCTGCAGGTCTTAGATGTCTCTCTGCTGCAACACACCTGATTCAAATCAATGGCTCATTAACAGACTTGTGGAGAGCTTGTCAGAGAGCCGCTTAATTTGAATCAGGTGGGTTGCAGCAGAGAGACACCTAAGGCCTGCAGGACAGTGGGCCTTGTCACAAGGCCCTTGTGGACCAGAGTTAGGAACCTCTGTTATACACCACTCATTTTCAGTACAACACGGACTCCTGCCACCTTCAGAAATTCTCTGTTTACCTCAGCTGTTGTTGGGTTAATAAGAGAGGGAGGGGAGGAGGAGTACAGAGTGCTGGTTGACGGGTTTATAGAGTGGACTGACAGGAATCTGAATGTCACCAAGACCAGAGAGATGGTGGTAGACTTCCAGAGGAAGAGGTCTCCTCTCCATTGAAGATCATGGAGCAGGAGGTGGAGATTGTTGAGAGCTTTAAGTACCCAGAGTGACCATCGATGATAGACTGGACTGGAAATACAACACAGATGATGTGTACAAGAAGAAGATGAGCAGGCTCTACTTCTTTAGATTGCTCAGATCTTTCAATGCCTGCAGCAAGATGTTGGAGATCTTTTATCAGTCTGTTGTCTCCAGTGTGCTTTTCTTTGCTGCTGTGTGCTGGGGAAGCAGCGTCAAAGCTGCACACCAACAGACTGAACACACTTATAAGGATGACTAGTTCTGTTATTGGGTACAAACTGGACAATTTTGAAATTGTGGAGGAGACAAGGTTGCTGAACGAACTGGTTTCCATCATAGATAACCCTGACCTCGCCACCACACACTGGTCAGACAGCGGAGCTCCTTCTCTACCAGACTGAGACGCTCTACTGTCGTACGGACAAATACAGGAAATCTTTCCTGTCCCACGCCGTCACTTTGTTCAATAAGTCACCTCGCAGACAGGGAAGAGCTGCTTAGACGCCAGGCTTTACCTGCTGCTTCTATCCACCTGCCATTTTATTGTACTTTTTAAATTCTATCATGGCTTGCACATCGTTTTTCTACATGTGATCTTGCACATCTTTATTTAAATGTATCTCCATACTTATTCCCTCTTGCTCTGTTTTGTATATGTTTTACATTGATTTGTATATTTTGTATCTATCTGTCTGTCTCTCTTACACCCGGTCTCTTCGCTGAGCTCTTTCCAGCCAGTAAAAGTACTGTTTTAACTTTGTCAGGCGAGCCAGAGGGAGAAGCTGGTCACAAGCGCAGGTACAAAGCCAAAGTATTTTATTAGGCCTCTTGCATAGATGTCTAGGAAACATAGACCAACAATACAACACAAAGCACCAGTCTGGACAGGGAGACTATATAGGGAGACGACCAGGTGCAGACTGATGATGATGATGATGATGATGATGGGATGCAGGTGAGATCCAAGATGGCTGGAACAGATTCTGAGTGATGTAGTGCAGGAACTGGTGGTTAGTACTCAGGAGAAGTGGAGCGCACCTGAGAGGCAGGTGTAGGCATGACAGTCTTATCTCTTAATGTATTCTACAGTGAAATGATTCATCTTATCAAAGCAGCTTTTATGCTCCCTATCATGTATACACACCTGTAGTCCATTCACCTCTATCATTAATCAAATAGTTACCCAAAACACTACCTGATTAACAATTCTGGCTTCTGAAATTGTTTAATGTCTGCACATCTCGGGTGTGGACCAAGGTTTAGCATCAGATTGTGTTTCCCTATTATTTGTCTTTTATTGGAAAATGCAAATTCCTCCTCATAAAAAACATATTTGTTATGACTTGAGCTGAGCTGCAGTGAATAAGAAAACATTCCAGCTTTCTATCTATCTATTCATCATTGCAGCAAAAGATTATCACTGGTTTATGAGTAGAGAAAACAGACATAACCTTACAGACATTATAGCACATAACAATACCATCTCAGCATATAATGTGGATCCACTGAACACAATCACAATTCACAGCAGTTATTTTCAACAGGCTCAATAACTTGGTGTATTGTTTGCTTTGCTTAGAGGAGCTGTAATTAAACTCTTTATTTTCACTTAAGGAGACAGAGTAGCTGAGAGATGTGTTTATATTAAGCCCGTGTTTCCTATGTATCTACTTATCTCCTCAATATTTTGTGCATCATATTATGTCACCTTCCTCCTTGTTGTACATGTGCTGCTCAGCTATGTCCATATTCCTTTTTCTGTAACAATGATTTGCATGAATGAGATCTTTTTTTTTTTTGCATGCTTTGATGTCATATTTTATCTCCAGGACTTTTGCTGAAAAGCTTTAACTCAGTATCGAAGGAGAATGATGAAACAAACTAAACCGCGTCACTACAGAATACAGCAAAAAGTAAAACTCACTGTAATTACAGCTTAAGTTGCCCATTTTAGTCCCCACTGCCTGAATTATCAGTAGCCAAAGGCTGTAAAGTTGAGACAAAGACCCAGTGGAACTAAAATCTTACTTTAAAGCTGTACAGACTGCAGGTTGGCTTCTGGGTTGCAGGATTTGGGAAGTTTAAACGTAGAAAATCAGCGGTGAAATGCATGCTCTCATCCTGGGATCTGGTCTCATAAAAAAATGATTGAACTCCTCAGGCATGGCCTTGCTGGTCCTTTTGAAGCCTGGACTGAAAGCTAAAAAGTGATTCACCTACCTCACCTACCTTCAGCTGCATGAACAGGGAATTTCCTTTTCACTTTGTATTTTTGAAGAAGTAAAGGTTTTTATGGTAAATTGGCCCTGCAATGAATAAACTCTCAAAGGAGCTTTTTTGCTCATTTGCTCAATTTTAGTTAGTTTTAGTTTGACCAGCTCATATAAACAAGGCCTTCCTCATGCTGCTGCCAAGAACTCTGATCTGAAAATGTCCTGGGGGGGCGAAATACCACGAAGCTGGATTAAGGGATAGCCGGGCTTATCTTGATAAGTCTGGCTCATTTGAGCTAGAGTTCTGTTCCATCAACGTGGCTTATTTGAATGCCCGATGAGTAACCATAGTAACTTATGCACCAGAATTAGCCTGCTTGGGGACAGGCTAACGTTCAGGCTTAGCTTAGCTGTGTCTCAAAGGTCTGACATAGACTCCCTAAAGAAACTTCCACCTGGTAGAATGTAGCGCTCCTACCACTCATTCTGGTAAAAAAAAAAAAAAACTTATATCACTACTTTGACTGTCTTGAATAATCAATAAATCTGTTAGTGTCCTGCCTGCTCCTTCCTCTCGGGTGTGCTCCACCTCTCCTGAGTACTAGTC
This sequence comes from Melanotaenia boesemani, assembly GCF_017639745.1. Classification (NCBI taxonomy): domain Eukaryota; kingdom Metazoa; phylum Chordata; class Actinopteri; order Atheriniformes; family Melanotaeniidae; genus Melanotaenia; species Melanotaenia boesemani. The sequence continues at coordinate 21,040,627 of NC_055696.1, read as the reverse complement.
ACCGGTTACAGCACTACAAAACCCAGAAACAAATCTTGGAATGGAACAAATCTCTCATATTCAGAGAGCTGATCTGAGTGCCTTCTGTTGATCAGTTAAGCAAATAATTCCCTGGGTAAAATTTCTAGGTTGGCATTGTCACAATATCTGGACGAGCCAGAACCTCTGTAGCACTACACTGATAATCCCAGTCAGTCATAAATATGATCAGATTTTAATTGGGTTGATTGTAGGTTGGGAATTTCAGCCAAAAATCAAATATCTGATATTAATTTGAGGTCTACAACATGCTGTAATCAGGATCCAAGCCACTTACTTTAAAGATAGTTTGAGTAATAGCATCTCTTGGTTTTCTTACGAGAGATATACATGTGGAGCTACTGTTGAAGCTCAGCAGGAAAACATGCTAGTCTTGTCACAGAATCCAATAGAAATACTTACAAATGACATTACCTTGACCGCTGACTGGAGCCTCCACGCCAAAATGTGACGAATCTTTGTGTGAAATTCCACTGATTCCGTCAACTTTTAGCTGCTTATTTTCCTAAATCCATCGTCTTTCAGCTTGTGCTGTTTTGATGTCCTTTGTGGAAAAACATTTAGTTAACCAAATCAATGATATGATAACCTCATTAGACAGTATTTAGCAGTTTTAGTCTATGGATTAACATCATCTGTTAAACTGAGCTACTTACATCTGCTTTCTCTGTTTGGAATCACACATATTTCTCATTTCTCTTGAGCTAAAACTTTCAACTACCTGTTAATATTCATTAAAGACAGAAATGTCCAGCTCTTTTCGGAAGTAATCCTGAAGAAATGTTGGATTAAAAGATCTTAGTTGGCCTGAAATTGCAAGGCCAGTTAAATGTTTGGACGTCAACCTACTCCACACCAACTTCATGAATTTAATCATTCATTTAAGTGTATAAACGTTTGACTGAGACAGTAGGGTTAAACGGGCAAGCTGTTAACTTTTTAGAATCTGTGTGAAGTTGTCCACAATAATCAATACATTAATACCGTGGGAGGCTGCTGGAAAGCCATCAAAGTGCTGATGTGGAAGTGTTGTGTGTGTGTTCACTGTATGATGACGTTAGACTGACCAACGGGTGTAAAGAAAAGCTGAAGAGGCCACTGCTTGCGATCTAAGTCTCACATGTCTCACATCAAATCTCACATGTGGCTGTAAGATTCATATGTCCTATCTCAACCAGTGAATGTCCACAGTGTGAAAGCATACAAGATAAGACAAAAATGTATGTATTTTACCTGAAGAACATTGTGGCAAGTGTTTTTCCATTCGTTTATTACTCTGTGTTGAGGAAATATGTCTTTTTTTTTTCCTTTTGCTCAACAGTTTGTCCGCTTCCTGTCTCCGTTCTTTCCTTTCCGTTCTTTCCTCTAAAGGATGATGGATGTGGCTCTGCTAATCATAAGCTCCACTATCCCTCATCCGCTGGGAGACCCACTACTCATGCATTGTTCCCTGTCTTACTCCTCTCGTTTTCTCCTTCTTCTCTGTCAGGCTTTTGTTTCCTTTTTCTGTCTCTCCTTCACATCTCCTCTCGCCTGTGTTTGATGATGGATGTCGCTTCATCAGCTCCAGCTATCTGAAGGGGGCTCTCGGGCCTGTGATACCAGAGGACCCAGAGGACAGCGGCCAAGCCAAACCTTCCCAACGAGGTGCTCATTAAACTCATCATGGGAAACTAATGAGGATGAATTTGGAGTCTGGATGTGGTTTAGTACCGAGGGAATGCTGGGCTTCTCTGAAAGTGTCTATTCATCTGTTATACCCAGACAATTGTTGCAGTTTTATTCTGTTTGGTTTGTCGGGCTTTAGTTCTGCTTTCTTTCAATTTCCCGTTTGAATGGAGACAAAACAAATTTGTGTATAATGCGGGGTGTGTTAAGGAGCATGAAGTCATACATTTACATAGAAAAACGTCAATTTGAATACACTTTCAAACATTTTCGGAATTAATAGTCAAATGTGAGCGGGAAAATGTATTTATTCACACCTCAACTTACCACAGTCAGAGCGGATGACTTAATCAAACTTTGCAAACACAATTATACACAAGGATTTTAGCCTCATCAAATCAGCCGAAGGACCTGGGACTTGAACGATGTGAGAGTGAACTTGACTAATTCAGAAGGAGACAGCATCCTGAGCCTAACATGAACAGAGATACTGCCATTTCCAAGTCCTCTCAATTCATCTGGGATCTGTGGATCAGCAGGACATGACAGATCATAAAGTAGCACGTCCTCACGTTGTCTTCCTTTGCCTGTGGCAGTTCCTGTTTCTACCTGTGGTGTGGTGGTATCATTGTCCAACAGAATCTTAAAAAGCTGTAAGTTGTTGGACTGGAACAACATAATCTGAGCCTGAAACTTGTCTGTCTTCTTGTGGTTCAGCGATTCAGCTGGAAAATGTGGTTTGTTGGATGGATGGATTGGATGGAAATCTTAAATCTCAGTTAAATTTAACTAGCATCCAGAGATAAAGAATGATGATGGAATCGCAGTCAGAAAGATACTCCAAAAGGGGTTTTGTTCTCAGATGGTTAAGGGTTAAGATCCAAGCTTAACACATTCCCCTTATTTCCTGGTCCGTGTGATAGTCATGAGTTTTGTACTGGCTGCTTTTTAAGATGAGGAAAGTCAAAAGTTAATAGTCTTTTTTCCATGTAACTTTTAACTTTAAAAAGACGCTTATGGAGCTTTTGCAGATTTTCTCATTGACGCGCCCCTATCGATGATTAATCCAGCAGCCGTCCTGCATCCTGTACTGTGAGACTCTTGTCTTACCTCTTGCTCTATCTAATTTTTGAATAGAGTCTGTAAATAAAAAACAAAGAACCACAGCATACAAATTAAATAGTAGCTCTCAGCTTTTTGATTTTTTTCTAAACATAGTTTTTGTAACAATGTCTTTAGTTTTAATCAAGACAAGTGTATTTGTGTAGCATCTGTCTTATACAAGACAAATCAAAGCTTTACATTTAACATTAAAATCAGCCTTTTAGTACATTTTAGTAAAGCTTTTAATTATCTTTTATTAGTATTCATAATCTGTATTTTATTTCCGTCTGTCCTGGTCTCTTTTTGTAAATCTAGTCAGATCGGGACAAGATGGCGCCAGCAGTGTGCATAGCCTGCCGTCTGTCAGGTTTCCTCGGCCTTCTGGTTTTATTTTTGGTACTTTCAATTAGTGATTGCTTTTATATTGCTCCTGCTCGTTTTGTTTATGATCGCCAGTCACTTCTTAACATCCGAGTGGCTTGTGAACGGCTTCTACAGTTCAGGTTGGAGATTCCTACAGCTGGTACTCCTCCTCCTCCTCGCCTGTTTGCAGTTCCAGCTTACCTGTGCCGTGCTCCCTGCGTCATTCCCCGCAGGAAGCGCTTCAGGAAACGGGGAAAGCGGGGAGGTGTTGTAGTGAGACTCAGGGCCCGCTTGTGCTCCACCAGAGGTGGTTTCCTGGATCTTTTCTCCAGATCCTGCCCCTCAGGTCGAACAGCTGAGTTTAGCTTATGGTGGATCTGGCCTGTTGCTCCGGATCCGCTATCTGCTTGGTGCCGGCCCTTTCCTATGGCGGCCCCTCTTCCTCGCCACCACCAAGTTCGCAAGTATGGAGTGGATTTCTCCAACCTTCGTCCTCTGGATTATGTGGATTTACGGGTAAAGCAGGACCTTGTTCTGCATCTGGCACTTGTCAATGCCAGATCGCTGGCAAACAACACTTTCCTGCTCAAAGACTTCTTTGAATCCCAGAAATTGGATTTTGTGCTTATAACAGAGACTTGGCTTCATGATGGTGAGTCCGTTGCCTTTTCTGAACTTCTTCCACCCCACTGCTGTTTCTCCAGCTCTCCCCGGTTGACTGGTAAAGGTGGTGGGCTGGCTTCTGCTGTCGGAGACCTTCATCAAGCCCCCACTCTAGTTTTGAACTACAGCTTCTTGTAATCGAGCTCAGCAGTCCTGTATTATGTGCTTTGATCTACCGTCCGCCAAAAATTAATAAGGATTTTATCCAAGACTTCTCAGACTTTGTGACTGGAATTGCTCTCAATTATGAGCGTTTCTTAATTATCGGGGATTTTAATTTCCATGTTTGCTGTGAATCTAAACCTTTGGTTAGAAACTTCCTACAAGCTATTGGCTCTTTTAATCTCATACAACATGTCTGTGGCCCTACTCACGAGAAGGGACATACGTTAGACCTTGTGCTCTCTCATGACTTAAATGTTAATATCACAGAAATATGCGATACACGTATCTCTGATCATCTGCCTGTGTTATTCGCCACATCACTGCCGCCTTCTCCATTTAAACCGTGCGCACCTGTGCGACGCCGGCGGCTGTTAAATTCTCTGACTGAGTCGCACTTTTCTGCTGCTGTACATGATTCTGTCCTCCCTAGTCTGATTGATTGCTTTACTATTAATGCCGATGATTTTGCTGATTTATTTAACTGCACATGCACGGGTATATTGGACTCTATTGCGCCATTTGTGACTAGGCGCTCTAAACCTGCGTCCAAACCGTGGTTGGATGATTCCATCCGCGCTCTCAGACGTTTGTGCAGGCGTGCAGAGAGACGTTGGAAAAGGGATGGACTCCAGGTCTCTTTGGGTTTATTGAAGAATTGTCTCTCCAATTATCAGTCTGCTGTAAAATCTGCTAAAATGCGCTACTTTTCAAACCTGGTGGCAAGTAACAGCCACAATCCCCAGGTTCTTTTTAGCACTCTAAATCATCTCATCAATCCTTCTAAGTCCTCTAGTGTAGCACCTTCACGCTCATTATGCAACAAATTTCTTAGTTTTTTACAGGCAAGATTGCTGCTATCAGGTCTTTATCCCCTCCCTCTGGGTTAGATCCTGCTGTCTTGTCAGAGTGCTCATCTGTTTTTGAACAGTTTGAGCAGGTGTCACTTTCTGAACTCTCGAATGTGGGTTTTCACTTGAAATCTTCTTTTTGCCCCCTCGATAGCTGTCACCCCGCGCTAATTAAAAGTACTTTTAGCTCAATTGGCCCTGTTATTTTGTCCCTGATTAACTCCTGCCTGTTTTCAGGCTGTGTTCCTGCGGCTTTTAAGCATGCTCTTGTGCAGCCTTTTTTAAAGAAAGATCCCTCAGTTCTGACTAATTACAGGCTGATTTCTAAATTACCCTTTTTATCAAAAGTTTTAGAAAAAATAGTGTGCATTCAATTACAGGCTCACTTAGATTTTAGTAAAGTTTTAGAAAAAATTCAGTCTGGTTTTAAATCTCTCCACAGTACTGAAATTGCACTTTTAAGAGTTTTTAATGACCTGTTTTTAGTTATTGACTCTGGAAGTCCTGCGGTTTTGATTCTCTTAGACCTGACCGCAGCCTTTGACATGGTGGACCACCAAATCCTCCTGATCCGCTTGGAGCAGTATGTCGATATTAGAAGAACTGCCCTGCGTTGGTTCCAGTCTTACTTGTCAGACCGGTCTTTTTGTGTTCACCTTGAGGAATTTTCCTCGGCTGCAGCCCCTCTCAGTTATGGGGTCCCACAGGGGTCCATTTTGGGTGCACTGCTTTTTTCCCTGTATATGCTGTATATGCTATATGCCCTTGGGGTCTATTTTTCAGAAGCACAATAATGCCTACCATTGCTTTGCTGATGATGTTCAGATCTACATCCCCTTAAAGCCACAGGGGGATTCTCTGACTAACCTTCTCAGCTGTTTGTATGATCTAAAAGCATGGATGGATTTAAATTTCCTCCACTTAAATAAGGACAAAACTGATATTGTTTTTGGAAATTCAGAGCTTCTAAATGGTGCAGTTAGTGTTCTCGGTCCGCTGACCTCGTTTTGTCGAACCCATGCCAAAAAACTGGGTGTTATTATTGACAACTCCTTTAACTTCCACCGGCAAGTTAATTCTGTAGTCAAAAGTGTTTTGTTTCCATCTGAGGATGCTCAGCAAGTTAAAGCCCTACCTGCCCAAGCATGACCTTGAAAAAGTTATTCACCTGCTCATTATGTCCCACATAGATTACTGCAACTCCCTATATTATGGAATTGACCAGGCATCTCTACATCGACTGCAGCTTGCCCAAAATGCTGCTGCTTGTTTGCTTACAGGGACAAGACGGCGTGATCACATCACCCCTGTGCTCGCCTCCTTGCATTGGCTTCCTGTACAAGATTTTATTAATTGTTTTTAAAGCCTTAAATGGTTTGGCTCCCTCATATTTGTCAGAGTTGCTACACCAGCATGCTCCAGCCAGGACTTTGAGGTCCTCTTCACAGCTTCTACTGAAGGTCCCAAATGCCAGACTTAAATCCAGGGGCGACAGAGCTTTCTCTGTTGCCGCTCCTAAGCTGTTGAACAGCCTTCCCCTTCACATTAGAGCTGCTCAGTCTTCGCTGGTTTTAAGTCTTTACTGAAAACCTATTTTTTTGCACTGGCATTTGAACAGAACTGAGCTTGACATTCGCGTGTTTTATTATTTAGTTTTATTCTAGTTTTTAATTCTAGTTTTGTTGTTTATATTTTTTATAGATTTTATCTTTTTTTATCAATTTTTATTTCTGTTTTTATTTTCATTGGTTTTTATTGTTTTATTGTGTAGTGTTTTATTTTTAACTGTGGAGTGTTTTTGTTCTGTTGTTCAGCACTTTGGGTAACTGCTGTTGCAGAAAACGTGCTATATAAATAAACTTAAACTTGAACTTATTTTCTGGTTTTTTACTAGTTTGTTCATTAATTACTTATTTAACACATCTGTAACATATATATGTTTAACACATTTTATTATTGTTATTTTAACTTTTTTTTTTTTTTTTTTACATATCTTGTCCTTTCCAGCCTCATACTAAGCAGAATGGTGGTCTGGCTGCTGTGTTGTGTTGAACAAATTTGCTTTGCTAAGAGGAACTTTATGAATAAGCAACAACACCTTATGGATTTTTACATTTGTGTATTGTTGAATTTACATATTAATGCTGGACCTGAGAAGAGGGGTGGGAGCAACAGAAACAGAAGCGTAAACAGAATAGAAAAAGAGTGACCAGAAGAAAAAGGACACAAAGATACATCAGATAGAAAGTAACAGCATCAGCTGTTTAATCCAAACAGAACAAAGATAGCTGCGCCTGTAAGGAAACAGAAAACAAAGTACGACATCCGCCAGAAAAACAAAGCTGACAATCATCGGGAGCACCTACAAAAAGACAAACAGGAACAAAGATCATGAATCACAGCAACTAAAAAACACATCAGCAATTTCTATTATTTGTACCATTTTTATGTTGTTTTATTTTATTTAATTTCATTACATTTTAACATCTTTTATTTAAACTTCTGATGTTCTAGTTTCAACCAAACTCTGTTGGTGATAGTTAAGGAAGTCCTTTTAGAGAACATATGTGTGTGTGTGTTTATGTGTGTGGGCTTGTGGTCTGGAGAATCTGGATGATAAAGAGGAGTTTTTAATATAACTGACGATGTAAAAGACTTTAGAAATAAAGATTGATTGAATTTAGTGATAAAACTGACAAAAACTTTTTTTGCAATGAACATATGTCTGGTATACTTTTCTGAAGCAACTGCAACTGCGATCTGACTGGATCAGACCAACTCGTATATGCTGTATCCATCACTGATGTATGTAGTAAAGCTGATTTTACACTTGCGCAGCGTCTTCGTAAGGTCGGTTACAGCGTCGCTGCCGTATGCTCCTTGTAGGTCCGCGGAGGCTTGATGTGCACCCCTTCCAGACCTAACGTGCACCCATGCTTGCAGAGTGATTAGATGAAAGTACTCCCTTGTGACTGGTTAGTTTGTGGTTACGTGTTTCAGAATTTTAAGAATTTCTTGCTAAATTTGTGTGGTTAGCGGGGAAAAGAAACTGCAACATGATGCCGTAACCCTATGGTCGAGTGCGAAAGCACATTTCACTTACTGCGCTGACCCTACCACACGCAGACACCACGCGAGTATAAATCCAGCTTAACTCACAGTCAAGCACCTCAGCAGTGGGTTCCTTTGGTTTGTAATCAGATGCAGCTGAAGTTTCTGCTCTTTTCTAATTATGAGCGTTGTCTTAAGTCAAACGAAAGGTGAGGTGAAAGATCACGATTGGTCTTGACTTCATAACAACTGCTATTATAGTGCAATCAGTCCTGACATATAAGATGGTAATCAGTTAATAATACTGAATGTTAAAATAGCTTAAACATCAAGAAAAAAGTAATACTTAACCTGCTTCACCGTAGTTCTGTCTTACACAGTATCCCAATGCATGGCATGTTATTATGAATGATGGTAATACAATATGTTTAGCACACCGCGGCTCACTTCACTTATATAAGCAAATTGTACATCACAGTTTGAAAAATTCATCAGACTTAAAAACTTCAAAGATGTTTAAAGTCTCTCTGGCAGTTTAAAAACACATTTCTTCATTACATTGTGTAATTTGGATTCACAATGCAGACTTTCAACCCGTCTGTGTCATTTAATTATAGGTGTATGAAATGAGAGTTTTTCCTCCCGCACTCCTTTAATGTTTCCTGGAATTGATAAGAAAGAGGAAGCTCATCACATTACATTGCAGAGCTGTGATCCTCCTTTGCTGCGGCTCACTCACCCTAATGGGCCTCATCAGCTTCACAGGCAGATACTCGACTATTAACCAAGAAGAGGCAGAAGTCGTAATGGGAAACACAGAAACAGAGGGTGGGATAATAGGGACAGGAAAATGGGAAGCAATGAGGAAAGGTGGAAGAGGGAGGGGAGGAAGACGAATCTGTGAAGAAGGAAGCAAGGGCGACAGATCATGAAACATGCACACAGATGTGCAGTTTGAGTTACAGTCATGTAAAAATAATCTCACATCTGTCCACCAATACACCCAAGAATGCAACTGGCTGTTAATATGGGCTCTTCAGTAGCAACACCAAGGCAAAAACTAGAATCCAAGTAAGATGAAGTATCTTAGATTAAGATCATATATGCTTATTTTTGTCTGGTGAGATATTTTGTCTCACTAAGTAGTTTTTCTGTCCTTAATTATCTCTATAAGATATTAAGGCTTGTTGCTGAGTTTTTTTTATTAGTGAGAAAAGACAAATTTTTAAGGAATTTGTGGGTTCAATGAGGTTAGACATTTTCAGGTTTTTTTTTTTTTTTTTTTTTCTTTTTGGGAAAGTCTTAGCAAGACAAATATTTTGGCATATTTTCTTATTTTAAGCAATATATATTAGATTTTTATAAAAAGCTGACTTTTTGCAGTGGTTACATTTTTTTTCTATTATTTCTGACATAGAAATAAGTTAATATAGACCCTTTCCCTTTCATATTATCCATGCACATTCATTCATCCATGATCAACACAACCTTCTTCCATCCAACTCTAAATTAATCTCCCAACTGCACCACCTCCATCTATTCCCTCATCCCTCACTTCATTAATTTCACCATTAGCTCATTGAATGGATGAATTTATATTCTCATTACTGTCCATCTTTACCTTGATCTAGCCATCCATTATTATTTTATTTTATTTCTATTGTGTTTGGTTGCCTTCATTTAACCAGGAAGGAATGTCCCATTGAGATACAAGATTTCCCATTTCCCATAACAGAATATCCCACTCAAACCATACAACTTTGTGGGACCCATCCGTTTCAGTCCCAGTCTTACTGATCTGACTCAAAAGGGTAGAGCTGGACACACTGAAAGCCGAATGGTTGAAAGAATCATCACTTCCTGTGCAACTTGGCCTAAAGAACAAAGCAGCAACAGCTTCATGTTTATATATAAAGTGGATTTTTCGTTTTTTTTTTTTTTTTTTTGCTCTTTAATGCTACAAACCAAGAAGAACAAACAGAAACTGCTGGATGTCCACCATTCTCACGTGTGCTGCAGGAGCCCCTCCCTGTACCAAAACACTCACACAGGCGGTCAGTCTCACAGCAGCTCGGGCAGCGGCTGCCGTCAGAGCAGCAGAGAGGAGACCCACACCGCTCCGCTTACACACTGAAAATGAATTGTGCATGCGCAAAGGCGCCGCTGATCCCGCCCTGGCTTACAGAGCGGGATGTAAATGTGAATGTTTTTTTCGCTGTCATACTAAAATAAAAAATTGCGGTGAATAAGTCCAGTGAACATTGTTACATGGCTGAAGTTTTATACTCCATGTACAGTGATCCTCAAAACATCTTGTATCTGACTTTTTTGAAGTCAGTGCTTGGTGAGGTACAGTTGGCCATCAAGACTTTTGAGGGTGAGCAGGTAGATCCTCTTAAACTTCTTGACAGCTTGGTTAGCCTGATAAAGCCTGTGAGTAGCAGGGTGCTGAATCCAATGGCAAATATTGATATGCTCAAAGAGCCAATTGATGGATACATCAGTTGTAGGCTTCTAAGTGCAGCATAAGGTTAGAAACTAAACTAAAAGTAAGAAAACTAAGGAAAAAAAAAAAAAAACTAACTCTGCCAAAGTGTCTCTTTTGTGTTACTTTGCCGGTCCCAAGCCCGGCAAAATAAAGGAGGAGGGTTAGACATAGAGCTAGCAATTCCATGGGACTTAACAGTCCTTTGGTTAAATTTGATATTTTAACAGTTAACAATAAAGGACAATGATTTATGTAATGTGGATCTCGACAAAGATCTTCAAAGCTTATTTTTAAAAGTGATGGCCAATTTCAATGACAAAAATCCAAAAACAAAAAAAAACCAAGAATCAACAGAAAAAATTTGTAGTTCTAAAAATATTTAGGGTGTTTTTGACTATACTTTTGTCTCTCCACAATGTTATTTCTTTTTCCTACAATGGCCATTACATTACATGCAAATGGCCAATTACGCAAATTAGGCGATGACGTCATTTAGCGACTTCTAGCGACTTTCAGGACAGCCAATAGCTTCTTTCCTTACTGAGGAGTTGGCAACAGTGGCTTTAGCTCATGTCATGAGCTGTTCACTTAAGCTATCTCTCAAAGTTACACTGTTAAAAAAAAAAAAAAAAAAAAATTTAAGATGTGTTTTTTAAATGTTCCATTTGACGAATGAAATATTCCAGTTAAAAATCTTTACATGGTGGAATGTGTTGAGAAAAAAAAAATAACATAAGAATGATTAATGGAAATCAAAATCATGAACCCATGGAGGTCTAGATTCAGAGTCATACTCAAGTTAAAGTGGAAAGATCAGATCACAGGGTAAAACAATTTCTGTGTAAATTCCTCAAGACAATTCAGAATGAGGTTCAGTAGTGTGTGTGGCCTCCACGTGTCTATAAGCAATCCCTACAAGGTCTGGGCTCCTGGTGAGACCAGGGAGATTCTCCTGAGGGATCGCCTTCCAGATCTGGATCAGGGAATCAGTCAACCCCTGGACAGACTGTGGTGCGACGTGACGGTGGTGAATGGAATGAGACATGATGTCCCAGAGGTGCTAGATTAGAATCAGGTCTGATGAACAGGAAGGCCGGTCCATAGCATCAATGCCTTCGTCATGCAGGAGCTGCTGACCCACTCCAGCCCCATGAGGCTGAGCTTTGTCCTGCATCTGAAGCAATTCAGGTCCCCGCTGCAGCAGCATATGGTCTGGGGATCTCATCCCAGTACCTAATGTCAGGGTACCTCTGACTAGCACCTGAGGTCTGTATGGCCCTCCAAGGATATGCCTCCCCAGACCATCACTGACCCACCACGAAATTGGTCATGCTGGAGGATGTTGCAGGCAGCAGAGCGTTCGCCATGGTGTTTCCAGACTCACATCTGTCACATGTGCTCAATGTCAACCTGCTTTCATCCATGAGCAGCACAGGGCACTACTGGCCAATATGCCAGTCCTCGTGTTCTCTGTCAAATGCCAGTCAGGTTGCACAGTGTTGTCCTCATGGAGTCAGTTTCTGATAGTCTGAGCAGAAACATCTTTATTAGTGGCTGGTGGAGGTCATATTGTAGGGCTCTGGTAGTGCTCCTCCTGCACAAAGGAGCAGATAGTGGTGTTGCTGCTAGGTTGTTGTCCGCCTACGACCCCCTCCAAGTCTCCTGGTATACTGACCTGTCTTCTGGGATCTCCTCCATGCTCTGCTCTCACAATCAGTGTTACATCCTAACTGGACAGATTGAAATCCCAGAAGGGGAACCAACAGTGAGTTACATGGTAAGGATTATATGTTCCTTTTGTGTTTTGAGCAGTGTATTTCAGATTTTAACAATGCATGTAGTGTTTTAATGATAAAAATTTTTAAAGCTGAGTTATGAAACTTTTTGAAGTAGACAAATGATCTCAAAATGGTTTCCTGCCCTTTTGTAACCTAGTCAGACTTCAAGATTGTATTGGACGTGTTCTTGAATGTAGAACTGTACCAATAGCGTGTTCTGATCCGCCCGTCCCTTAATCAAGTCTGTGCGTAACTGTATGTTTATGTACAATCATATACAAAGTACCATTAGCAATGTTAGCACTAGCATTTTCTTGACTAGGGCTAACATTGCTGTGAACCACATATAAATATTTTAACATTAAACTGAGGAGACAGTGGAACACAACTGGATGTCTCAAGATTAAAATTTGAGTTTGCCAGTTCACACAAGTTTTTTCTTTATCACCACCAGGTGGTTGTATATAAAAAAATTATGCCTCTCAACAGAGATACTGCAAAAGAACATAGACATTAACAGGCTTAAGCTGAAGTTATACTTGTGCAAGGTTGGTTACAGCGTCACCGCCGTGTGCTCCACGTAGGTTTGTGGAGGCTCGACACGCACCTATTCCAGACCTGACATACACCCCTTCTTGCAGTGCAATTTCGGGGACGTACTCCTTTGTGATTGGTCAGTTTGTGATTATATGTTTCCAGATTTCTGGAGCTTCTTGCTGAACTTGTTTGGTTACTGCGGAAGAGAAACTACAACACAACACCGTAACCTTATGCTCAAGTGCTAGAGTACATTTCACCGGCGTCACCTGCACCAACCCTACCACCATGCAGGTATAAATCCAGCTTTAGCGTGAAACATAAAATACATACATTCACAAATGTATTTCTTATTCTTCTCCTAAAGAATGTTTAATTAAAAATTCCAATAATTTTTTATGAGGATTCAGTCAGTCCTGTGAGGTTGTTATTGAGTTACTGAAAGAGCAGAAAGACACTTTCCAACTTTTACCTTGGCTCAAATGTATGTCCCCGTAACTAAGACTGATGCTAAATTAAAAAGACCCATGGATGTAGCATATACATTTTTTCTACTGTTGAAGTTGTCTGAGGCCATTAAGGACACACACTGCCTTTTTGCTTGCTTGAAAAAGAGATTTCTAATCTCAGTTAGCAGATTAAACATTTAAAGAAATGCAGAAACCTGGGTTAAGAACTGTCCAATGCATAACGTCCAGTACATTTTCAACTGGAAGGATAGTGGGAAACCATCGTCTTTGAGGAAGAAATGTTGGAAAACAAATCCTAAATGCTGTGATCAGCAAAACTTAAACGTTTGGTAAAATCAAATCAAGGAACAACAACAGTAGAACTCAGGGCTATGTTTAATAGCAGAAGAATCCCTTCACATTGTTTTCACATGAACAATGTGAAGGGAACTCAAGGGACTGTGACTGAGCAGCTGTGTAGTCATAAGAAAACCACTAATTAGTGAGGCTAACCAGAGAAAAAGGCTTCAGTTTACAAGGAAGCATAAAGAATGGACCAAGGAGCAATGAAAGGTCATGTGGTCTGATGACTCCAGATTTGCCCTGTTCTAGAGTGATGGGTGAAACAGGGTAAGAAGAGAGGCAGATGAAGTGATGCAGTCATCATGTCTAGTGCCTACTGTACAAGCCTGTGGGGGTAGTCTATGATCTGAGGTTGCTGCAGTTGGTGAGGTCTAGGTTCAGGTCTAGATTCAGCAACTTTATGTGTCCAAAAAATGAGGTCAGCTGACTACTTGAATATACTGAATGAGCAGGTCATTCCATCTTCCCTGATGGCACGGCCATATTCCAAGTTAACAATACCAGGATTCATGGGGCTCAGATTGTGAAAGAGTGGTTCAGGGAACAGGAAACATATGCCACCACAGAGTCCAGACCTGAACCTCATTGAGAATCTTTGAGATGTGCTGGAGGAGGCTTTGCAGAGTGGTTGGACTCTCCCATCATCAAAACAAGATCTTGATGAAAAATTAATGCAACACTGGATGGAAATAAATCTTGTAACATTGCAGAAGCTTATTGAAACAATGCCACAGCGAATGCAGCTGTAATCAAAGCAAAAGGTGGTGACAAAGTCACTTAATGTCTGGAGGTGTGCAGGCAATAGAGCTGCCATATGTTCTCATGAGCTGCAAGCAGATGTTTTAAAATTCAGAGTGTGTTGGGGTAAGAAAGGCTGCTGTAAAACTAAGCGGAAGCAAATTAGCACAAATTAACAACAGGACATTGATTTTTAGCTCTTAAAGGTTAATGTGGTTTGTGACTCCTTTGTCTGAGAAACTGTCCGGGGAGAGAAGGAGGTAAAATGAGCCAGAGGGGAGACTGAGAAAGTAAAATGAGAGCCAGAGAAAGGAAGGAGAAAAGCTATATTTTCTCTAAATCCCATAAAAGAAGACAATATGTGAAAGATGTAAAGAACAGAAGGTGAAACAAGTAGAGAAATTATTTCAAAGAGCTGAGGTAACTAAGAGTGTGTAAAAAAACTGTAGAACAAAGAAAAAAAAGAGGGGGCGTGAGCCATTACCTCACATTAGGGTAACGGTTAGATTAAATCTAGCCATATCTGTATTTAACTATTCATTATTTTAATGTCACTTTAGAACACACAGTCCACTCAAACATGTATAAATTTAGTTTACGGTTTAAGATGAGGTAAACATCTTGTTTCCCCTGTGCATTGGGGGTTTTTCAGATTCCTCCCACAGTCTAACAACATGCATATTAGATTAATTGGTGTTTTTAAATTCTCTCAAGGAGTAAGTGTGAGTGGTTATTAGTCTCTCTGTGCTGGCCCTGTGATGGACCAGTGACCTTCCCCACCTCTTGCCAGATAGCAGCTGGCTCCAGCTCCCTTCTTGTAATCCCAAATTGAGATAAACTGATAAACAGATGGAAGGGTCTGTTGGGGCACTGGGTTGCTCAACTGATCATCCACTCCATGTACAAAAATTAAGGACCTTGTTGCAGGTGGTCTAGGCAGAGGTTTGGCTGCACGTAATAGCAGTGTTACAACTTTTAGGTAAAATAAAAATAAATAAAAAACATCTTTTTTTTTTCTTTTTGCCTTTTCAACCTACCAAAACCTTTCTCTTCAAAGTTTTACTCCAGTTTGTGTTACTTTGATGGAGCTTTTGCCTGAGTTTGTACTGAATGACAGCCGTGTTGCTGGAATCCTTTTTCCATTTGTTTTCCAGCAGATTTCTTAATCTCCTTCCACAGTTCGTCCATATTGGGAAAATTATAATGCGGCTGATGTTTAAACAACAAAAAAAAGAGTTAAATTGTGCTAATTTTCCCCAGCTTGGTCAAAATCAAAAAGACTTGATCAGGACCACAATATTAGAGCACCTAAAAATTTCAAAGGTACAATCAAGATCATCTTCAACTGTATTGAGGGATGTGAATAAAAAAACAGGAAAGAAAAGAAGCAAACAGTGCTGGTTATTGAGCTTCGCCTCAGGTAATGGGGTCATGTCTGCATGTTATAGCTGAGTGAACAGTGCTTTGACTGAAGGGACCCGTAAAAGTCACAAATACACACATGTGACTAATGGCAGGTCAGGACAGCTTTTATCAGCAGCTCTGCACATGCTTCATGCACACATGTGCACACTTACTGATGCATAAATAATAAAAGGGCACACACGTTTGACAATATCTTAAACACACAATTACACACAGATGCACAGAAGAAAAACTAACACACACTCCTGCATAAATGTGTATCAATGCATGACATCCTCATAAAGATGTCCACATGGTTATAACAACATATATGTCTGTATGCACTGTATGTTTGTTTTTCACAGACGCCTACAGTATGTGTGTATCTGAGGCAACGTGTTATTCGTGCCTGGATTTTTTCAGAGTAAAATGCCATCATTTATATTCATACGCTGCCTGAGGAGAAAGAGAGCAGCACACTTTGTATTCGACACTAATGCGCATAAGACACGGGCCCATTTTATAAATAATGATTCATCCTTCAGGCTTTTGGTTTGCCTCTTGCTCTTCTATAGTTTTCCCTGTGAGTTTCAAAGAAGAAGCTCTTTTTTTATAATCATATCATTAAAATAGGAAAGATAAGTATTGACCATTTTGTCATTTGCATGTTTGCAGACACAGAATTACCTATTAGAACATTTCTCCAAAGGCATGGCAGGGTAGCATTTTGACTTGGTTGCAAAACTCGCTGCATAACATCCACAATTTGACAATACAAATGATAATAAGTTGGAAGATGCCATTGTTTTCATTATGGAAAGGGTAAATTTAAATGCATTTTTATTAGATTTGTCGGTGCACAGAATAAATACATGTTATTCATAAATGTAACTTTGTGCTACAGTCAAGTAAATGCACCACCAAACCAAATGAGTGGGACACACTGTAAAATGCATGCTCTGTGTCCCTGAGGAGGTGGAAAACCACTTCAATTATTGTCTCAATTATTCAGAGTACTTTTACTTCAGCATTAATTGAAAAAGGCGGCTGTGCAATAAGTATTCCATCTTTACTGAATGCTGCAATCAAACCAGTGGGAATTTATTTATTTATTTAGTTTGTTTTGAGGTCTCCTTGTCATGTTTATTCATCAACACAGTCTGAACCTCTTAGAAGAGCTTTAATGTAATTTTTCTACGATGTCTTCAGTGATAGCTCTTCCTAAGGACTTTCCAAAGCTTTTTTTTTTTTTTTTTTTTTATGTTTTCTAGCTTTGTTCCATTCTCCCTGGACTCTGGGGAGGATTCACCCCTGATGATCAGAGCTATTGCCACTGATCTTCAGTCCAGTTCTTTTGTCATACCTCATCCTTTTCCCCCTGTTTCCCTTTCTTAATAATGCCTTCTTAACACAACCAGACAAGTGATAACATTTCCCACCAGTCTGGCTGCTCTTCACTGGCTCCCTGCCTAATACAGCACTGATTTTAAAATTCTTTTATTTGTTTTTAAATGTCTTAACAGCTTTGTTCCGCCCTATATCTTAGACATGCATCTTCTCAGCTGCTTTTGGTTGTAACAAGGATGAGATTGAAGCTCAGAAGGAATCAGGCTTTTTTAGTTGCTGCACCAAAATTATAGAACAAGTTACCTCTACATGTTTTCTTTTAAATCCTAAAGATCCATCTTCTCTTCTTGGCATTCAACACATCATGAGCTCTTTGTATGGACGTTACTGTGATTTGTGCCAGGGTTTTATGTCTATTTTATATTCTTCATATACAGTACTTTGGTCAACCATTGTTGTTTTTAACATGCTTATTAATTTGGCTCCATGGAGACCATTTCTGATGAGGCTTCGGCCAGCAGTAGATGGATCAGCTGAAGGTTAAGATGCATCTCTCAGGACCTGTTTTGGGTCTTTGATGGATTTGTTCTCATTTCTTCAGGATTTCACTTTTAGCCCTTTCACACTGCCGGTTCTCAAACTTAATTTTGAACCAGCTATCTGATCCACAACAAAAGAAAGTGGGTTTGAAAGTCAGTTCTCAACAGGCGCCAAAAATATTTGTTCACAATTGCAAACTGTGACATCATCAGTGGGCAAAGGTTGGATCCATGCTAACGTCAGATTGCTGTATTTGCTTTCCAAAAAAGTTGTAAAAAAAACTTTTTAAAAATCTGAATCCAAGAACATATAGTCACGTTTTTATAATAGGGTGGTGTGGGGTCATACAAAATTAATTTTCCACCTCCAAGATAAATGTCTTGTCATTCATGGTGACAACTGTCAGGTGAGACCCTTTCTCACTTGACTGTTTGGGGCCCATGCCGCCAGTTATGGCTTAATGTTGTTTCAGACTAAAATGCGATCTAAAGTCTGCACAGGATTTTCATTGACTGAATTCCTGCCTGAAGGATCTGCTCTGCTCTATATTGATGAGGTTTCCAAGTGTCAAGAATAGAACAGCCACGTATTTTTAGGGAAGCGGACCATCATAATACTTTGCGGATGCTTGAGAAATGCTGCAGGCGGGCCTGGTGGGAACACTCTGAGTGGACACAATAAGCTGGAGAACAGCTTTGCTTTCACAACACTTTCGCAACTCTTCGGTGGAACCGATGGGTTAGTTATCTGTTACGTGTTGACACAGCACTGGTTGATACCTTGAGTTAGGAGCCTGTTTTTATTTGTCAGTTTAAAATGTCTAAACAAACAAGCAATGTCCAATGGAAAAAATAACATAAAACAAAAACATACAAAACCTTTCCAAAATATGGCTGTCAAAAAAGTTTTTTTACGTTAAGGCATGAAGAAAAAATAAAATATTTAAAAACATAGCCTTATATTTGAGTAAAAATTGTGACTTTCTACCACACATTTTACAAAGAGTCTCTTTTTATTCTGCTCTCTTTTTTTAATGCAGAGTTCAGTATGTCACATTTATCAGGGAGCATTTCTCTGACGATCCACAGCATATACGGTACAAGATGAAGTCTATCAGAGGCGAACTGTTCCACCTCCTCATAGCGAGTAGCACATACAGGAGGTCAGGACTCAACAGCACAGGAACATATTTACTGATGTGATCCATGTGGCAGCTCTATCATGAAGAGATCAGCCAGAGAGGCTTGTGATCCTCCTGAGCATGTGACCTTTCCATGAGATGGACAGAAAAATGAAGAGAGAAAGAAAGACAAGAGGGAGTTGGCGCATTAAATGACACTGACATTTGTACACTGCAGAATGTCAACTGACTGGGATCTGATCATCCACCTAAATGTTACTGGAACAATTTCAGAACAGCCGTTTCAATTTCCAGAGTTATTTCTTCATGCTAACCTTGGCTGTCTCCACTGATGTTTAGCTTTTCAATTAAAAATATCTTTAACTGGAAAAAGTAAAAGCTAAACAAATTGTGCACTTGTTGAAATTAGCAGGTGTACAGACCAACCTGACGGCTGTTTGAACTTTGAACTTGAATCTGAGTGATTCCTCTCCTCTAACTCCTTCTGTTTTACTCTGCGAGAGGTTTTTAAAATTTTTTATTGACAGAGTGCTATCAGAGTTTTACCCTTATTTTGCACCCCTGATCCTGCTGCTTGTACCTGTATCTTCTGCTGTCTTAGAACATTTTGAACCTGTGACTGTCTCTCAGATTTCTGAAATAGTTCAACATCATAGGCCATCATACTGTCCAGGTGACACTATTCCTCCCAGACTCTTGAAGGAGGTATTTTGTGCTGAAGGTCCCTGGGTAGTCAGTTTTGTTAATGCCTCTCTTCTCCTGGCTTGTGTTCCAGCTGCATTTAAACATGCTCCTGTCCAAACTCTTCTTTAAAAGACTAACTAAATAATAAAGACTAATAAATAATGTTCATTCTAATTTTAGGCCAATTTCTAAGCTGCCTTTTCATATGAGTTGGTTCATCTTCAGTTACAAAATCATCTAGAACTACATGACCTCTATGAGAAGTTTCAGTCTGGTTTTAAGTCATGTCACAGCTCTGAAACAGCCCTTCTCAGGGTTTGCATTGAATTGCTTTTAACTGTTGAGCCTTTTCTGTTTTAATTCTCCTTGATCTCGCTGCTGATTTTGATATGGTGGCTCATGACATTTTATTACTATGTTTGTAACAGTCTGTTGGAGTTAACAGCACAGTACTCAAATGGTTCGGATCCTATTTGAGAAGTAGTAGTGGTTTCTCTGTAAATCTTGGGCAGTTCTCCTCCTCAGAGGCCTGAACTTAAATATGAGGTACCTCAAGGCTCCATCCAAGGCCCTATTTTATTTTCACTTTATTTACTTCCTCTGAGGTCCATTAAAAACCAAACAAACAAACAAACAAAAAAAAAACAAAATAAAAAAAAAAACAATGTGCCATTTCATTTTTATGCAGATGACATGCAGATTTATCTGCCTTTAACATCTGCTGGAAATCAATGCATAGAAAATCTACAGAATTGCTTGCGGTCGTTGCTTTTATGCTCCTCACATGTGGAACAAACTCCCAGAAGACTGCAGGTCTGCTGACTCAGCAGTTTTACATCAGGGTGAAAAACTTTGCTATTTGCTGCATTTTATCAAAACAACTGTTAATTCCCCACACTGGAACGTTATTTCGTGCATTTTATTCAGTGTTTTTTTTTTTTTTTACCTGTCCTGTCCAGCATCATAGCAAGCGGAATGATAGTCTGGTTGCTGTGTTGTGCCAAAGAAATTTTCTTTGCCACTTATATATTAATTTACTTTGAATTATGGAATCTATGTAATCTTGCTGGACCTGACCAGAAGGGAAAGAAAAAGAAGGAAGGAAGCAAAAGGGAAAGCAGAAAGAAGAAAGAGACAATCTAAACTATCACCAGTAAACCAACTGCTACACTTGTACATAAATACACCAGCAAATTTCTTACGTCTTTTACAGAAAAATGGAGCTGACAGTGATCAAGAGTTGCTAAATAATAACCAAATAAAATAATGTATCACGACAACAAAAGTACCAGATACACACTCAGAGAAAAACCAAAACATTTCTTAGTGTATAAACTCACTGGACAACTCAGTGACTGTGTCAGCATGCAGAGGATGAGGAATACGGAGTGATCATTGATGAGTGGTGAGTGAGATCGTGCAAATGCGACCACGCCTCTAAGGAGGCCATCAGCAGCAATCCTGGAGCATGAACCCAAGCTACCCCCGAAGACGACCCTGGCCCCACCTAGATGATGGCAGAGGAGAGCCTCAGCGAGCCCCCTACGGTCACAGGCCAAGATCAGCAGCTGCACCCCCCCCCCCCCGCCAAAAGGTAGAGGGGTCGCACTATGCCCAGGAGGACCAGATCGCTCCAGATGTTCCAGCACCATCAATCCCCCCTCCCCCTACTCCAACGTCCACACCATAAAACCCCTCACTCACAACCTCCCCTGCGCTGTACCCATAAACATTCACTTTCACACAATAACCACATCACACATAACCCTCCCACCATACTCCGTGGGGGACATCCCTGGCAAATCACCAAATCGCCCCCCCCCTTCACATCCCACCCAGATGTGGCACTGGGCATCTCCCAGGGGCAACAGCCCCCCATCAGCGCAGTCAATCCATGTCCCAGATCTCTTTTCTTTCTGTTTTTATTTAATTTCTTTTAAAGTTCATTTTTAATGCACTAGTTATTGCTTCTTGCACCCCGCTGTAATGCTTTTAATGTTTTATGTAAAGCACTTTGAATTGTCTTGTACATGAAATGTGCTATACAAATAAATTTGTCTGGTCTTGACTTTTAAATGTTTAAATAGTCTGGGACCTCCCTGTCTTTCTGAGCTTCAGCACTTTCACTGTCATTGTAGACCTCTGAGAGCTAAAGAACAAATGCAGTTAGTAGTCCCCAGCACTCGACTCGTGACTCGACAAGAAAGAGCTTTTTCCTCAGCAGCCCCGAAACTCTGGAATGGTCTCCCTCTTTCTGTGAGGCCTGCCAGAACCTTGAATGAATTTAAATCTCTTTTAAAAACATATCTGTTTACACTGGCTTTTAATTCAGAGAATACAATCATTGGGCCAGGCTTTATACTATCTTTTCTCTATTATTGTTTATTTTATTGTTATTTGATGTTTTAGTTTGGATTATTATTTTACCTGTGCAGCACTTTGGCAACCTCTTGGTATGTGAAAGTGCTATATAAATAAAGATTGATTTGATTTGATTTGTCTGTTACGCCATCAGCATTTTTGCTGTGGCAACCTTGTATCCACAACACATTCCTCCCATATCAGTTAAAGTGCTATAACACTGCTGTACTTGCTAGATCGTTTAGTTGTAGTGAATTACAGCAGACCAATAAATTTTTTTTTTCATAGGTATTCCAGATTAGTTCATTAACCATCTAGCTTGTGATGAGCAACAAAATGAAAACTCCAGGTCTCTCATAGAAGGACAGTTATGAGCGACTTGGAAAGTCACCTGCCTGCATGCAGTTAAACGGTTAACATGTACCAGTGGTTAAGCCAATTTCATTGTTTAAACCAGGCCATGTTGGTAATAAGGGGCGCAAAGTGGGCCAAGAAATATTACCCCCCCCCCCCCCCCCCCCCCCCCCCCCCCCCCCCCCCCCCCCCCCCCCCCCCCCGCCCCCCCCCCCCCCCCCCCCCCCCCCCCCCCCCCCCCTCCCCCCCCCCCCCCACCCCCCCCCCCCCCCCCCCCCCCCCCCACCCCCCCCACCACCACCACCACCACCACCACCCCCAACCACCATTACATCAGCAGCAGCCTGAAGCGTTTGATCCAAGGCAGGAGGATGCTGAAATGGAGACTCATCCGACCAGCAATGTTTCTCCATCTTCTATTCTCCAGTGTTGGTGAATCTGTGTGAATTGTAGCCTTGTAGGTTGGACATGTTGATTTCAGTGATGCTACTCTGCATATCTTGGTTGGAACCAGTGCTGATATGATTTCCTGTTTCCTTTCTTCAACTACTGTGCCCATTTTTCTCATCTCTTCAAGATGCATTGAGTTGCTGCAATTCCACTGCATAATTAACTATTTGGGTTAGCAAGTAATTGAACAGGTGGACCTAATGAAATGGCCGGCGCGTGTACAATATATAAATAGATCATGTCTTCATCCAGTATTACTTCATGTTCTGGGTAAATAGTTTAAAAATATTGGCAGCAGTAGAAACTGAGTGAAACTTTCTGAGCATATTAATAATAGGCCATTGTTATATCTTAGTTTTATTGGCAAGGTCCTGTTATCATGCACAGATGGGCAGTTTATGAAATTGAGCAATTATTTCTTTTCTGTACGTGATAAATTAAAATACCCACCCTAATGCTCA
Organism: Melanotaenia boesemani; assembly: GCF_017639745.1. NCBI lineage: Eukaryota > Metazoa > Chordata > Actinopteri > Atheriniformes > Melanotaeniidae > Melanotaenia > Melanotaenia boesemani. Next base: position 21,017,631 of record NC_055696.1, on the reverse strand, counting down.
TCTGTGATGACAAGCAGTTTTTTTTCTTAAGTAGTTTTTATACAAACAGAAAAGTATAAGTAGTCACGTAACATAAAAACTGGTAGATAACAGCTGTTACACAGATCTGTTGCAATTAATATCCTGTTCAATTAATGCTGTGGAAAAAAAACTGTTCTAAAAAATCATTTATGGTCATCTTCATCTAATTTGATTGTATTGTTGGACAGTTAAAATTAAAATATTTTTATAGTGATAATTATTCCTGAGTGGTTGCCACTGAGAAAACATTTCCAAACCAGCTGTATTTATTAGAAGACAACATATTGTGTTTTTCTTGAATCAGCAGACTATTATGTTTAACTCCCCACTATTAAGCATATCACATTTTGTGCAATGTCCACAGAGGAAGCTGCAACAACACATTAATATTTAACTGAAACACCGAAGAAATGAACATCTTCACTGATACAACCCAACGAGTTTCATTTCCATCCAAATAAGGCACAAAATAAAAGTTAGAATAACTGCATGACTATTTGTACACATTAGATTCGTATAACAGGATTAATAATAAAACCAACTATGAATATATTTGTTTTATAAATTATATCAAGCTTTTCAATAAAGACAAAAAGCAACTAAAGAAAAGCTCAGATTTCTATTAATATGACATTAATTTATATTATAAGCAGGCCACTCTTAAAAACATTCCTGATCAAATGTATATTTCTAAATATTTTGTCATTACAACATTGGTTATTTGACATAAATGAATAAATCTGCTCAAAAGATAATAGCATCATTTTAATATACAATGGTTGGTTTGGTTGAAAAATATTGCCACATTTATCTCATGATTTAAATTTTTTTTTTCAATACTGCTGCATATCACAGACTTTGCAACCCATCTAAAGGCAAATTTATGGTTGGGCTGTCTGTGTAACCACCGTAGGCTCAGCGTAGCTCTGCAGAGGCTCGACACGCACCTCTTCCAGACCTGACGTGCACCCCTGCTACGCAGACGGTTACGCGGAGGTACTCCCTTGTGATTGGTCAATTTGGAATCACATGTTGCCGGATATCCGAATCCTCTCGCTGAATTTGTGTGGTAACCACCATTTTTAAAACAATAACCAGTGGATCAAGTTGATGATCAAATTATTTCATCGTTATTTTCCACAAGCTAATAAAGACATTGAACCATACTGGACGCCATTGTTGTTTTAAAACAGAAAATACCTATCAAACTGAAGTGAACCATCAAAAGAACTCTGACCTGGTGAGTTTACCGACTGATACCACCCCTGCTGCCACCTTCAGGTTAGGAGGAGAAACTGCAACACAACACCAAAGTGACGTGAACCCCCTACGCTCGAGTGCGAAAGCAAACTCACCAGCATCAGCTACGTCATGAAAGATCGCACTCAGACGTCACATAAATCCGCCTTAAGAGGTTGTCCTGCTGTTCAAGGGGAAGAAATGAATAAATAGGACTCAGCTTAGAGTCATCTGTCTGGCATGTGTGGAAAATTAACTTCATTCTTTCCATAGTATGACTGTGACTCTGCTGTTTTGTGTGGCATAACTTGATTAATGAGGACATTCCTCCTGTGCCTTTAACAAGTTTTTTAAACGGTTATTTAACTCAACTTTGTCAAACTCTTTGGATGACTCTACTCGGCACAAAACCCCTCAGCTGAGTACAGCGTTCATGTTTACAGCGTTTCTCCAGTCATCCTCACATCTTTTTGGATGAGGAGGCTATTGGTTGTAAATGCAGGTTCATGGCAAATTGCACCTATACTTATCATTTTTTTTATACTGTCGGTATCGCTTACAAGAGCTGCATGTATGAAAAAATTATCTCAAATTTCAGAGAATGAAATAAAATTAAATAAAATGAAAAAATGAAAAAAAAAATACTGAGACACTTCACCAGAACTATGACTTAGGTCTTTGTTAAAATTTGTTAAACTGGACTAAACATATACAGACAAGGTTTCCTGCTGCAGCTTTACAACTAATTATGTTTCAATGAAGCACAAAGTGAAGCAGTGATGGCATTTGAAGCTTTGGACATCATCAATCACATGGCAGTGTTTTTCTTTCACTTTTTTTTTTTTTTGTTTTTTCCTTTCATAATACAAGCTCCAACATTATGTTTCAAATCATGTTTCAGGAAAAATGACGCAAGCTCTGATGCCTTTGTATCATTTGTCCCTCATATGAGATGAGGCATAATTTCAACAATACCAGAGATTTCTTACAAAGCAAACACTGCTTTTGCCACCGGCTCTTTCAACAAAAACAAACCCCCAAACACATTCAGCAGCAAAGAAATGAAATGACACAAAAACAGCTAAAATAATAACAAATATTTTTGTTGCTTTTCTTTCCTGGAAACAGCTGCCGGACGGTAAAGGACTGGAATCTGTTGTAGAACTTAACATTAACAGTAAAGTTGTGGATAAAGATGGATGTTTGCTACCATGTTTAAGCTAAACACCGAGATAATATTTGAATGTAATCTGTTCTTGTGTGAAAGTAGCTGTTATTATGACTGGCCTGCACAAAAGTAGTAACAACAAAATGAGCATTTTTTCTGTATTTGTCAGCTGAAAGTTTTTGTCTTTTTTTTTTTTTTTTTTTTTTTTATCTGTGGGGACAATCTCTGAGTTACAATTAAAGAAGCCCGCAGTGAACTTAGAAGCAACTAAGAATAGTAATTTTCCCTTTCATTGTCACCCAGTAGGCAAAAAATGCCTTTACTTGCATCCAATCACATAACTTTTGCAGGTTTTTGTGTTTCTGGTGAACAAAATAGTGATCAAACAAATCAAAGTGGCTCATGTTGTCCAAGAAAGAGGCAATATTTTGTCCAAGTATTTTAAATGTTTAGACGTTCATACATTAGATACCTTAAAAAGTTTGTGTGATGTCATAGATCCTAATATCTTATTAAAGAAAGGTTTAAGGTTTAAATACCCATCAGTTCAGCGACCAGAACTATCTTGTGTTTCAGACAAGCTTCTACATGGTGAAGCAGACAAAACATGAAAAACTTTGAGTTTAAAACTTTTTGGTGACAGTAGGGATTAATGGCAAGTCTTGCATTGTTTCTGCCACTATAAATATGGATTTTGGTGTTTTTATAGCCTTGTTGTGTTTTGATGTAAACAAAGCAAGATTGGTTGTTCATTTCCATTCCAAGATTCTTTTTAAGGTCTCAGCCTATGGATACAAATAATGGGATTAAAAATGTGATTAGATTTAAAATACTTTATTTCAACAAACCAACTGGAAGATTCTCATTTGGTCACAGTCATTCTAATCAAAATAATCTGATTGAGACACATCTAGTGGATGACACTGTGGACAAAATCTAAACTGGTTGGTATGGGATAAATATACATTACTTGATATTTTAAAAGAACTTAAAATCATTAAGGGGGGAGAAACTGACATTGGTAAGATGCCAGTAAATACATTCATTACATCAGAAATCGCCTCTTTTACTGTCGTGTCCAGAACGTCACACATTTCTGTGCCTGTCAAAATGATTTATGAATATATATGAAAACAGACTTCATGAGTAGAATAACCTTTTTAGGCTCATGTAAACAGAACAGGTCTGATCAGAACTTTAGTACATGTAGACATGACACATATTGTCTTCATCTTAAAGATAGTTGGGGCATCCTGGTTAGAGAAGATAAATATGTTTAGAGGCATGGTCATGGCTGATTGATGGGTTATGCCACAAACTGGGTTTGGGTTTAAACTGGATACTCTGATGAGCCATGGAATCAAAACTTCTTGCCTAATAATGTGTATGTGTAATAATGTGTGACTCCTTGTGGCAACAAAACAGCTTGTGCACGGAGCTTATCTTTTTTAGTCCTGTGCAATGCAGGGAGTTTTCTCCATGGAGAAGCTCTTTGTGGTGCATCCAGCTAAGGATTTATCAGTTTTGGATTAGATACATTTGGAGGCCAGAGTTAACACCTTTGGTGCGGCAGGGAATATTGCCCTGCTGAAAAACCTGTTGCTGTTGTTGTGGAAAAGTATGAGAGCAAATGTTCTACAACTTTCATCCATTTATTTTTAAGTTGCAGTTAAATCACAAACACATTTTAACATCTTAGCAATGGAAAGTGGATGTGTGAATATTCAGGAAGCAACAGAAATAGAGGCAAAGCAATCCATTGTGCTTTTAAATATGTAAAAGTTGATATCTGAAAAATTAGTTAAGCTCTGTGAGCAGTGGATAAATACCTTATCAACATGCAAGTCTTCAATTCTCGGAATTCGTATTCATAACATGCCCCTTCCTCAGTTATTCTAACATAGTGCATTTAAAGTCAAAATACTTGAGTTTTTATTCACTATTTCTGAAAGACTCATCGTCTAAAGACCAGCGTGCCCGGGTGTATTGACAGACTGACCTTCGGTTCTGCAGATAATGAGAGTGAAAACAAGTAAACAGCTTTCTGCTTTTCTCTTCTCCCAGAGAGACTCTATGGTTTGGGCAGAGGGAGGTGGAGGAGGAGGAGGGAGAGTAAGCCAGCTGAAATCTCAGCACCACTCTGCTCATTAATGTTGGAGCAGAAAGACTGAGGGAAAGATTTACAGAAGAGAGACATACAGAGAAACAGGCCACAGCTGGGAAAAAAAGAGGTGTAAGACTGGCATGTTTGTCTGATGTCACCTCTTCTTGCTCTTTTCCCCTCCTTTTCCCACTTAGCAGATACTGAAGAGGATGAGATCTTTCAAAGTAGAGGAATTATATTAATCTTCCTCTGGTGTTGCGTTGAGCTGCTGGGGGTTTTCACTGAGCAAACACAGTGAGGTGAGCAGGCAGGACAGCACTCGCCTGGGGAGATGAAAATCTGCAACTAAGGGCCCATCATTGCCGAGAGCTGTCATATCTGTTTACTGTTAGCACCATGGTGGGTGACTGGGGACGCCGGTTTAGGCCCAACATCACTGTGGATCTTTCTCACTTTTCCTCCCCAAATAATTACAAGCATATCAGCATACCGGCTAATCAGAGTTAAGTGATCCAACTATTTTCACTTAGTCTCAGGTCTTTTATCTCATTAACACATAAAATTGGTGGAGCTTATTTATTTATTTAGTTAGTTATATGCTTAATTTATATGCTTAATTTTCATCCATTTTCTTTCAGTCTCCCCTGCTTAAAAATTTAAATCTGCTCCAAGTTGTCAGCTGGATAATTCAAAGTGGTGAAGAGCGAGGCAGCCACTCATTTCAAAATTACATATTATTCAGATTTTAACAAGATGACAAAATTTCCTGAAGTCTCGATGTAATATTTGCTAGACGCCTCAGTCAAAACACCACGAAGATTCAGTACGACGGCTCCCATTGGAAACATTGTTACAACCAGCCGTACGGTTATAACAAAACAACGCCGAACAACCAAGAAAACCAATTATAATTATTTATTAAACCAAAACTTAAGACAAAATAATATAATCATGAAGTGTGATTGTCTGCAATATCAGTAATGTCAGGGCGTGCTTGGTTGTGTGTACAAATATAATGCAGGCAGTGTTGTATGATGTAGAACTAAACCAAACACAAACGCGAGGTGCAACGGCGCAGGTCCGGCCTGGGAGCGGAGCAAAGAAAGAAGAGACCAGGCCGATTGTAGGCGGGTCTTATATACGCCCCGCCGAATACTCCAGCTGCACCTGCACACAAACATAATTAACAAAGCCACAAAAGAAGAAGGGGTCGTAACAACATGAATTTAAAGTAATGTTCATATCAGCTGGTTGCAGAATGTAAATTATGAGATGTGACCCACTAGTCTCCATGTCATCATTTTCTTTTTAGATCTGTCCTTCAACTTGAAATTAGCATACAAACACAAAGTTTGGACTTATTTTGCAGTCCATAACCACAGAAGCACTTTTTTTTTTTACCATTTTACAGAGCATACAGAGCGCTGGGACACACTAAACTAATAGAAAAATAATATGATTGACCATTCTATTCTCAAATACATTTACCCCATCTGCAGTTTAAGCCTTAAGAGTTGTTGCTGATCCTTCTAATAGGGCTGGGATACCTTGCTGTTTGCAATGCCTCCACATGTGCATTATGGCTGCCACACGCTCCTAGCGTTCCTTAGGCACATGGGCCACTCGTATTGCAGAGTTGCAGAGTAGACTTTAATGCTAGATGCGCTAATGTGAAGAGGAGCATGAAGGTCAGAAGTTAACACAATAGTGGATATTTTTAAGGAGAGCCTCTCAGACCTTGTAAGCAACCAGTATCTTTATGATTTTTCCTCGCCATTGCAGTGACAAACATGCGTACCTTAACAGCTCGCAACAGATTGGAAGCGTTTTGGGGTTGACTTCCAAAAAAAGTTACCTGGAAATATGATGTGACTGGCAGATGGGCCTTTTCACTTTTTCAGAGTCCAAGTTATGTGTACTGCCCCCAAGTTGGGACCTCCAGTTTTGAGTGTTTTGGTACACACAGACAGTGTAGAACATTGATGTACACGTTTGTGTACACAGCAAGTATCAGTTAATCAATCAAACTTTACTTATAAAGCCCTTTTCATGCCAAAGGCAATACAAAGTGCTTCACAGGATTAAAAAAACAAAAAAAAACAAACAAAAAAAAAAACACAATTCGATTAATACATATTAAAACCAAAATAAGCCTTATACATCAACTAAAGTTGATTCTTGGGGAACCCCACAATGGATTTTATGGATTCTTGAGGAGCATGTATCCATTCTTACATAAAACTGACGATCTGTGAGGAGTAAAACCATTTAAGAACAGTACCTGATAGGCCCACCAGACTTCTGAGTCTGTCTAGTAAAATCTTGTGATCAACTGTATCAAAGGCGGCACTAAGATCCAGTAGAACCAGGACAGAAAGTTTCTGTGAGTCTAAGTTAGATCTAAGATTATTAACAATTTTTAAAAGGGCCGTCTCGGTACTGTGGTTTGTCCTAAAACCAGACTGATATTTTTCTAAAATCTTGTGTTTATTCAAAAACTCATGCAGTTTGATAAGAACTGCTTTTTCTGTCATTTTACTTAGAAATGGTAAGTTGGATACAGGTCGGTAATTATCAAGAATGTTTGGATCTACATTACTCTACTTCAGAAGGGGCCTCACCACCGCTGTTTTAAAGGCAGCAGGGAAGATACCCGTCTGAAAAGAGTAATTTACTATGTTTAAAAGCTCAGGCTCAAAGAAACTATAAAATGTTTTTAAAAGCGATGTGGGAATTGGGTCTAAAAGGCAGGTTGTTGGGTTTAGTTGGGAGAAAACTCGACCAAGCATCTTTGCATCAACCAGGACAAAACTCTCCAGTGTTTCCTAAGGTAAAAGCAAAGCTTCAGTTCTGTTTAAATCAAAATGTCATTGAGATAAAAGACTTGATCTAATAGTATTGATCTTACTTGTGAAGTGGTCTGCAAAGTCCTCGCATGCAGCGTCTGATGGAGGCATGGAGGACTTGTTAAAACCTGTGTTTATTAAAAGATCAATGGTTTTAAAAAGGAATTTTGGGTTATTTTTGTTATCTCTAATGCGGTTTGAATAGTAGAGTTTTCTTGCCTGTTTTACTGAATTATTGTAGATTTTGAGTTGTTCCTTTAAAATTTCATAATGGACTGTTAATTTTGTTTTTCTCCATTTCCTCTCTGCTCTCCTGCAGCTTCTTTTTAACTCATTAATTTCCTGGCTTCTCCATGGTGTTTTTGATTTAACTCCTAATGCTTTTGTTTTAAGTGGGGCTGCTGAGTCAATGGCCGATTTTAGTTTGTTGTTAAAATGGTCAACAATAAAATCACATGATGCAGGTAAAATCTGAGCAGGAGTTTGGTTTAAAATTTCAGTAAAATTTGCAGCCGCTTCAGAAGTAATACATCTTTCCTTACAGTTCTCACTGAGGTCTCCCTTTGGCTAAAACTGGTGATGTTAAAAAACACACAGTAGTGGTCTGACACAGCCAAGTCATCAACAGAGGACACGCCAGCGGACAGGCTATAAGTTATGACCAGGTCCAGGGCCTGTCCTCTGTTGTAAGTAGGCTGTGTGACATGTCGATGAAAACCCATACTATTTAAATGTTTAAAAACTCGTTGGTATAGGGATCACTACTGATATCAATGTGAAGGTTAAAATCACCAGTTATTAAAATCTTATTGTATTTAATATGTATGGTAAGAAAAACTCTGAAAATTCTTTAATAATACAGGAAGGAGGGTTAGGTGGTCTGTAAATTGTACTGGATAAAACAGGCGGGTTGTTAAAAACAAATGAATGATGCTCAAATGAATTGTAGTTTTTCAATTAAATTATTTGTGCTGATATGAACTGTTGAGCAATCGAAGCTGTTCCACCACCTTTTTTACCTCCCCTGATAGAAAATAAAAAAATAAGATTTGGGGGAGATGCTTCGGTGAGAATTACTGATGCATCAGTGCCAAGCCAGGTTTCCGTTAAAAAGAGACAGTCAATGTTATTATCTAAAATCAGATCATTAATAATAAAAGATTTGTTTGATAGTGATCTGATGTTTAAAAGAGCCATGTTTAGTGTTGCAGGAAAGTTCCGTTGTAAAGTTGTGGATTTGGGTTCTGAACCTGGGAGCTGTATGACGTACAAACCTGATGGTAGAAGTATGTTGATGTGAACAGACATGTCTGTACTGTCTACTGGTGATGTGTACTGGTATGTGATGTGTCTGAGAGGAAGTTTTAACTGGGGGAGGTGTGTACTGGCAGGATCGTCAATCTGAGAAAGCTTTGCAGGACTGGAGGGTGAGATCAATGTTCATGGTGAGGAGAGGAGAACCTATGTGATTTGGATGTATGCCGTCTGATTTGAAAAGGTGAGGTCTATTGTAGAATGTTTTGAAGTTGTCGATGTATGGAATACTAATGGAGTGACAGTAACCTTTTAACCAAATATGAAGTTGGCGGATGTGGCTGAACTTGACGTGACCGTAGCGAGGTGAAGGAAGTGGACCAGAGATGATGCAGTGTTTATTTACCTGTTTGATGCTGTTGATGATGTTAATAAAATCCATTTTTATAGTCTCTGACTGTTGGAACTTGAGATCATTTGTACCTGCATGTATTACAACAGTAGAAGCTGAGGGGTGTTGATGGAATAGATGGTGGGCGGAGTTAGTGATGTTTGTAACAGTTGCACCTGAATGAGAAGATGTGATACACCTGTTCATGCGGACATGCTGGACAATGGAGTCTCCCATGATGAGCACGTGGGGGACAGCTCCAGGCACCAAGAGCGTCCGTTTTTTCATGTCCATAGAGCCACAGGGTGAGGTGGAGGTCTTTGCAGGAGCGGCAGTGGTGGAGGCGGTCCCCATCTAATTGACGGTGGGAGTGGAGGCCGAGGACCCTGCATGAGTGACTGCTGGAATGGAAATGGTGTTCCTCATCGGTGCAATGGCTGGCGTTGTGGCTGAGTTTCCCGCTGCTCGGGTGGAGGTGATGTTCTCCGTTGTACTGACAACGGGACTGGAGGTGGAAATTTCCGCTGCAGCAACCGCAGGTGGAAATGCAGCGGTTCCAGCCCCCGCAGGAGCACGCTCTTTGTCCGAACGGTGACAGGACCCAGTGTGACCACTCACTGCGTCTCTCAGGAGCTGCCGGAGCTTTGCTGAAGATGGGCGCCTGGATTCTCTGTCATTACGGGTGCCAACAGAAGCATTTGCCTGTCGAAAGCCACCCTGCCTTGCTTCCCCATTCCCGGTTTTCACTGGATCACAGCTGGGTGGAGGAGCGATCGGCCCTTCCTCCGACATGAGTGCCGACAGAGCATCAAAGCGGCTGGAGAGAGCAAGTCCACCTCTGTTCTTCTTTCTGCAGCAGACCACCTCAGACCAAAGTTGTTGTTTTGGTGTGGAGCTCAAAGAGGGATGTGGTGATGTGTTTGGGTCCAATTGCACTGTATCATGGAGAGCCGCCTTTAATGAGACAATATGTATGGAGCGCTGTTGGTGGGCCAGGTCCAGTAGTATCAAGTAGCTCATTTTTTTATCGAAGTTCATCAGTGAGCTTGCGAATATCTTCTTTGAGGTAAGTAATTTGCTTGTCAGTGTTTGTAGATTCCATGTCATGATGAACAGGCACTGAGGCAGCCATTTCAGATCAGTCCAGGACTCAAACCAGATAAAACTTTTTTTTTTCTGAATTAAAATTGCATTTAAAAGTAATGCACATTTAAAATGCAATGTTTTAAAAGGCTTTAGTGCTGGTAAAAACAAGTGAAAGATCTGTAAAAATCCATAAAAACATTAAAAACTGTCAGATTCGTCCGAACGTCTCACCACTATGTATAGTATATATAAGTATATCCCAGTCGTTAGCCTTATTGCAAGTAATGTGTTGATCTGGCCATGTAAAAAAATAAATAAATAAAAACAGCCAGTTGGTTAAAAAACCAGAAATGATATAAAATAACGCATTTCCTCAGCTTGTAAATCTCTAGGCCAGTGGTTCTCAAATCTTTTATGTCCCATACCACCTCAGAAGATCTCTCCAAGTAACACCTTAATGCAGCTGAGACCTCTTCTCCACCAGCCATACTTCAGACAGAGGCAGGTTAGTTCTAATGATACTGGCAGCTATCATTGTAAAAAAAAAGAACTAACATTTAAACTTCGTCACACCACTCAGCAAAGTCCTTATAACCCTGAGGGATCTGACACCATTTTGATTGTTTTAAAACTTTTGATTCTTTTCCGATCTACAAACTTCAGATCTGATACTTTTGTTTGATCAATTTTTGTTTGATGAAGAACCATGTGAAACCAGATGTATGATTGTTTCAATTTGATTAATAACAATATTTATCTGTTATATATGGATTACTTAGAGCGTAATCTGCAGATTGGTTGATATTGGCAAATTCTTGAGGGAGCACGAGTACCACTAGTGGTATGTTACTACAATTTGAGAACTTTTGCCTTAGGTTTACTGTTGGTCCTTTCCTCTTTGTTTAATGTTTTTAAAAACTAAAGAAAAAAAAAAAAGCATATTTTGACAATCTATTGCTAAGTCCCAGCTCATTAGTGTTATTAGCTCATATTGCTGAGAAGTAACTATTTAAGTGATGGTAAATTAAATAAAAACAGCGTTATTTGGTAAATGGTCTGTACTTATATAGCACTTTTATCCAATGCGCTTTACATGTACATCACATTCACCCATTCACACACACATTCACACACTGATGGCGGAAGCTGCCATGCAAGGCTCTAACCACGAACCATCAGTAGCAAGTTCAGTGTCTTGCTCAGGGACACCTTGACATGAGCTCTCTGGGCCGGGATCTTACCTTACAGACAGACATAAATTCGAGCCAATTTATTGCAATCCAATTAAAACAAATCTATGTTATTTACATTTATAACTGTGTTCATACATGCCACTTGATAAAAAATAATAGCTTAGGTCAGAAAAACCAACTAATTGAGTGATTTTTTTTTTTTTTTTTCAGATTAAATCCCCTGTTCTGAGCATGCACAGGGCTCAGAACATTGCAAACCATGTTGTGAACATGCCCAGGTTGCATATCTCCCCAAACAAGAGGATTCACTCTGTCATTTCTCTGTGTTTTCATGTTGTAGAAGCTAATTTAAGAAACTAAATTTCCAACTTGTGAGGAAAAAGGAAAAAATCATTTAATGAACATTGATAATAAGTATTAAGTTGGTTTTGCTAGTAGAGACATGAATCATCAAACTCAGTACTAGTGGAGAAGTAACTGGTAGTTTCTTTCTTAACTTAAGGGACTTGCATAACTGCTAATAGCAATGCAAAACAAGGGAAAAAAGGTTTCCACTTCCCACTTAGGAATTTAATCTCCTGATATGTGAAGTTGAAGGGTGGAGATGAAGAATGTTACTCTGAGCTGAAAGTGTTATGTAACAACCTGCAATCTTATCAGCTCATTTAATTAGGAAGAAGTTGGCTTTTCTTTTTTTTTTAGATTTGAGACACCCACATATATGCCTCCAGAGAGTTAACGTTTTTATAAGGATGGATGTATTGATTTAAATCCTATTGAAAGCACAAGAGGTTGTTCCCACTCACCAAACTATGGATAAAATCTTGTGCTATTCTGCAATGCTGCAAAGTGAAACGCCTTCAGGGTATGCCATTAAGGGGTGTGTGTTATCTGCAACAGCCTTTTTGTGGGCAGTACATTTCAAAGTAACATTCACAAATATCCAGGACAAAGATTTGCTTGCAGGACATTACCAACTGGCCATCTACATGTTTAAAAGAAAATATGAATCATCCCAGATCGTCCTCTGCAGGACTGCAGCCCTCACAGAAATGTACTGAAAAGCCCTGGTCTAGTCCAAACACCGAAACACACCAAGAAAGAAGAATCCATTCTTTTTCTCTCTTTCTGAGAATGCATGTCATCGAGATCTCCATGCTCACCAAGTTTGCTACGTTTCTATTGAAACTGATGTCAGAACTTTTAAAGGAGTCATCACCCGAAAATTGCACTTTTTAAAGTTAAAACGTGTATTGATGTTGGACCAAAAAACTTTCTTTTGAACACGGTCAAGTTTTTCTGTCTGGGTCCTTTGTTCACAGCAGAACCACCAACAAGGATAAACTTTCGCAAACGCATTATTTTAATTTGCTCCTGGGATTTCGTCATCACAGGAGGCTATTTGAATAAGCCAGCCCCTCTTTCACATCTAAAGTCATGAATTAAGCGTGGAATGATATAATGATATAATGTCATGCTGCTGCTTGGTCAGCCCCCCCCCCACACACACACACTCTGCAGCCAATCAGCGTGCACCTCATTAACATTAGTCAAAGGCTTGCATGAACTCTGAAGTGACAAAGTTGTGGTATGAGCAAAGGGTCAGAACAAGCTCTATGTTTGATTTTTTTTTTTAAATTTTATTTATTTATTTATTTATTTATTTTTGTTTAATAAGTTTTAAAAAAAAAAGATTAAAGACACTGTGTGACATCTGAACTCTGCACTGCCCTCTGTTGGATGAATTATCTAACAGCCATACCAAACATAAATCATACATGAAAGTAATGGGCTCGACACATGTGAGGAGATGACACACCTTCTCCGTTCATTTCCTATGTAACCTGCGTATTGAGGCGAAAAGGTGTGCTAACAGGCTGGAAAAACTCATCAGGCGGGCGGGCTCTGTGGTTGGCATGAAGCTGGACTCCCTGGTGACAGTGGCAGAGAGGAGAACATTTAAAAAACTACTGGCTATTGTGAATGATGCCAGTCACCCTCTGCACACTGTCATCAGTGCACAGAGAAGCCTGACCAGTAACAGGCTGCTCCTCCCCAAGAGTAGTACCGACCGGCTCAGAGACTCCTTTGTCCCCCGAGCCATCAAATTGTACAACTCTGCATTAGGCAGGAGGGGGAGAGGGAGGTGTGCAGTCCGCCTGATACAACACATGCACAATAACCCATACAAACAGTTGCAATAACTTATACGTGCAATAGTGAACTTGGAATCTGTTCCACATCTACTGTGCGCAATGCTTGTTTATATTGTTTTATTAACTTATCTTATTGTTATTATTGTTATATTTATTGCATTCTATTTGCCTCTATTTTGCTTTGTACCTGTATATATTGTGTCTTGTGCTTGTCCTGCTTTACTGTTGGTGTTGTATTGCTACTGGTCCCCAAATTTCCCTGAGGGCTCTCTGAAGGGATTAATAAAGTATTTCTATTCTATTCTATTCTAAATCGCTGTCCTCCTCCAGCCAAGCGACAGGCGACATTCGTGCATGTAAAATGTTGCGTTCGTTCATGTAGACGTGCACACGGGGCTTGCGATGCGACACAAGAAAATAGGAAAATGTTCAGTTTTTGTCGCTGTCGTCTGGCATTACAGCCAACCAGCGAGGGGCTTCGTGGACTGACCAATGAGAGCAGGCTAGACAGCGCAATCTGCAAACACTTGGAACATTGAAGAATGGATCATTTTATGTTGGACTAATTGTTGCGACAGTTGCGTTGCGACTGTGTGAATTAGTCCAACATAGGTTCTGGATTTATCTTGATCAGCCTTGAGGCCCATCAAATGATGATATTCACATGCTGTTTCGTATTTTGTAAAAGTGGATGAACCCAGGGTTGTCTTTCTTTTATACAGTAAACAGCAAGATTTCTGTTAATTTATGCAAAATCTTCTGACTCTCCGTCTGTCATACTTTGTCACGTCAGGGACTGGTTTGAAAAAGTCAAAATCCCCACCAATATCATACCCAATCAAATTTCTTGGAGAAAAGCGATCTTATAGCGCGATGCACGGCACTGCTGCTGTTGCTGTCGTTGGTCGCCTCCCGTGTGTCGAGCCCATAACAAGTGAAGTAGGCAGTAATGTTTGACATGGACCTACCTATTTACCTACATGCAGGTAGCATGTTTCAGCAATTTGTGTACAATGCAGCAACTATTCTGGGATACCAACCAGTGCAAACTAGGAGCATCCTAACAAAGCTGGCTGGGTTATTATGAGACTGTAAGGCTATCCCATTTCTATGACTGAACGATATCAGGATCACAAGGAGGAAATTTCACAACAATGGTCAAAGATCACTGTGGCAGGAAAAGTTTTAGGTCAAAAACTAATTATGACATCATTTCACGTAAAATTATGACAGAATCTCATAAAGAGATGACATTTTACATCTGAAAGGTTAAAGGTTAACGCCACTGTGACATTGTAATTTTTCTGATTATTACTCAAAGTTGGAATGAACAGAAACATTGCTGGATGAGAGTGATCATATTTCACATTCTAAAATGGTGACATTTCGAATTTCATCTCTGCACCTTTGAAAGAGAAAAGGCAATCCTATAATTATGAGTATTCAGTGTTCCCCCACATAATGGTAATACTTGACCCAGCCATCCAGGTCTCTTAACCATGAACCACATATATTTGGCAGTTCATCAAATATTTATGTATTGATTTTATCTTTACTTAACCAGACATGAACAAACTCTTGTTTACAGTTATGACAAGGTAAATTCTTTTGGGTACCTTGGGTATGCTTATCTAAGGTCAGGACAGCATTAAATTTATCTTGAGTGTTTCATTAAACTGTCTTACATATTAACTGCACCTTTTTTTGAAAAAAAAAGAAAAGAAAAAAGAAAAGAACTTCTTCACCCCACCACATCCCACACAGAGGAGGCTCAGTGTCTCATCAATGTATCAACACATTAAACCAGCATCATGGAGTCCCACGACATTGGTTTGATGACTAAAAGCAACCATGAGGAGGTGTGACAAAGTGGATGAGCCTGTAGTTCACCACTTGTCCCTATTATTTGGACTTTATTTCTTCTGTCATCTGGTATACTCCTGTTTAACATTGTTCTGTGTTTGAACCCATATTACAGGCTAGGAGTTTGGGAGTGGCCAACCCAGCACTTCAGAGCTACAGGTGTGGGTGATTTAAGAAAATGGATTAGTCTAAATCAGAGCAGGTGTGTTTTTACAGGGGTATATAATCAGTTTGTTGGGGAAGCTCTCGAGGGGGAAGTAAGGAACCAGAGAATGCATGTGGATACAACTGGATTAATAAACCTTGCTTCATAAAGAAAGACTGGACTGCTGATTCTGTTTCTTCCATTTATTCGACCAGTTTGGCCCTATCCTACAGGAGGAATGAGCCTTTTTGTTGCCTCTGTCACTACCTCCCTTACCTGCTCAGCAACGTTTCAGTGGTGGATCGACATTAAACCCTGTTCTTTAGTTTTACACATGACACCAAATACGAGTTTCATGTCAGTTCTGGTTTAACAAGCCATGTGTGAAAGGGGCTACTGACTAACTGATGGTGATCCTTATAATAGGTGTATTATATTCAGATCTAATTATACATACATCAGTTAGTTAGGATCAATTCATGTTGGTCATTTGGTAACAGAGATGCTACCAACAACTGTAGAAAGGCCATATTTCCATAAGATTATTAAAAAAAAAACCCTGTAACCTCAGATTTATAAACAACTGTGGAACAGCCTCTCTCTGTCAGGTCTTCTCAGTCTTTAGGACAGTCCAGGTCTAGACTGAAAACACACCTCTTCTACCTGATCTTAAATTATAGCTAAATTGGGCTTGTTATATTTTTATTTTTTATTTGTATCTGTGATTGTAGTTGTCATTGTGAAGCATTACTGAAGATGTTTTAAAAAGTCATTTATAAATAAAAGTACTTGAATAATAATAATAAAAAAAACATTAATGGTGAAGAAAGAGCTGGATGGAGAATATCACACTTATTGAGGTTTATAGGTTTTAGGTGTTGCTTATATCTTTTATTTACTCTGACTTACTTCTTACAGAAAATAACATAACTGATTACCTTTTGGTAGTAACCCTGTAATCTAATGATTTTCTGTAAAAGCAACATTACCATTCATAACACTGGTAAGAAAGGTGAACACCTTTAACCCTTAAGGTCCCTTCGAGTACCAAACATGTACTTTCTACTTATTTTATGTTTTTGATTCACCATAATCTTCACATATTGTAATGCATATTTTGTGTTTTCTTCAGGAACCAGATTTATTATGACAAAAGTGGCATAAAAACCTAAAAATATAATGTTTGTAATTATAATTTTATATTGTTAGATTTGAAGTTGTTGAAAAGATATTAAGTGAAAAGGTGTAATTTATATATATATATATATGTCACATTTTTATAACACTTTAAAAAAAAGGTATTATGGAAATGTACACTGTGAACATTCTATGGCACATAGATGTGGCTGGTTCAGAATATTAATTTTGCAGCTTTGTTTCTTTTTCTCTTCAACCAGCTTAGAGCTGATTGACAGCCCCAATCACACTTGCACAGCCCAAATGCTGTTTGCTGAAATTAAACCGAGACGGTACATAATGCCACAAGTCCCATTTTGCCGCTGCTGCCTCTGGGGAGAAAGGAAAAAAAAAAAAAAAAAAAAAAAAAAAAAAAAATTTTCACTTTTGCTTTTTCAGTGATAAAGCATGCAATATGTGGAGAAACCGCCAATGTCCTTTCTTCACATCAGATTAAATTGTGCATCTAATTGGGGCAACATGGCTCCTCTTTAAAGGAAGAATCAGCACTTTGGGATACAAACATATGACAATAGTCAAAGGGAGAAACAAACACAAGAAGTAGAAAATAAAGCAAACAATGACATGCAGAAATAAACTTATATTAAGTGCACAACGAGAAAGTGTGTACAGATTATAAAATAAATCTTTTTTGAGCTAATCAACTGCTGCACCGAGACGCAGTCGGCTCCTCCTGTATCATTACGTATCGGCATGTTCTCAAAACCTGTCATAATAATTACCCTCTTTAATTTAGCTCCAGTGGTTACTGTAAGCCTGTCAGTGCAGCTAATCAATGCATGAATAATTACACCAAACACATGCAGCCATGAAACAGCAGAGCTCACGTCATCTCCAGCTGATCACAGATCATAGCTCTGCTTTGTTCCACATTAATATTCATAATTCCCTTCATGTTTCCTATAGGACTGTTTTGTTTTGAGAGTCGATGAACAGTGAATGAGACCTAATAGTTGGGGTTAATTGCTGAAACAAAAGGTCAAATCAGTTATCGACAATATGATTATTGAGTCTGCAAAGAGTAAAGAGCAGAGGTCACAATGGTAAAGAGGATGATTTGTAACCCTGTAGCACAAACGTGAACCGCTCATACAGTCCGAAGGTGCATTGAGAGGTCTCATCATTTCAGCATGTGAAGCATTGCAGTGCAGACACAGTCGTTTTTAAGTGGTTCCACATAACTGAAAGAACCTTAAAGATGGTAAATCCATGACATTCAGACTCAGGGATGACATTCTGAGGTTTGCAGCTGATGATTGTGGAGGTAGCCAGAGGATTCAGACAGACAATGAGCAGACAGGATGTAATAAAACAAAGCTATGTATTATCATAATTGGAAATGTCATGGGCAACACCCAGTGTTTTGTAAAAGGAAAGGTGACTGTTTGATTGGTGCAAATACAAAGGAAAGGGTGAGGAGGTGATGTGCAGTTCACTCACCAACAGATTTAGCAACAAGATTTTCTGTTTACAAACTAAAAGTAAAGAGATTCATCATAATCATGATTAATCATGTGTATTTAATTTGTTAGTTGTGATTATTTTGATTAAAAATATAATCATTTGACAGTCCCTTAGGAGAGTTTTCCTCTCTAACAAAGTAGCTGACAGGTGGTAGAAAGGATTTATACTTCAGCTATGCAGGGGCGGGTCTAAAAATGTTTTGATTGGGGCCCAGGTCGGGGCACTGACCAGGATGGTCAGGTTTGCACAAAGAAACAAACATGAATATTTATCATATTTTCATAGTAATTAAAAAAAAAAAAAAAAAAAAGGTCACTCTCACTATGTTCCTAAGAGACCTTTATTTTGACCTGGAAACAAGTGAGCATAAAGTTCTGTGTGTTTAAAAAGAAAAAAAATATTGATCCTAAATGGCTAGAATAAAGTCAGGAAGATGCTTTTGATGCACGGTGGAGCCAAAAAGCAGATGAGTTGGAGTTTTGTGAGTACAGTAGGTAAATAGGAGCATAAATAACTACAAATTGTTGGCCTTTATGTTGCCGTTTAAATGGAGAGAAAAGTGTTTGCTGGTGGAAAGAGACTTTATCAAAACAAAAAAGGCATGGCTCTTTCGAGTCAAAATTGATCATAAAAATAAAGTTGGTAATAAAGCCATAATTTTGTAAGCATTTCTTTCAGGTTTTAGTCTGCAGGGTGCATCATTGTCTATTGGAAGCCCCTTAACATATAAGGAGAACTAGTTGGATTGGAACATAACTTCGCTAGAGCAGCTGAAAAGAATGATACTATCAGCAGAAGTTGGTTGAGAAATCATATTAATGTGAAGTTATCTGCTGAACAAATAAAGGCCACAGATGACATCAACATTATTTATCAAGTTGGAACATTTTCTGTTCATCTGCAGATGGACTCTGATTAGTTTGTTCCACCCATGTGGTTAAAAGGGCTGTTTTCACCAAACAAGCCATCGTTTCTGAGTGGGTCATCCAGCTGATCGCCCGGATAAAGTGGAGTAAAAACTCCGCCCATCTGGCCCGCGGGTCACCCAACAGTATATGGTACTGTACCACTGAGGCGGTCTGGATGTTGACTTGCTTAAAAGGGTTCAGCTTTCTACATGCATTTTTACATAAAACAAAAAGAGAGGGGGGACCAAACAGGCAGACTAAAATGAGGCAAAAAAATGAAAAAAGCTTGAAGTTTTAAGAGTTGTTCACTTTATCAAGTGCACCTGTTCAATTGCTTGTTAAAAAAAATACCTAATCAGCCAATCACATGGTAGCAACTCAGTACATTTAGTCATAGACATGGTGAAGACGACTTCCTGAAGTTCAAACTGAGCCTCAGATTGAGGAAGAAATGGGATTTAAGTGACTTTGAATGTGGCATGGTTGTTGGTGCTAGATGGGTGCTTGCCTTTGATTAGTTGTTGACATTAAATTCTGTTTTCATATGGAATTATAATTCCAATCACAGGTTTACAACCTGAGGCAACCTAATAAGACATCCCAGGTTTTATTCTACTACCATCGCTCCAAATGGAGACTTAATCAGTCATTAAAAATCCTCATTGAGGAACAAAATGATGTGGATCAGTAGCCTGCATACAGAGAAGTGGCACCACGGGGGTAAAGGGGCTTTTTTTGTTTTGTAAATAAGACACCATGAATAAACTATCTGTATGCAATAAACTGAGCTGGAGTGTGTTGAGAATTGATTCCTACAGTACATTCTATTCTTTAGCTTCATACCTTCACTTGAAACTCTAAGGAAACTACACAGCTTTGGACAAAAAAATGGGATAAATTATGGTTTTATCTCTAAGTTAAGATTACTCTTTTTTGTGAATATAGAAAGATGGTGAAGAAGATAAAAAATTGTTAGATGGTTTGATGAAATGCACATAAAGGAGGCAATTGTGTGAACGTCATTATTAACAGCCGCTTAGCAGAGTAAGTGTGCGCAGACGCTTTGCAACATGCATGAGCCTCCATATGTTGGCATCCAGTTCATATGTGTGTGTGTGAAACAGGGATGCCATGCATATTTTTTTCGACTTGCGTGTTTGCGCATCTGCATCATTAGTCTCATTAACGTCTCATGTAGAAGTGAAGACTTCAGGGTGTCCCCTGAGCATTGTGATTATATTTCTGCTGATGGACCAGACACTGCAAGCACAGCTAAAACATATTTGTTAAATATGTGGTCTGTGAACATGACAGCAGATCTTTAACAAATCTAATTCATAGATCTCTGTATGTTGATAGAAATATCTTCATTTCTGCATCTAGAGTAAAATCTCACAATTCTGGACTAGATAGAAAGACGAGGAAAATAACTGGTTTTGTTGTTGCAGAACGCTCCCAAGTGTTAGGTTCACCTGGTCTATCAATCGCCCCTAAATGCAGCCAGCCCAGATACGATCCTTACATTTGGCTGACCTACTTCCTACCTGTCGTGCTATAAAGGACACTAGAGCCTACACAATGTTAAAACAAAACTAGAAGCACTCAGAGAGTGCAGACCTCTGCCAAATCATTGCTTTTTTTTTTTTTTTTTTTTTTTTTTTTGCCAATTATTGTCTCCCATAGACTTGAGTTAATAGCCTCAATAGCAAAATTATCCCTATGTCCACATAGCAGAGAATCCTTTTAAAAAGAATTCCTTGATTAGGCGGTTACCCGGATCACCCTCAAAATCATATCAGCTGCTTTTTTATTCCATTTATGAGATTTCCTTAAGTTTTTATCAAAATCCGTCCATAACTTTTCGAGTTATGTTTCTAAAAGACAAACAAACCAACACAGCCAAATACATTACCTCCAATTTGGAGAAGGCAATAAAAAATTAAAAAATTAATAAAAAATGCTTGAATATAAACATAAACATACAAATAAACTAAAAAAATTATTTCCCCTTTTATTATTGTATTTTAGGACCATTATGTTGTAATCTTGAATTTTTTATAACCATCGCTTTTAACCTGCCATTCCACGTATATATATATATATATATATATATATATATATATATATATATATGTATATACATATACATACATATATGAACCTGACATATATATATGTCAGGTTCATATATGTATATATATATATATATATACATATATGAACCTGACAGGCGCCGGGTTGTCCACAATCCGAGACGTCCGTGCACCATGTGATTCTGATTCTGCAGATCTATTCCATGGTGCCACGGACGAGGTGAAGAGGGGCGCAGGGACAGGAACAGCTCAGGGCTGACAACTGGTACCAGACAAGTGTGGAATGGCCCCAGCGACTGCCAAAGAAACAGGCGACAAGCAGCTCCAGGCTTACACAGGCAGGCGGTAGATCTAAACGCCAGACAGGCCTTCAGTTTCACCAAACTCCTACCATGTTTGCCACAGTGGTGACTGCGTCATAGGTACGTGGAAAGGTTAGCAGAGAAAACTGATAGCAATGCAAACAATGTTTTGTGTCCATCTTCTGAATTATAAATTAGAATATTGGCTGACATAGATCCAACAATGTTTGGCAATTATACACTAGGAGAGAGTTGACACTTTGAAAAGCATTAAAATGAACAAAAACACAACAGTTGGAAGCAGCAGACGGCAAGCTGCAAACACTGGCACCGTCTTGCTAGGAGACAATGGACAGTAGCAAATTCTTGTAAATCTCAAATTAAATTTTAATGTTAGAAAATCAAATATTTATGAGAAAGAAAGAACATGATTAAAGAATTAAATGGATTAAATGGTTTGAACAGATACAATCTGAGTTGAACCTGTGCTGGGAACAATATGTGCATAAAGCCAAAATACCATTCAGAAGAGACCAGGTTTGTTCACAACAGAAGGAGCATTAATGTCACTTAAGCTACAATTAAATGCAGTGAACTTTTAATTCACTTCAGTTACTTTCAAAATGAAACAATTGTCATGACCTTGGGTTTTGGTTTTTATGGTCTTATTAGTTTGTCTATATATAAATTCATTAGATGTGAATGTCTCACATCATTTAAAGAAAAAGAAAATAGAGTGAATAATGAAGGAACTTTGACCTTTGAGAAATTTAAACTTTCATCTAAGCTTGTTTGTCATTTTCCTCCAGCAAAGTATTCTGAATGCATCAGCTGTAAAACAATAAATTATGTAGTTATGCTACAGCTCAGATTAAAATGATGTTGATTTGAATGTCTGGTACTTTTACTCTTCTCTGTTGATGTTTTTTTATGTTTCTTTCTCTCTGCTCATATTTCAAAGCTGCTCTGTTGGATTGAGAACTGGTGACTGTGGAGAAATGTTGCATTAATGAAGTAGGGAGAAGTTAGTGTTTTCAGGCTCCCAAAACACTGGTTCCATGTAAATGAAACACCTATAACATATATATCATACAACTTAAGCAAACCCACCTAAACTTGTCCCTATGTGGACATGGCTTCAATTTAAATCACTCTGGTTCTAAACAGAACTGTGCTCGTTTGGGAACCACTGGTCTACTGGACTGAGATCTGGTAACTGTGGAGGCTGTTGGAGTCTAGTGAACTCATTGTCATGTTCTAGAAAGCAGGTGGAGATGATCTGATCTTTGTGACATGGTGCTTTATCCTGCTGGACGTAGCCATCGGAAGATGCTACATTGTGGTCATAAAAACTGATGGACAGGGTCAGCAACTATACTCAGGTAGGCTGTGGTGGTTAAACCATGTCCATTTGGTACAAAGGCATCCAAAGTGTGCTGACAACAGACTATTGAAAAAATTTTACCTTCCAGCTGAGGTCAGAGAAGTTCATCTCTGTGCTGCACCCAGACTAAAAATGAATGGTGCAGACAGAAAGCTGTTGCTGGCTGATCTGGTCTGGCTTATGGTCAGATATTAATTTCAATAAATGTAGACAAAGACATTTAAAAAATTCACATTCCTTCACTGTAACATGTTGTAGTCTCTTTATTAAAAGTAGGGCTGGGCACGTCGATGCATCATTATCACTTTAATGCATTAATTAATCAGTGCAGACATTTTCTTTACCTGTCCTGTCCAGCAGCATGACAGCAGAATAATGGTCTGGCTGCCATGTTGTGCTGAACAAATTTACTCTGCCAAATTGAGCGTTTTGGATGTGTGGCTCCCCTTAAATCTTAAATGTTATTCTTTATTATTATTTTTTAGAATGTTTATGTTTATAATATTATATTAGGGTAGTATTGATGGATTTGCAAACTTGTGGCTTTGCAGAGTAAACTGCAGCAGATAGTTGCAAATTGCAAAAAGGTGCTTCTTTTTACAGGCTGGCTCTGCCCCATTTTATTGTATTGACAATTTGGACAGGCCTGAGGGAACGGCACAAAGGTTCCAAGTTTACCTTTCTGGACTTCACAAGGATATTTGCAAACAGGACTTGTTTCAAAAAGCTCCTTTAGAGAGCTTTCCAAAACATGTATAATCAGGCGAGGACTGCATCTCACTGCAAAGACAAGACAGCAGGCCAATGTAAAACTACATCAAATAAAAAGTAATCAAAAGTACTGTTCATAATACAAAACCTTACCTCACCAGGATTGTAAGCTGAGTCTTGAGATTGAAAGGTCCTGGGTTCCTTCTGGTGCAGGACAATGCACAGCCTCATGTCGCTGGAGTATATCAACAGTTACTTACATGATGGAGGCACTGATGCTATGGACTGGGCTGCCCGTTCAACAGACCTGAATTCATTTCAGAACCTGTGAGATATCATGTCTCATTCAATCCACCACCGCCACATCAAACAACAGACTGTCCAGGGATTGACAGATGTCCTAATCCAAGTCTGTGATCTGATCTTTCTGCTTTTAATTTGAGTATGATTCTGAATCCAGATCACAGTGGGTTCATTATGTTGATTTCTATTGATCATTCTTATGTTATTGTGTTCTCAATACATCCCACTATGAAATGAATAACGATTTTCAACTGGAATATTTCTTTAATCAAGATCTAAGGAGTGTTGTTTAAGTGCTTCCATTATTGTTTTAAGAAGTTTATTTTAAGTGCAATAAGAATCACAGTCACACAGTAGTGACATGTCTGGTCTTAAATCTTTGCAGTTATCTAGTTAGCGATATTAATGAATAGTACGAATTGTGACTCAAGAATCAGTATATATTTATTTGCTCATGATTTGCACATCACTACTATGTGCCTTGAAAAGTGTGGAAAAGTAACAGCAAGTGTACCTGACAATGGTAGCAACATGGTGTTAACCAGCACTGAACACGTGCTGGGGGTATTCAGAAATTTCTCAGTGGTTTCGAATGTTTTTTTTTTTTTTTTTTAATTTTGCTTGAAATGCCCATCCAAGTGAGAGGTCAGACTCAAGTTGTTTGCTATGATGACCTTCCTTGGTGGCAAACGGGATTCTGTGTGTGTTCATATTTCAGAGTATTTTAATTGACCTCAACAACCTGAAACAAAACAGGTTGTGTGTGCCAACCTCCAGAGACAAACTTGCACCAACAATTGCATCGCCTTGACCTCTCAATCACACAAACACACATACAGACAGGTTCAGAAGTGGGGGAAGGTTAATGAAGGAACTGTTGTGTGTTTATATGTATGGATAGATAAATGGACAGTGGGTGGCCACAAACAGATGGACAGACAGACAGATCTTTTGCCTCTGCAGCTGCCAGGTGTCATTGATCAGCCCTCTCCTCTATCCTGCATTTTTAATTGCTTGGTGAGAAAACAAATTAAACAAGGCTGTGAGGGCGCTGGGAGCGTAAAGGTGAAGTTGAGCTGCGATCACTCAGGTTCGTTATCAAAGGATGTCGATAGCCTCCAAGGACACAAGGGTCAAGAAGTAAAAGAAAGAAAAAAGCATGTCAAGTTATGATCTGTCTAAAGTAATTTATGTTTTCATTTACACAGGCAGACAGATGGATTAAGCTGTTTTTGAACGTGACACGCAAGAGTAAATAAGGAAATGAACAGTTAGCTGATTTATTCAGAAAGGTGTATAACAAAGCATTCAGCACATCTGGTTGGGGTGAACTAATCACCAACCACGTTGCTCTGTCACTGCATCTATGGTGACTAGCCAACATATGTGTTTGACATTTCTTTTGCAAAGCTTTAAAGATGCACTACAGAACTTCTGCAGATTTTCTCAGTGACGTGCCCCTATTGAAAGCTAATTCTGCTTCCGTCATACATCCTACCTGTAATGTGAGATCTCTCCAGCCAGTAAAAGACAGTATTATGTTGACTCTGGTCTTATTGCTCTGTTTTTCTTTCTTTCTTTCTTTCTTTCTTTCTTTCTTTCTTTCTTTCTTTCTTTCTTTCTTTCTTTCTTTCTTTCTTTCTTTCTTTCCTCTCTTTCTCCAGTACTGTCTTCTTGCATTTCTTTGCTGAATCAGTCATGGTACATGTTAAAAACCTGCTGGCATGTTAATATTGGCTTGCTAGTGTGTGACTAGGTCCATAAAACTAAAGTTACGTAGTGCATCTTTAGCCCTGTTTCCATCAACGGGTGCTGGGTGGGGCAGGGCGGTTGGTCTGCCTTTCACTTGTTAATTGCTGGGACTGACCCCAGCTTCCCCATGACCTGAATTGTGATAAGCGGTATAGAAAATGAATGATAATGAAACCGCAAATATTTATTCTTCAAGGTATGGCTGCAATGTGTCTTATATATATATATATATATATATATATATATATATAGACACAATTTGTCTCCTTTTTTCTCACATCATGTAATTCATCTCTTTAATCTCATGACACTGACATCAATTCCTCATGAACAATCTCTCATTGTTGCCACTTGTTGGCACATGAAAGGCAGAAGGCCACCCTTTCCTTTGAGTGCAGTTACTGCCATAAAAAAACTTGTTTGTATGTTGATGGATGATGTTAAAACAGCAGTGTGTGTGTCAGCCAGTGAACAATAAAGGTTGTGTCACTTTGTATTTTCACATTAATTCAATGTGCCTGTGACAAATTTCCTCAGGGAGTGTAAAATTTATCTTATCTGTCACCTCACCTTACCTATTTATGGAAAATGAGAATTACACATTCCCAGGTGTGTTATATTACAGGTGAAACAATATGGAGTGAAGGTGTAATGCATTCAGATGAGTGTTTGCCTGCTGTCCTCAGGTCTTCTCCTGTCCATGAGATGTAGTGTTTTAAATAGATTAGGAACAGAACACAGGAAGTTACACATGAAGTTGTAACCTGATGGGAAAAAATATATTTATTAATCTAATTTTGGCAGGAAGAACAAGCATTTCATAAATAAACTGCACTTAGGAAAAAAAGTTTCAAATGTTGGCATTCCTGACTGGATCCATCCATTCTGGATCCAGTCCCTCTCTCTTCACCATCATGTGAAGAGAGAGGGACTTTAGAGCTGTGACAACTGCGGGTGAAAACAGGATAATTTACCTAGAAATTTGCAGATGGGATATAAAGTCAGAATGATATGAGCAGATAAAAGTTCACGTCATGTGGCTGCTTCTTGTTTGCTTTAACTGGCATCATGTAGAATACCGAGAGCCTGACAGTGATGGAGTGCTCAGATATAGCTCCACAGAGATACGAATTGTATGCTTCATGTCTTGTTTCTTTGATAATTCATCATTCATATCTCTTTTGACTTAATCTCCAGCTCCCACTTTAACTTGTCTGATATTGTAAAATGCAGTTTTCCTTAAGCATTGTGTCTTTTGTGGTTTTAGGGCTCTGTGTTTTGTCCTGATTGATAGAGCAGCAGTAATTTTCTACCTCTAGTTTTTATTATATTTTTAATATGTTGATGTCAGACTTTATGAAAAGATTCGTGCTGCTAACCTTTTATTGCTAACTTAGCAGAAGTAAAATTTCTAAATCACTTCTCCACAGGTTGTGTTCATGCCCCAAATTTTATGAACACTGATAGATTATATTTCTTGTAACTCTGTTTTCTTATCATTCTCAATTCACACGTGTTTCTGCTTATTATAAAAATGTTGAAGATAATAGCCACAGAGGAAACAGCAATCAATCAGCTGTGAAAGCACTGGAAACAACTTCCTGAAAAAGAACCTGCCGGAGGGAAATGCTAAAGCTAATGTTAGCTAACATCTCTAGTCTGTCCCATCAGGTCAATCAGAACTTTGGTCCTTGTAAAGTTACATGTTCCTTAGCTGAAAAGCCCAGTTCCTCCAGGACTTTGTTGTGATTGTTGCAATTTAAAATGCAGCTATTACTCTTTTTAAAACTGCTACCTTGAGAAAACAGACTGGTTACTTGTGAAAACTAGAGGATTTGTCTTGTTATCACGAGAAACAAGAAGATGATTAAGTTAGTGCTTACTGTGTTACACCTGATTTTATTGACCAAAATAGACACCTGCACGGTGGTGGTTAGCACCGCAGCCTCACAGCAAGAAGGTTGCTGGTTCAAGCCTTGGCTCAGGGGAGGTTCAAACCTGGGGGGCAGTGGCCTTTCTGTGTGGAGTTTGCATGTTCTCCCCGTGTATGGTGGTTTCTCCAGCTTCTTCCCACTGCCCAAAGACATGCATGTTAGGTTAATTGGTTACTCTAAATTCTCCCTCTGAGTGAGTGTGTGTGTGAATGGTTGTTTGTCCCTATCTGTGTTGGCCCTATGATGGACTGGTGACCTGTCCAGGGTGTACCTTGCCTGTCACATGCTAAAAAACTGGAATACAGTAGGCTCCAGCTTACCCGTATAATGGACAAAGCGCTGCAGAGAAGGAATGAAAAATAGACCCCATGACAGCTGGGGAACGGCTTTAGTCATGATGAATGTAATTGTGAGTGTAATTCTGTGAATGAGTTATTGAGTAAAATATCCCAATTTCAGCCTTTGACACCTCCAACAATCCAACAACATGCTGCTAGGCTGATTTGACTGTCAAAATTCTTACTATTATTGCATTCTATTTGTGCTTTTCTTACACCTTGTTGCCTCTATTTTGCTTTGTACCTGTATATATTGTGTCTTGTGCTTGTCCTGCTTTACTGTTGGTGTTGTATTGCTGCTGGTACCCAAATTTCTCTGAGGACTTTCCAAAGGGATTAATAAAGTATTTCTATTTCTATTCTATAGGAGTGAGTCTGATTGAATGTTTGTCTCTTTCTGTTGGTTCTTTGGTGGACTAGGAACAGCTCCAACCCCCTCACAACTCTCTATTTGAATAATCAGTTATTGTTTTATCGAGATAACAAGATAAATGATCCTGTTATCATTAAATAAACAGTGTTAAAATACATGCGAGCACCATTCTCAGCTTCTGTAGATAACACGTCTGACCCTGGGACGTCATTTTGACAGCAAAATTACAGCAGCGTCGTATTCAGCCTGAAATTTACTTTGTATTGTAATGATTTTATCTACATGAGAATGTAGCTATTTGTATATTTCTGTGCAACTTTAGATGAAATTGCATGAACGTGCACTTGTGCACACACATCTTAACTGACAGATATCTTACCCTGTAGTTTAAACATGGAGTCTTTGTAACAAATGCTAACAATGAAATTACTCAGTTCACTACTAACTGTGTCTTTGCAGGGAACTGCAACATCATTACTTCCTGCAAATTCACCTCTGGTGCTACCAAGGCTCAAAATATGGCATTTGCCTCATACATAACCTGTTATCTGGAGGAGTGATGGCACGCATCATTGCTCCACAGCCACTGAATATTTATTTAAGAATGCACATTTACTATCAAGGTCAAACAGTTGTGACTCTGCCTTCACAGCAGAGTCATTTTCTTCCCCTGAGGTTGGTAGAAGAAGGAGTTGGGGCAAGGAGAGACATGCAGAATGAGTGAGCAGATGAAAATGCATTGGAACTTTTTGTTTGTTTGCATCTACTTGCAGTTTCTCCTCACACTTCCTCACCAGTAAAAAATGTCCAATGAGGGCAGAAAAAAACTCACTCTGTAGCAGAATTTTTGTATTTGTGCATTTTCATTTGCTCAGAATCATAAAAATTTTCATATTTTCCTCATTTTTCATTATAATGCTGCTTTTCACTACCTTGCAGATAGGACCTGTTCTAAATGACTCCAGTTTCCAGCGCAGAAGTGACATCGAAGAGGGAGGAGGAAATCTGTCTGGAGGTTTATCTCTCCACCTGTGTAATAAGTCTTTGTGTTGTTAGGTTTATCTAAAACAACATGCAGGGAAATGATGAATGCCTATGATATGTGTCGACACCTCTCTGGCTGTGATTAAGAAACCTTTTTGAAGCTGTCACGTTGCGTGTTAGCTCATCTTCCTCACAGAGGGGAATTCAAAGAAAGAGGGGCTGAACAGGAGTCATCAATGTGTTGTTGCCTCCTGTCATCTTCCTCCTCACATCAGATCATCTTTTTTGCAGTCATCCTCATTCTCGACTGCCTTTATACACTACCGTTCAAAAGTTTGGGGTCACTTTGCCATGGGATTCAATAGGGAAGTGACCCCAAACTTTTGAACGGGAGTGTACTTTTATCCATTTCCTTCACCTTCTTCCCTTCTTTTACTTTTATTTAGAGTTTGGCGCTTCTTTGCTGTTTTGTGATTAATACAGGATGAATCACTCTGCCCCTGTTATACCTTCCAGCTCCACACTTGGACAAAGCTGATTTAAATAGTGTTTTCATGTCATAGTGTTTTACATAGAAGTGTTTTTATGTAATAGTGTTTGAAGCAGTATCTTTGGGGGTATTTTCCTATTTTTAATCAAGAGCGTAATTGTTTGATTTGAGAGCAAAATTTCTTGTTTTCACACTCAAAAATCATTTTGCTCTCTCTCAAAACTCTCCTCTCACACTCAAAAAGTCCCTTCTTGCTTTCAAAATTTGCTTTTCCTTTCAAAACTCTGCGCTCAGACTAGGTCTCTTTTCCTCACACTTAGAAACATCCGCTGCTCTCTCAAAACTTTTGCGCTTGGATACTTTTTCCTCTCTCTTGGGTTGCTGAATGAGCTGTCTGTCAAACCTCATCCAGCCAATAGAATACTAGATAAATTGATCAAATTATCATGGCCTTCTTCAGGGCGTGTTTGTTTTACTTGACACAATGACTCCACACTAGTTAACTGTTTGTTTGTCTTTTTTTTTTTTGCCACCAAATCTGCCTACGAACCGAGGAGGTAACTTCCGACACTCCAAATGTAATGGCAGGTCCTTAGTGGCCAGCCAAACCTGCTGACCCACCCGGTAGGGAGGAGCTGCCCGGCAATGGCGGTTAGCCGCCGTCTGGTAGTGCTGGGAAGCCTGTGGAAGGGCAGCGCGTGCACGCTGCCAGATCCGGTGACAGCTGCGGACCGCCACATGCGCAGATGGAACCCTGACCTCCTCCTCCTGTGGAGAGAACAGCGGAGGCTGAAACCCATTAACCACCTGGAAAGGAGAAAACCCAGTGGCCGAGGAGGGCAACGAATTGTGTGCGTACGCCACCCAGGACAGGTTGCGGGCCCAGGCAGAGGGGTTCTCGGAACAAAGGCACCGGAGACAGGTTTCCAACGTCTGATTAGCCCTCTCCGATTGACCATCGGATTGGGGATGAAACCCAGAGGACAGACTGACCTTTATCCCCAGCAAGCGGCAGAACTCGGTCCAGAGCTTAGAGACAAATTGGGGTCCCCGATCAGAAACCACATCCACTGGAATGCCATGTAAACGGAACACATGGGTTGCGAGAAGGTCAGCTGTGTCCTTGGCTGTGGGCAGCTTAGGGAGAGCAATGAAGTGAGCTTTCTTGGAAAACCTGTCGATTGATGGTCAGGAAAACAGTCATGTCATTGGAGGGGGGAAGACCCATCACGAAATCCATGGCGATGTGAGACCAGGGTCGATGAGGGATAGGCAGAGGATGCAGAAGACCAGCGGGACGTAATCAAGAAGTTTGGAATGTGCACAGACAGGACAGCCGGCTACAAAATTCCGCACATCCTACGGCCACCAAAACCTCTGAGACAATAGGTAATATGTGCGAGTAGCTCCAGGGTGACAGGC
This sequence comes from Melanotaenia boesemani, assembly GCF_017639745.1. Lineage (NCBI taxonomy): Eukaryota > Metazoa > Chordata > Actinopteri > Atheriniformes > Melanotaeniidae > Melanotaenia > Melanotaenia boesemani. The sequence continues at coordinate 20,986,510 of NC_055696.1, read as the reverse complement.
CATGCAAGAAGAGTGGCAGAGTACTAGGGCCTTGGAACGCAGGCAGGGAGGGACAAACAAACGTCCAGCAGGGCATCCGCCAGGTATGACTGCACCTGCTTGGGCCCGACAGATCTCCTCCAGCTGCACACGGTTTATGCCCAGACGGATGCGAGCGGGGAGGATGAAATCCCCGACCTCTTCTGCATCTTCCTCCTGATGAACGGCCTGACGGGAGAGAGCATCAGGTTTAACATTCTTGGATCCAGGACGGTAAGCAAGAGAGAAATCAAACCTGTTGATGAATAATGCCCAACGGGCCTGGCGAGGAGTGAGTCTCTTGGCTGTCTGCAGATACTCCAGATTCTTATGGTCAGTCCAGACGAGGAATGGTTCAGCAGCGCCCTCCAGCCAGTGACGCCACTCCTGCAGTGCCAGCTTGACCGCCAGCAGTTCCCGATTCCCTATGTCGTAGTTCCGCTCGGAGGGTGTCAGGGTTTTTGAGAAATACGCACAGGGATGCACTTTGGAGTCATCAGCGCTCCGCTGGGAGAGAACCGCTCCTACTCCAAAGTCGGAGGCGTCAAGTTCCATGATGAACTGCCGAGAGGGATCAGGTGTGCGCAGAATGGGAGCCATGGTAAATTTCTGCTTGAGCTGAAGGAAGGCAGACTCAGCATCCTCAGTCCAGACGTAGTGCCTCTTAACAGAAATCAACTGGTAAAGTGGAGAGGTTATGACACTGTAATTCTTAATAAATTTGTGGTAGAAGTTTGAGAACCCCAGAAACATCTGGAGTTGCTTATGGTTGACAGGTGTTGGCCACTCACGCACAGTGGAGACCTTGGAGGGATCCATTGCCACGCCTCCCGCTGAGATTATACTTCCCAGGAACGAAACGGATGGGTGGTGAAACTCACACTTCTCAGCTTTGACAAACAGATGATGCTGCAGGAGACTCTGCAAGACAGTACGTACATGGAATGTGTGTTCTTCAGAGTTGCGGGAGAAGGGGGAAAAGAACGGAGACAAGTAGTTAGACAGTTGGTTGCCATCCCGCCAGTTGATCGGAGGATTATGTAGCTGCAGCCAGGTGATGCCGAATATGACCGGGACCTGTGGTGAGTCAATGACAAGGAATCGGACGGTCTCGTGATGACAATTGTCAATAACCACCGGTACAGGTTCTGTTCTTAAAGTCACTTTGTGTAAAAGATGGTCGTCTAAGGCTCGGATCTGTACTGGTTCAGGCAGGGAGGAGAAGTGGAGGCCCAGCTGTTCTGCCAGGTTCTTATCCATGAACTCTGAATCGGAACCTGAGTCAATAAATACGGATAGTTCATGTTCTTGACCTGCTGCAGTGACCTGTATGTGGAAAACGGGACGGGAGACAGATGGATCTAAAAGAGTTCGGCTCAGCAGGGGTCGAGAGGACCCTGCTGAGCCCTTCCTTTTACTGGACAGGAACGGACTACATGGCCTGGCTGGCCGCAGTATAAACAAAGTCTATTGGTAATTCTCCGATCTCTCTGCTTGGGATAACTTAAATCGACCGATTTGCATGGGTGCACGGTCATCTAAAGAAGTGGAGGCGGACCTCTCGGAGGTGGACGGTGGAGCAGGTCCGAGGAGAGCACGATGATTGTTCGGGCTCTGGATCCTTCCTCTTTCTCTCCTTCTTTCCCGGAGCTGCTGGTCGATGCAGACTGAGATGTCTATGAGCACGTTGAGGTCCTTCGGCGGATCCCTGGCGGCGAGCTCGTCCTTAATCTGGTCAGATAGGTCATTATAAAACACATCAAAAAGAGCTGAAGCGTTCCAGGTACAATCTGCCGCCATGGTATGGAAATCGATGGCATAATCTGTCACAGCTCAGTTAGCCTAGAAGATGGAGAACAGATTCCTAGATGCCTCACGTTCAGGGCGAATTAGGTCAAAAACCCGGAACAGCTCCTCCAAGAAACTCTGAAAAGACCCGATGACTGGCGAATTTCTCTCCCATTCAGCTGTTCCCCATAACTTGGCCCTTCCTGATAACAGGGATAAAACAAAAGCCACCTTGGCTCTTTCAGTGGAGAATGATGATGGTTGCAGTTCAAAGTGCGTCAGAAAAGCCCAGCACTGACCTGGGTCTCCAGCGAATCTTTCGGGGGCGCCATGCGAGGCTCGAAGCCCGTGTTAACCGTTGGGAGAAATCACAGTTTGTTCAAACCTGCTTCCTCTTGACAGATAGCACTGTCTACCCTGATACACCAATCCCTGATGAGTCCATTGTTTGGCCAGATAGTTCTGTCAAAACTCAGATGATTGGACTCAGTAAAACTCAGAATCCCAGGGATAGGTATAAGGTCTTTTGTTGTACACAGTGAATGATATGAATGTGCAATCCGGTCTCTCTTGGTCAGTTGTCTGCGGACACACGAGAACAGGGGTTAGGAAGCAGGTAAAATGAGATATTACTGAACGAGTGTAAAGGGTCACGTACCAGCTGATGTAATTCCAGCGTTTGACTGAATGAGGACTCTGGAGATTGGTAAGGGAAGCCAAGAGGGAGACCGCTGGAGTGTGGGAGAAAACTGCTGAACAGAGAAGATGTTAGTGGAGGAGTCACAGACTGATGGCAGGGGTACTGTGTATGGTAGACAGCGGTGGGGGTTTCCGTATTTCTCCGATGGGGGAGAAGAGGTTAAGTCCGTCATCCAAAATCCAATCCTGTTAACAAATCCAGAGGTCAGAGAGCCAGGCGATCCAAACACAATCACAGCAGAGTACCAGACAGGGAGCAGGCAGAGACGAGAATCCAGGTCCAATAGGGAAGTGGTCGATGGCAGGCAGGCAGACAGAAGAATAATGCTGGATACGTGCAGGGAAGAACCAAGACGATCTGGCACAAGAAGATTGTCACACACAGGTATATGAGGAGCACAGCGCAGGTGGAGCGCATCAATAATCAGTGAGAGTGGAAGGAGGGTGCTTTCAGGGCAGCTGGGAAATCCGAGCACCATAAAACGGATCATGACAGCCTACTATAATCATTTTATGCTTTTTCTCTTTACTTTTGAAGTTGACATGAATTTGTCAGTAATATTATAACTCATTGGGCCTCTGGTAAATCTATGTGATCGGCTACTGCCTCAACTAAGATGACTTTGTGACAGCACATAAAGCAGTGGTCGGTAACTGGCGGCCTATGGGCCACGAATAATATCTGGCACACCAGATTACACACTTACAAGTCTGAGCTCAGAGTTTTGAAAGGAAGAACAAATTTGAGAGCAAGAAGGAACTTTCTGAGTGTGAGAGCAAGTTTTGAGAGAGAGCAAAATGATATTTGAGCGTGAAAACCAGAAATTTTGCTCTCAAAGCAAACAATTATGCTCTTGATTAAAGATAGGAAAATACCCCCGTAGAGCATTGTTTTGTTTTATACAATTATGTTTTTATATAGTAGTGTGTAACGGCTTTGTTTCTGATCAGGTTGAGTGTAATATTTTCTACGATATTTTTTTCCCTTTTTGCACTGGTTATTATTATTTTTTATGTGTGCTAGCTAATGCGAAAATCCTGAATCAGTAAAAAAACAAACAAACAAACAAACAAAAAATAAACAAAAAAAAAAAAAACACTTTGTGTAGGGTGTGAAGAATTAATCATTATGTCAGTAGCTTATACAGCTTTCTTCTGAACAACTGGCCCCAGGAGCTGCACATCAGTCACAGAGGTCTCTTTGGGCCACCCTGGATGGCCGATGCCTGGTGGGTTCGGCATCTTCTTTTTTGGTTAGTATTTAGAAACTTGATTACTGTCAGCTTTGTTTTTTCTGTGAAAGTTGTAGGAAAATTTCTGGTGTTTTTCTGTTCAAGTGTACCAATTTGTTGTTTCTTTTTATTTCTTTCTGCTTTCTCTTTTGCTTCTTTTTGCTTTCTTCTGACTTTGTTTGTTCCCTCCATTCAGGTCCAGCAAAACTACATAGGTATCATAATTCAAAGTAAATAAAAAACAGTAAATAAATAAATGAATGAGATTATCAAGAGGAGTCTTATATCCATAGTCCCCCCTTTGGCAGAGCAAATCTCTTCGGCACAACACAGCAAATCATTTGGCTTGCTTTGATGCTGGACAGTACAGGTTTAAAAAAAAAAAAAAGTGTGTCCAAACAAAACCGCTGAAAATGCAGAAGTGTATCGGCCAGGCCTATAAGTGGCCCTGTAACATTGCCTCAGAAATACATTAAAAACGGAGAAGAAGATCCCATTTGCACATCATTTAAGGAGTGGTGAGGCAACAGCATCATTGGCTCAAGAACAAACCAATGATGCTGTGGTGGTGTTTTTAGATTTATTTACTTTGAGACCCCAAGTTAGTTGGACAAAACATCCAAATGATAAAAACCTGATACACCCATGCTTGTCTCCTTGTGGAAATGATCTTTGCATTCTCAATCTGCTTTTACAGTGTTAAAGCAGCGTGGAGAAATGTCTGTGATATACTCCAGCAGCCATGTTTCAGCCATGACACACATGGCAATGCTTTCTCTGTATTCCTTCCTTGTTAGCTAGCAACCTCAGCTACAATTGCTGCTGCCTAGTGGCACATTTCTGGAATGAGATTTAGATATAATGTGCAGCTTTTTTTGACACATGTCCTTTAAGATGATCAGGTTGCAACACATGCACAACTGTGTTTTCATCTCTCATTGTCCTTTATATCCCATTTTTCTAATTTTTTTCTCCCTCAGACTTTAATCTTTGGTCTCTTTTCAACCTGCTGCCAGCTGGTCCTCAGCTGTCATGCTGGAATATCTGCAGATTTAGCTATTAGAGACCTTTTCTTTCTACATGGACTGCATGCCATGGCATGAGTACAAGTGGAGGACACAAATGCAAGCCCACCGATGGAAGGCAGTCAGGGAAGTGCTGCTGTGGCACAAAGTCCAAAATCAAATATACAAATCACAATGATGAGTGAGGCAGGAACAGAACAGGACTTGGCATAAATGAAGCAACAAACAAAGGCAAACAATGACAAAGATCTGGTACTAAAGCAGCCTGCTAATACGTATAAACTCCTATAAATGCAGCAAAGGTGGAAAGAAAAAAAGAATGATATGACAGGATTTGTCTAAATAACTATGACACTACAGTAGTTCATTTTCCTTTCATTAGTTTCCACCTCTATTAAAGTGGATCATTTCAGGAGCACGGTTTGACCCATGACTCCAGTCCACCCTTCTCTTCCTCGGGGCCTACCTCTTACAAGATCTGTGGTACTTAATAACTACTGGAGCATGTTTTTATGGAATGAGAGAGCAGTTAATACCCAGAGAGGTCAGACCACGCACCAAAATAAAACTGATCAATTTATTCTCAAATACCCTGATCTGCAGTTGGATCATGGACAGCTGATAGGTCACTGATCCGTATTTTAGACAATGCCATAAGTACTTTGTCAAACCAGCCCTAATTTATTTCAACACACCCGCAGAATGTGACGGCAGCTGGAAACCATGATTTATCCGGACTTCAGTTTCACTCCATTCCTTTCACAGCCAATATTCCTCTGATTTTTGTTAATTTGTATTACTAATGGTGCATTCAGTGGGCAGTTGGAAACTGAAATGACCATCTTCAAACCAGCAAAAGACTAAATGAAAGGAGAAAAAAACCTCAGATTTGTTGATTGATGTTAATAGCAAAGTGGAAAGCAATCCAATTCAGCTTTATTTGTATAATGCTAATTCAAAATATGTCATCTCTGGGCACTTTACAGATAAAATCCATTCAAGCTAATTTATTGTGAGCCAGTTGGTCTTCATACAAGCCAATTAAAAATAAATTAAAAATTGCCTAGCTAATAAAGCAAAAGTTTAACCTTCCGAGTGACAGTGAATGCAGCATTGTGAAATATTAAAGTCACACTTATCTGGTTATAAAATGTTCCCTTCTACCAGCTGTGTTTTAAATGCATGGATCACCTGCACCATCATTTGCTGTTTGGACTTTGCATCTTCACCCACCTTTTATTTATGTATGGTGCAAGCTATTCTTCTTGTGATCACTTCTCAGCTTTTTCTGTGCTTATTATTTTATAAGCTGCTGCATTTTCCAAAGATGAACACAGATGAAAAACCAGATTCTATTAATCTGCATAACCATGCCTAAGCATGCACTGCATAAGGAAAATAACTGCAACATGATCTCAAAAAAGTAAGTGGAAAAGTACTCCCTTACTGAAGCCATAGACACGATGTAAATCAGTCAACCTGCAGAAGAAATATTTATGTATTTCCTTGATCATGAGTGGTTATAGGTTGTTACCATTAGTTTAATCATTTGGTTAAGGTTGGAAAAACACTATTTGCTAAGGGGACAGATTTAACCATTTGGAGCCAAAGGTAAAGCTAGCTATTGGGCCCTTCCATTTCTTCACCCAACCACACTCAAACAACTTGTTTTCCAGCTATGAAATGCAAGATTAAAATCTGCCAGATGGTTCATTTTTACACATTTGTTCTGCAGTTTTCCTTGTATTTAGATTACTATCCCTCCAGTAAGTTAATGAGACATTTTATAAGGACCCCTGGAAGCTTGCAGACAAAGGCCCAAATTAGTGAACCTTGCCTAATGGTGAGGCTTGACTCAGTTGGGTTCCATCTAAACTGAATGTTACTTGTTATGGGAAAGTACATAAAATGACACAAAATCACATCAAAGACCCTACACTATCAGGTTTAAATGCAGATGTGCTGCTAAAAGGAAGGATATTTCAAACTTTACAAAATAAAATTTGGAGAAGCAAAATTGGCTACAACATGCACAAGGTGTTCAGACAATGTACTCCCATTCAAAGAATGGAAAATCATGACTTGAAGGAAATTAAAAGGAATCAGTTACTCCATGGCTCCATGGAGTCCCACAGGGGTCAGTGTTGGGCCCCAAATTGTTCATCCTCCATATGAATGACAACTGCAACGTATTAAATATTTTCAAATGGTTTGTTTTTGCAGATGATAACTACTGTTTTCTATGCAGGTGAGAATTTGCAGCAGCTGTCAGATGTGGTCATGCTAGAAGTGAGTCAGCTGAAATTATGGTGTAATAAAAAGATTATCATTAAATTTGGACAAAATTAGATTTATGATGTTTGGTAATCACACAACAAACATACAAGTGAAAATAGTGATCAATGATATAATGATAGAAAGAGTATATGAAAGTTTTTAATAATAATAATAATAATAATACATTTTATTTAAAGCGCCTTTCAGGGCACCCAAGGACGCTGTACAAACAAATAATAAAACATTAAAAGTACAGGAGAGGCAGACATATACAACACAATCTAAAAATCTAAACATAAAGGGCAGAGTGGCGAGGATGTGATTGAAAATAATGTTACAGAGAGTATGCTGTTCTGAAAAGATGAGTTTTGAGTTTGGAAATGAAGATGAGGAGAGAATCGGTATTGCGGAGGTCAGGAGGAAGTGCGTTCCAGAGCTGGGGAGCAGAGCGACTGAAAGCTCTGCTCCCCATGGTGCTGAGACGGGCAGGAGGGACAGAGAGATGGATAGAAGAGGAGAAGCGAAGACATCTGGAAGGGGTGACTATGTGGAGAAGATCTGAGAGGTAAGGGGGTGAGAGTTTATGTATGGATTTGTATGTATGGAGGAGGATCTTGTATTCTATCCTGTACTTGATGGGAAGCCAGTGGAGTTCTTGCAGGATGGGAGTGATGTGATGAAAGGAAGGAGTTCGGGTGATGATGCGGGCAGCAGAATTCTGAACCATTTGGAGTTTATGAATGGATTTTTGTGGGAGGCCAAAGAGGAGAGAGTTGCAGTAATCCAGGCGGGAGGTGACAAGGCTGTGCACCAGGATAGAGGTGGTGTGGGAGGTGAGGGAGGGGCGAAGACGGTTGATATTGCGCAGATGGAAATAGGCTGAGCGGGTGATGTTATTGATGTGTGAGGTGAATGATAAGGTGCTGTCGAGGATGACACCCAGACTCTTGACCTGAGGGGAGGGGGAAACTGAGGCGCTGTTGATGGTGAGGGAGAAACTATTAACTTTGGAAAGGGTGGATTTGGTACCAATGAGGAGAATTTCAGTTTTATTACTGTTCAGTTTTAGGAAGTTGGTGGTGAACCAGGATTTTATTTCCAGGAGACAGGCAGAGAGGGAGGTAGGTGGGAGCGTGGAATTTGGTTTACAGGACAGGTAGAGCTGGGTGTCATCCGCGTAACAGTGGAAATAGATATTGAATTTACGGAAGATGAGACCAAGGGGGAGGAGATAGGTGATGAATAGAGGTGCTATGCTTGACCATAAACTGTGCTGGAAATCTCATATAAAACACGAGTTCTAATTATAGTCTAGAAGTATTGCTGTTTTAAGTAATGTTAAACCCTTTCTGAACCAAATTGCAATGTATACCCTGCACTGTTTACTTCTGTTGCAATATTTCATTTATTGTACTGAGGTGTGGGGTAACATTTACAAAAGCACCCTACAGCCATTATGTGCATTGGAAAAGAGAGCAATGAAGATAGTACATAATGTAGGCTTGTGAGATCAAACTACCTCTTTCTTCAGTTGAAGGTTTTAAAATTTGTGGATTTGGAAAAATATAACACATTAACACAGAGAGGGGATTATGAAATAAGAGGAAAGAAATATTTGAAACAACCTCGTGTGCACACTACACCTGGGAGCTTGTGCATTTCTGTCTGTGCGTTGACTCTAAGGAATGGATTTGATGAAAATATCAAACTGAGTAAAAATGTCACACAACTTAAGAAGTATTACAGAGAAATTTTTTTAAATGTATTGACTCGAGGAAGATGAACGTTGAGTTGCCTTAGAGGTTGGTTGCATTAATCTTTATGTATCTACTTCTCATTGTTTTTATGTTTTTGGTTGTTTTTTTCTGACTGATTGTGTTAAAATGTTGAATATGAACAGGTTAAAATGATTATGAATGTAAAGTTTTTGGTTTATTAGAGTAACGTGGGGTAGGACTTAAAAAGTTCTTGCTTCTTTCTACTCATTTTCTGACACTAGTGTTAATAAAAAGAAAAAAAATGTCTTCTGTTGTATATGTAGACTACTGTATTTGCAATATTTTATGTTTATTTATTTTTTAATTTGCTTAAAATAAACATAAAAAAATATTATCTGCAGATCAACAAAAGGAAGGATAAAAAAATCTAAGGATATGAGATTTTTTTCTGAAGAAAAAGATGGAGCTGAGAGTGAAGAGCAGAAGCGAAGACACCAGACAAACATAAGTGATGGATGGACAGAAAGAAAAATGATGAAGAGCAAAGTTTGCTGCAATCCTGGTGCAATACCATAACAATTTCCACATGCCTTTGTTGTTGATGGGTTTTGGTATGAATTTTTCAGAAGAGCAGGGGAGCTCCTCTGATGGAAGGGTTACAGCTGATGAGATGACAATTTTTCTGATAGACGGCAGATCAAAGAAGTTCACTGCTGCGGTCAATCAAATGTTGATGATGATGTGTGAAATGGATGACTACACGCTGCTTCCAAAACTTTCTGGAAACTCCAAAGAGTACATACAGAATGTGTATATATATATATATATATATATATATATATATATATATATATATATATATATATATATATATATAGGATAGGTACTTTGATACCCTATTATCACGTTAACACATTAATACATTAGTGCTGTTAATTTTAATTTAATTTCTGTCTTGGTTTTGGGTTATTGTGTATACTATGTACTGCTCAGGGCAAAGCAGATATAGAGGAAGTTCCAGCCAGTTGCAGTCAAAGCAAAGTGAGATCAGCTGTGTCAGCTCCAGGTACTTTACCGTACATGTTGCACTGAAGTGTCAGCCATTGTGTCAGACCTGTGAGTCACATATATATATGTATACAATCATAATCACCTGAACTGTGTTGCATCACCTTAAAAATAGGCAAACAAAAAAGCCAAAAAAAAAAAAAAAAAGAGATAAAATGCAGTTTTTTAAAAATTCAGAATTTTTCATTTTAGTTTGACTTTTTTCCACTTTAGAGATAATTATTAATCAAAGAATAACTTGTTTAATTTTTCTAAATTTGAAATTTTTTTTTACCTGTTTTCCAAATTTCATGAGATGTCTGTGAATGTATTTTGCTCTGTTTTAATGGGAAACAGTTCCACCATGATAAGCATGTTGGTGGTATCTGTGGTAGTTGAGGCTTCTGCTTTAAGTCTGCAGTTTGAGAACCTTCAGTTTTCACAAAAGTTCATTTGTAAAAGTGGAAATTATCTAGAGGAATACTTGTAATATTTGATTTGTAAACATCGCCAAAGGTTGAGGGTGCTGGTGTGGCTGTGTACTCTCGTGTTGTGTTATAAATCACTCACGTAAAGTCTTCGTTTCAACATTTATTTCAGAATCTGGCAACCCTAGAAAACGTCTCAGCCTTCTATCATAGCATTTGAAAGATGTTTAAAATATCTTTTTCTGATAATTTCGCACAAGTTTTAAACTTAAAGTTTACAAAAATCTTTTAATCTCTATGTAACAGTTAGCTTAGACAGGGTTGGCACAGAAAATCAGTGAAATTGTGATTTTCCTGTATGAATTGAGTCAGCAAAGACGGAAAACTGTTCAAAATAATTAGACTAGTTTCAACTACCAGTCAATGAAGCAAATAAAGTCAGCCGGGAACAGATAAAAGTTGGCAAAGTCCAATGTCATTTCAAGGATCCATAAAACCCACAGGAGAAAATAAACAGATGACTTGGAAAAGACAAGAAAAAAAAAACAAACAAAACAATCTCAAAGTCAAAAGTCAATCTGTCATCAGGCAGTGATGTGCATGAATGCTTCCTCAAGCAGGGTTGATTGAGGAGGTTGTTTTAAACCCAACATAAAGTGAAGTTCATGTTCAAAGTCTTTATTGTTATTATACAGATACAATGAGAGATGATTATAACTGAGTGGTGACAGATTTGAGAAAGAAACAGTTTATAAATCTGTTTCTCCTGGCTTTAATGCATCTGTTCTTAATCATGTTTGGCTGATGAATGACTCAAACTGAAATGTGCCTATTTGCAATGATTTCTGCTCAAGTCACAAATGTCAACACTGTTCTACCAACTAATGCAGGTATGTTAGGACAAGTGTAGAGCTGCTGCATGTTTTTTCTTCACCTGTTACTTGACGCAGTTCTCACTGAGTTTCTGCAGGCTATTGATGTTTCACAAAGTAAATCCTGTTTGTGTTCCTTTTTTTTTCTTTAATCTCACTTTGATTTAGAGTACATTGCTGGTTCCTAATAGATAAATAGATGTATATGCATTAGCCTACATGGCTATGCAGCCCTCCTACTACTTCATTACACTCCAAAATGCTGGAACTGGAGTAGAATTTTAGGACTTTGGGTCAGAAATGCTTATATATGAAAGTAAGAAAAAACTAGTTCCAGTGCTTTATATTAAACTCTATGAATGTTTTGTATTTAATACTTCAGTTTATGAGACCCTGCACCACCTAATTATTCAAAAAGTTGAAAAAATAAAACATTTGAATTTGTATTGCCTTGTGAAGTGAAAAACACTTCTTAAAGGGGTAGCACACCATAAAATATGTTTTTTCATCTATGAACATTTTGTGACTTTATTGTAATGAAACCCACTCAGACTTTTGCTGATATTGACTTTTTTTTATCACAATTTTGTGAGTTAGCATGACTCACAATGCCACCTACCACTTCAAAACTTTTCACACCCAAACCTGAAATAGGAGCAACACTTTGGGACTCTCCTGCTTCATTCATTATCTACATTCCTGGAGCTGCTGTTGCCCTACAACTTCACAACTTTTTTTTTTCCCCATATCACAACATCATGTGTAAGATGTGTTTTGCTTTGTAGCACCTCGTGACATACCAGCAACTGCATATCTACAAACTGGACACTTTGGACCAAAGAAACCCAAGAGGACATTATTAGAGGAAGAGAGGAAAAGAAAGAAAGTGACAGAGGAAGACAGAAGACAGGAGTTAATTGACTTTCACTTGCTGCTGAGAGCTCAGAGAAGAGACAGGATGAAAGACAGATGCAAAATTAGTGTTGGGGGCAGAAATCTATTCAGAAGTGTTGGTTTATAAGTCATTTATAAAGTTCAAACATAAAATAATATAATATCATTTATTGGGGTTCACAGAGTACATCTATTCCTCAACTTGCAAAACAGACTCAAAGTGTACAGTGCATAAAGTTAATTATTACATTTTTAAACTCACATTTCCCAAAATATTAGTCATATACTTAAATATAAAGCACAGCTTGCAAGCTGCATTTGTCTTGATGCAGATCCACAGCTTCTTTTTTTTTAAAAAAGGGAATTCTGAATTTAGTTTAGTGTCTTCTTGGGTTGAGCTTTAACAATCCAAGCTGATTCTGAAATACAAGGGCCAATATCGTTGTGATGGCAAATCAAGTAAACGTAAAATGTTTCTGAAGCCAGAAAATTTCAAAGATGTTTTTATAGTTTTTAAAGTTTTTACAGTTTGTGGCTGTAGAAGTCAGATTCCTTCACAAATTATTTTACTACTTTCGGAATATCCACGTTTGTTTTTGCCTTTAACCTTCTAGTCAAAGATAGTCTGCCACCAAGTCCCAAACAAGTTTTAAGTTGTCATTTTTGTGACAAAGGTTTGCCACGGTTTAAATCTTTTAGTTTTTTTTTTAGATGTCTTTATCTCTGACACCCACCTGCAGTAGCAGCAGATGGCTCAGCCTTTCATGAATAAAACATGCCTTTAGGCCGAGAGTGACGAGATCTGTCAACAGGCAAGTCAATCAGACAATCGGAAAAAACACTCGTAACCTTGACTTCTTCATGGTTTTGTTGTTGCTTTGAGAGTGATTGAAAACAAAAAGAATTTCTGTGATCTTTCCCCTGACTTGTCTCAGGTTCAGGCACCACAAGCACAACAGAAGTAACAGTAACCCCAATAACAGTGAAAATGACTAATGCTGTTTTTTCTTTTTTTTTTTTTTATTCCTATCCACTGCGATTACAAACACAAACTCCTTCATATTTTGTTGCTCAGGTAAAGATGGATCACACTGTAAAAATGCAGTCATTGTTATTTTGTCAGCACTACTTTGTTTGTCTGAAGGCCTTGCTCAGCCCGAAGTTTAAAGGTCCTTGGTCATTACAGCTCCGGCAGTGGTGGCGAGGGCAAGGGCCAGTGCTGTAGTACAGCATGAGAGGGAGGTAGAGCCAGCTTACTGTCGGGACTTATCACCATGCTTGAGTGTGCAGACAGACTGGCTGACTGGGACTTCATCTGCTCTACTACACAGGGCAATAATGGCAGCAGGCTATTTTCAGGTGGAGGTTAGCAAAGGCCACCAAGTGGAAAGAAGACTGACAGGGTGGCTGCAATCTGAGAGTTGGCATCAAGTTGAGCAAAATGCCTGATTGAAGCTTCAGTGTGCTGCTGCCATACCCAGGCTGGATACCTTAATGTGAATCATTTTCTCAATTTTAATGGTCCTTTCCCAGTAGTTCCTTAGGTTGTGAAAGCTGTCAATGTAATGCTCAAAACCACCTCTAAACACATAGTAGACAGTGTTATTGTTTAGTAAACCAAATATGATATGATCAGATTAGTCTGAGTTTCAGACGTAGTTATATTTACATGCATCTAACATTTTTTAAAACTTATTCAAGCCCTGGTTGGACAAGGTAGCAGTCTGGATAACAAAGACTTTTCTCTTCTTAGCCTAACCCAAATTAATCTGTCTAGCATGTCCTGGGTCTGCCTTTAGGCCTGATCCTGATTAGACTCTATCCTTTATAGCAAGGCTATGCAGTCCTGCAGGTTTTCATTGTATCCTTGCTCCAACACACCTGACTCAAATTAATGAGTCATGTAGAAATTCATCCATCTAATTTGAGACAGGTGCATTTGAACATTAAAAACTCTGAAAACCGGCAGGACTGCAGCCCTTGTAGGACCGAAGTGAGTAGGCCTCCTTTAGGCCTGTTGCAAACATAACGATTTTTTTAATCTTATGAGGTTTATTTATCTGGTCAAGACCTCACATGTGAAGATAAAATAATCAATTTTGAACATAATGTGTGTGGTATGCTCCGGAAATGTAATCACAGAACAACACACACATAACGATCCTGTCCCCCAACTGATCTACAATCTAGTCCTCTGAGCTGGACAAACGTTGAAACGTAGAAGAAACATAGCAACAATCGGAAAACACAACACAGCATGGAAGAGGATATATAGGACGAGGGAATGATGGTGGTCTTGGGACTATTTTCAACAGAAAAAGCCAGAAATGAAAAAAATAACAGACTGGAGACACGTGAACACAGACCTTATTTACCTCCTTGTTCCCCAGCCAGCTCGCTCTCTGATTGGCTACATTCCATGCCACGTCACCATCCACGCAGTCACAACGCACGAGTCGTCGTTGTTCCTCAGAAATCAGCTCTGAAATATAAAACATGTTCAGTGTTCCCAATTGTCGGCTACGACCCGTTTTGGAATGGGTTTTTGGGACAAATCGGCTCGTAACACACCACAGACCAAATGATGATTGGATAGGGAAATCTCACAATGATCAGGCGTTTTCTGTCCGAGGTTGGGAAAAGGCAAAATCGGGACAAAAACAGCTCAAAAATCGTTATGTGTGTACCAGGCCTTGGAGAGAGCCCAGACACCCTTTGGCTGAAGCCTTTTCGCCTACTTATTTTAGTATTCTTTGTTTATGGGTCACTGCTTATAGTTCATGGCCAAAGCTGAAGGTGTGACAGCACAACAACCAACAAATGATCAGCTTTATCTCATGTTTCAGCTTTGCAGACGGGTCTGCATCGCAGTTTAGATGTCACACTAATATGCCACTCAGCCTGTTGTTCTAGTCCTCACTTATTGAGAGCAAAACCCAGAGATACTTGGACTAATCCAAATGAGTCAGCCATCAACGAGGGTAAGCCATTCTTTTCCTGCATAGCCTCATACTTGTACATGCAAATTCTTAGTGTGGCCACTTTTAAATCTGCTGAACAATGAAGCTAACAAACCAAATAAAGACGTAAGAAATCACAAAAGAAAAGAAAAGAGATGCTATCATCATGGCCTTCTGGTCTTTGGCTTTGGCTATAAATCCTGCAGAGAAGTAATGAACATAATTTGAGGCAAGAGGAAGGTCAGGACCAGTTCAGCACTCCAGGAATAAGTTGATGGTAGAAATGCTAGCCAAGCTCCTGCTACGATTGCACAGTCAACCAATCATTACAGAAATTTCCCCTCTGAGAAACAAATATAGGATTATTCTGTTCTCACAGCATCTTAAATAGGACACTCTTTAGGGATGTGTCTCTATGCCTTCTCCATGTTCACAAAGCAAATTTTGCCTGGCTGGGCAAACTAATAATACCCTATAATCTTTGAGTGGGTAGAAAACTGATCCAGCTGTACAAGACCAAAACAAGAACCACATAAACAACCAAGATAGAAATCAGTTTATTATGCAGACAACATAACTGGCTGCCATTGAATCCTTCACATTACTGCAAAGGTTACTGTAGATTAAAATATATGTATACTTAAAGCTTTAGACACATTGGAAAGTGATCTATGACTCATTTCTTATTGGTGGCATTAATGGAGCATTCCTTGTAATCACATTTTGTTGTACCAGAAACAGCTTTAACACCTGACCCAAGAAAAGAAAATGGGGAGAAAATTGAATTATTTTAATCTGAAGTCTTTATTTTGGCAAAAAAAAAAAAATTAAGATTTATAAAAATTTATGACACATATGGCATTACATAGTTAAACATGCAGGACTGTGTAAAATTTTAAACGTTCCATCATGTCTGGATATTGCCAGGAAAATAAGAAGTCAGTGCAGATATTTACTGAAACATGAGCAAAAGTACTTAGAAAGTTGAAAATAAAAATTTGTTCAGGACAGTTTTATTCTTCAAAACAGTCCGAACCCTCTTAGACAAGCTGTATTTAATTAGTCATGAAGAATGGTTTTCCAGGCTTCCTGAAAGACTTTACAGATCTCCTCTTTGGATGTTGGCTGCCTAATTTTCAGTCCAGTTGTTGTGTCATGTGACCTACCTTAGCCTTTTCTCCCTGTTTCCCTTCCTTAAGAAAGGCGTCTTGACAGCCATGTTTCCATGGAGACCATTTCTGAGAGACGTCAGCCAGCAGTAGATGGCTCACCTGAAGGTCTAGAAGCATCTCTCAGGTCCTGTGTCAGGCCTTTGCCAGATTTGTTCCTATTTCTTCAGGACATCACTTTCAGATCCTGTTCATCCACTTCCTCCAGTTTCCTCAGATGTTTTAATGCACACCTTGCTGAGATATGCCAAGTTTTCAGCTAACAGCTTGTTAGAGCAAAACTCTTATTTCCTCTCTGTCAAACTGTGTTATCTTGGCTTCTTTCCTAGATGCACAGGTTCAAATGATGTTTCTTTGTGACATGTTATTAGCAATAACTATATATTTTAAATATTTAACAATCAGGACTGCTTTTCACCATTTCACAACATTCACAGTAAATGTATGTCACGGTTGTGTCGGTAGTCAGACTGTAGACCAGTTATTGCAATGGTTACCTGCAGATTCAGTCACCTGGTACTCTTACAGTTCAGTTAAAGGGGGCTTTCATTTTAAGCCAGTCTGTTGACTATATTATTTTCTGTGCCAATGTCCTAATTAAAGTTATTTCATAGATGATTGCATTCACTGCCACAGTCAAATTTCATGTATAAAATGCTCTTTGCTCTTACCTGATGTAATTCTTTCCTTTGCTGAAAGGTGATGATCTCTCAGTCCTTCAATAACTCTGCATTTGTCTGCTGAACTATGACTTCAGTTTGCCTGATTTTTAAAATGCAAAATTTCTAAATATGTGGTCATTTAAGCCCTTCATTGTTAAAAATCAAGTTTTTAATCTCATTATTGTGTCCATAAGTTGGTTATTTTAATGGATTATAAAAACACAATTGTATGTGCAGTTTATATGATCTTAAATTGGTTTTAAATACAGACAAAACCAAGCTCATGGTCTTCCATCATTCAAAGATGCTACCACAGAATATTCCAAATATCACAACATCAAATGGAAGACCTATAGAGCAGGTCTCTCATTATAAGTACTTGGGTTTTATCATAGATCAACAGCTCTCTTTTAAAACTCATATAAAAAATCTGGTCTCTAAACTTACAGCGAAGCTTGGTTTCCTTTTCAGAAATAGAACCTGCTTCTCTCTCAGGGTCAGAAAGAAATTAGTGACAGCGACCTTCTTGCCCATTCTCGACTATGGGGACGTGCTTTATTTGAGTGCTTCGTCCAAATGTCTCCAGTCCTTGGACACTATATTTCATGCTGCACTGAGATTTGTCACAGGCTGCAGTTATCTCACCCATCACTGTGAACTATATGCAAAATCAACCTTGCCTTCTCTGAGTGCCCGTAGGTATGCACACTGACTTACCCTAATTTATAAGGCTCTCTTAAGCTTGAGTCCTCCTTATTTGTGCACTTTACTGCAGAAAACAAGCAGCTGCTATGCCTTGCGATCTTGTTCTACACTTGTTTTATCAGTTCCATGAGTAAGGTCTGAATTTGGAAAAAGAGCATTTAGCTTTGCTGCCCCCACAGCATGGAACACTCTACCGTCCAAACTGAAACTTCTTGAAATTATTCCTCTTGGAGCTTTCCGCTCTATATTAAAGGACAGACAGAGTGAGACTATCGGACAGTACCTGTGTTATAAATCTTAATTCGTTGTCTGTTGTAGAATTGTTTGGATGGTACACGCACTCTATGTTGAAAATGCTATTGCTCTGGTGATATTGTATGTTTTAATTTTGTTTTGTTTCTTTGTTTTGGTTCTCATACTGTTTTGTTTATCTGTTTATGACGTGCTGTAGACCTCTTGGCCAGGTCACCCTTGTGAAGGGATCATGATCTCAATGGGTTTTTTCTATCTGGTTAAATAAAGGTTGAAAAAAAAAATAAAAGAAAAAATAAAACATAAAAAGTCAGCAAAATATTCAAAAGCTTTACAATTTTGCAAGTGTGGCAAGGTAGGTAAAAGTGTTGTGGGCATGTGACCAGCTAATTTAATTTAGATTTTACAGGGCAGAGGCAGACCATTTTAGCAGCTTTCTTTTTTCAAACCTGAGTGTTTTCCTTTCCTGTTCTCAGCTAAGGAAACTGTTGTGGAATTTTATTTATCAAAGATCACACACTAAGTGAGAATCAAACAAAGTATTTTATTAAGAGCTGATCAGCAATGAGAGTCCCACAGTCAAAGGGGTTTGACTGCGCGAGTCTGAACAGATACATTTGGTTTGGCTTATATAAACTAGCATGAGCTGATCACATCAAGACAAATCATTAGTCCTCTGTTTCAAAGGAATGTTACAAGAAGATTGGAAGGGGAGGTAGATGGAGCTCACTCAATTCTCATCTAGGTAGAAGTCATCCTCCTTCCTCAGTAACTCACAAGACAAGGTTTTGTAACAATACAAAGTACAGACATGTGTATAAATTTTCCATTACAAAACTAAGGATAGTAAGATGTCTTCTTTATTAATGCCTGCATGACTGTTAGCAAGGCAGCATTAGTTGAGACCACTGCAAAGCAAACAATGTACATTAGCCGTGTCTTCCTTTGGGATTCTGCTGACTTTGAGGATTGAAGCCGCTGCTCAGCTTGATTGCTGCCCTCATCCGTTCTGTGTCTCACCCTGCATGTTGCTGCACTGCCACTGGCATACTTGCTGCCATCTCAGTATTTTGTGGCAGCAGCACCAAAAAAGAAGTTAGTGTTGTTAAAGACATTTTAATGCATCTTCCTTGAGTTCTTAGCAGATACTTTGGCTTCCTTTCACAGTCAAAAAACATAGCTGCAAGGCCAGCTGGTGGTTCTGAATTGACCCTGGGAGCGAGCATGAGCATTAGTGACGTGTTATTGCTGAACTTTTTGTAGTGAAAAAGAAGCGCCAATACCATTCACAGAAAGGTGAAGCTTTAGAAGGGGTTGGGCTTTATCTTGACTGGCACACCAGTTACATGAGAAGAAAGACCAGGAACATACCACTGTGTAAAGAAGGAAGGGAGGGCAGCCTTGTATAGGACAAGGAGTGTTATAATACAGACCCAGTATACCGAGAGAGCTGGGGAGCTAGATTTAAATAAAAAGTGTGTCAGGAAAAAAATGGAGAAATTAGCTCATTTAAAGTGTCAAAATGTTCAGACTTTTATTGACCTGCTTTGCTTGGTGTGGTTCTTTGTTCAGTTGTTCTTTTAAAGGTTTGAGGTTTTTATGATACAAATTTTAAATAAAAAAAAAATGCTAATTAACATACAAACGTCTCGTAATTGCTAAATAAGACTAAAATAGAAGCTCTGAGTGATACGAAATGAAGAGCCATTTTTGAGCCAGAGGAGCCAAGTCTTCTAAGAGAACCAAGTTAAAAGATCTGAATCTTTGAAAAGAGCCAAACTTCCCATCACTAGTGGGCATAAGTGGTTGTTTGTCTGTCTGTGTCGGTCCTGGGATGTGCTGGAAACGTATCCAGAGCATATCCTATCTCTCGCCTGATAGCAGTTGATGTATGCCCCTGCATTGTAATAAGTAGATATGGCCAATGAGTGGACTTTTTGGGGTTCTGTTATGGTGTGAGAGTTTGACAGAAACACCAGTAAAGGGGTTGGGACAAACTCACAAAATTGATTGGCTATGTTAAAATGCATCTTTTCCTTTAGGAGTGTCTGAAACTGCAAGACTTCTGGAAAAAAAAGTTACTTCTGTTATCTGCAATATTTTGGGCTATCAAATACTAAAATACTAATCAAACTATGCACCTTGGTAATATAAAAACATGTTGTGCATAATGACTTGTTTTTAAACAAAATTTTATTGCTGCTTGAGAAAGTTTTAACAAGAAACTGGGTTAGACTGGAACCTCTGTCTAGACCAAAATGGTTAAATATTACTGCTGAAGTATCCAATTAAAACAATATATTTTTGTTGACAAGTTAAAAAAGTGGACATTTGAAACCAAAGAAACACTACCGTTCAGAAGTTTGGGGTCACTTTGCCATGGGATTCAATAGGGAAGTGACCCCAAACTTTTGAACGGTAGTGTATATATATATATATATATATATATATATATATGTATATGTATATATTCATGGACCATCCCGGACAGCTACAACCAGCAACACCCAAACTTTTTGTTTTGTTTTTATGTTTATTTTATTTTATTTGTTTGATTCTTTTATTTCCTCTTTCTCCACTTTTTGGTTATATCACCTCGAGTTCACATTGTTATGAATATAAAGTTGGATTAAAAATGTGAAAACGTCTGTGGATGAAAATCTTCCCACTCGTTCATCCAACCTGAGCCAGTAATCACTCAGTCTTTACAGCACAAACTAATAGATTTTACTTATAATTTCGGCCTTTGGGTAAAGCATCAGGGATGTGACCAGCTAGCAATGAGAACAGGTTGGTGTGCCACTTTCCATTTAGCTAAATCTCAAATGTCTTATGAAGTATGGACATTAGTCACAATAGTAAAGATGTCCTTGAATGTTTCCTTTGAATTCCATGTGATTGCATGGGGAATGCATAAAGGCAGATCTTTCCTATAACAGAAAGTATTCAGTATTAAACTGAGCTAAAGTCAATGTGTTCAAAATCCATTGTTACTCCTTTAGGATCCAAACTGAAATGCAGGATATTCATATTTGATACCCTGCACTGTAAAAGATGTATTTTTGTGCATTCTTTGCCCCTCCTAGTTTCTTACCCATGAGCTGAGTCGTTCTGGGTTTCAGCCTTGTGCCCTCTGCAGCACTCAGTGAACCAGCAAGAAAATTATTGACTTGAATTCAGCCGGTTGATAAAAGTCAATTCTTTGCTCTCGGACATTAGAGCCGAAGTGCTGCACGTGACAGGTGTATCTGTTATAATAGGATTGGAGCTTGCAGCAGGGTTCAAGGCAGACAAAAACGTGTAATTTCAATATCTTTCTGGTGTAGAAATGAGTACTCAGGCAAAAGCAAATATGTTATTCCCATTTGAGAAGCAACTATTGTACAGGAATAAAAAACAGGAGGTGACCAAAGTCCATTACATCTGTGGTAAAACATAAATTATGTTTCTCATATTCCCCATTTGATAGAAGTTAAATGATTTATCTGCTTTCTTGCAGTGATTTTTGCAAAATTAGAAAAAAAAAACTGTACTTTGCAAGGTAAGTTATTTCAGTAATGCAAGATATGCTCATTAAGAAGAGTCTTTGAGGGAAAATACTTTCTAAATGCAACCTTTTGTGCAAAAGAATCCTTTGTTCATAAGTGCAAAGTGTTGAAGGGAGATACAAACATGAGGTCAGAGCTTTTTAAAGCTTTTTGATAACTGGGTTGCACAACATACTCAACCATTATTCTGAAAAAAAAAGAAAAAAAGACTTAATAAATTAGAGGCCAACATGCTGACTACCTTTATTCAGAGTCCAAAATTAATTACTGTTCTGCTTTTCCATTTTATTTCAACCTCGAGCAGTAGTAAAAATATTAACCCTAAATATAAACCCAGTCCCACCTCCTCGTCTTTACCTTACTCCTCCTGTTTTACAGTAGAAGGACCAAGCAGGAGTGAAGTATGTTGGACCACAGGAAGAAGATTTAGCAGCAGAGTGCAGAGGTTTACATTTAAAATGTTTTCTCAGTTTGACACAAAAGGTTGCACGCTGTACCGCCCTGTTAGTCAAACAGGGAATATCACGATTTGTGCATCTTAAGCCACAAATCGTAAAGCCTGAGCTCAGCAGGTTCAGTGCATTTTAATTTACAATTGCTTTTAGAGCATTTTCACACAAGGAAGTGTATGTCCTTTAATGTCTTCGCACAGAAAACTTTGAAGAAGTCATGTACTCATTTGCAAGCTTCATTTTAAGGTAAACTAGAATAGGTTTGAGTGCTTTACTGTAGTGGGCTGCACTGGGTTTAGGAGTTTTGGGTCCTGTGGAGCCTGAAGGAACTCTTGTGGGTTTTAATGTTGTTTCCAACAGTCAAATAATAAACAGGTCCTATAGTGGTACTTAGCTAGCGTTAAAAACTATTGAAAGTCCAAGTCTATTTATTTGGTGCTTTACTGGTTTACAAAGCGAATGAAACTTTATTTTTTTATCTAACTATAGCTTCATGCTATTAATATGCTTACTGTAGGAGTCATTATACTTCATAATGGAAACACTTATTATTGCCTTTATTTAACATCTATATTGATAAAGTTAGTTACACAGGTCAGTTTGATGATTCACACTATAGGATTCATTGGGATTGGGGCCCAGTATAAACCAGTTTAGTCAGATAACTCCTGAGTTGATGGAAAAAGATTTTTTTGAGGATTATATTCCAATTCCATCATTCCTTGCACATGCATGTTTTTTTTTTTTTTTTTTTTTTTAATTCAATTAAAAATTGGAGTGAATACTGAACAGTATTTTCTCTGTTAACCAGAGCCTACAGATGGATGCTGGGGTGGAGGAGCTCAAAACAAGAGCAGGCAATGTGGAGGGATAATGGCAGCAGTAACAGTGGTGCAGCAACCATGAAGCAAACAGCAAGGCAGGCGGTGTGCAGCTTAAACAGGCCGTCCAGGTTGTGTGGGCATGGATAATGTTGCATTCACATTTGAGGCAGAACACACGGGATGCAACACAGCAGCTTCAGATGTCTGCTGGAACTGGCTTGCAGGCATCACTTCATAAAGAAGAAAGAAGAAATCCAGTGTACAGAGCTTTCCCAAAGGTTACAGCCTGTTCTGGCTTTATCATGTTTGATCAGTTTTTACTCATATTGTTTCATTTTATGGTTTTATCTTTTTTTTTTATTATTATTTGATTTTAAAACCTTGGACTTCATTTGATCTTTTTTTTTTTTGTTGTTATTATAGCTGTAAAACACTGACATTTTTTTGGAAGCTGCTGTATGAATACATCTTCACTTACCTGTTTGTCATAAATGACAGCATGCAGCCCAGTCTTTCATTCTGTCAGGTGCTATTTTAATGGGATGTTGTGTCATTTAATCAAGAGAAGAGCTGTTAGGACAACAAGCTAAGCATTTTAGAATATATGCTTAGGAGAATACACACACACACACATGTATATATATATATATATATATATATATATATATATATTTATATTATAGCATGGTGCAGAAAGCAATAAAAACAAACTTTAAAAGCGATAAAATAAAAGCTGAACGCTGCCTCTCCATGTTTAGTTCTGACATGGGAACTGAAAGTAGATTTGACCCTGATGACCTGTGAGATGTGGTTGCTTCATTACGAACCAAAAGATCCTGAATATATTCAGGTCTTAAACTATTCAGTGTTTTGTAAACAAACAGCAGGATTTTGAAGTCAATTCTTTCACAGACAGGAAGCCAGTGTAAAAATATATAGAATATATAAAATTATTTGCTTGTGCTGTTCAGGCTGTGACACAATTTGAAGACAAAGCATTTCCATCCGTTTAAGCACATGAAAAATAATGTAAAGCACTCTAAGACTTGATAGATTCCTGTTAGCAGGTTTAAACATTTCAGATTTCCAATTAATCTAAAATTCAAGAAATAAAATATAATCTTTCTGTCTTTCAACCAACCAGTTCTCAGTCCTAGTGCTTAGTTAGGAATCCTCAACATGAGTTTTGAATGCAGATTGTTTCCCGAGGGTTATAAATTTAGGAATTTTATAGGATTTCCCAAATTAGCCCTGTCTCTGCTACTGCTTAGTGTATCAGAGAGATTATGAAATCAGATGATTACCAAGGCATATTTTAGTAAAATGTGTTTTTAACTAGCACTTTCCCTTGCTTGGAAAATCAAGGCTGGTAAGGGAAATGTTGGTGAAGCTGTCATCAATAAAATGTATTCATTAATGTTTAAAACGTTATTTTTTTTTAACCTTATCTAAGTATTTCTAAAACAGAACAAAGTAGTCAAAAGTAAAATAAAGATGTGGACTAATGGCACTTTTAAAGTTTGGAGTTGGACACTTCTAATATCCTTATGAGGTCTGTGTGCATTGTTAAGATGCTGGTGGAGCAGAAAGATATCTTGTTGATGCAACTCTCACATCCGCAGAAGGACAAATGGAAATATTCAACTTAAGAGCCCTTTACATTGGTAAGTGGCATTACTGGGCTACCCTAAGCTTTTAAAACTGAAGTGAATAGTTTTTGATTCAAAAAGTTGCGAATTAAAATGAGAATTTGTTGTTTCAACCATTGCTTTGCATTGTTAGATAAGCACCTTAGGATCTTGTACTTCTGACAAAATAAAATATTTCATACACAAAACCATGTTTTACTCATGCATCTGACATCATAATCTCTGTGACACACTGAGCAGTACCAGAGGCAGTGACAAAGTTCAACTGGATGACAGAAACTCTGCAACCTTTAATGGTCCGCTTCAAATAAATCCTGGTCTGCTTCCAGGGATATTATTATTCATTTGGAGTAGTGTGAACACTCATTTGCACTCTGGTGTAGGCCTGTCGCGATAAGCAATAAGTCAATTAATTGAACGATAAGAAAATAAGAGCACGATAAGTTTGCCGGCCGCGATAATTTTTTTTCGTCCCCCCTTTACCATAGACTGTGTATGACAATAGGTTTCACTATGGAGTATTTCGACTAAATGCTCTGGTTTCTTGCGGAGTGATCTCTCTAGTGTCACACTTGACTGCAGCATGTTGCAGCACGAGCCGGTAAGCCGCATTTGTTTTGCACGGCTGCCAACACGCAATGGCCGTGAGACTTGCGTATTTAAGTGGCTTCTCACGCTCTCGCGCTAAACCTCCGATTCTCATGCTGAAATATGTAAATAATAGATGCAAGCATCTCCTCTTTTATTGTTTTGCTGCTTCCCACATGTAAGCAGAACACACACATTCTAGCTTACGACGTCAGTACAAAGCCCCCACTTCCTGGTCTACCGTAATAACCCCTGTAATCCGCAGGCACATTACGCAAATAGAATCAGCCTATATACTACCGTATATGACAAAATACACATTAAGAGCAATGCCGGCTAATCGAGAGGTTTGGGAGGATTCCCAGTGGGCCGCATAACTTTTGGGCCGGTGTCCCGGCGTATGTGAATGTGGTATCCCAGCTAACTGCTGGGTTGTAGTTACTTATAAGGCCAACAGAGGGCAGAATGACTTTGTTTCACAAGCAGTAGATTTTGAAGAGCAGAAGAAGAACACGGGTTTTTGTTCGATGTAAAGTGCTGAAGTTTGGTTCGTCATTAAAACCGGCATGCTTGTCTACTTGTCTGGAGTTTATTTGAAGATGCAACAGTGAAAAAGGCGCTTTTATTTATTTAGTTTATTGACCTTTGAAAATGTGTACTTGCATTATTACGGCATATGTCACTATATTAGTTGAGAATGGTCTCAAAATGACACATTAGCGCTCTGCGCAATATTATCGTTTATCGCGATAATTTCTGAGAAAATTTATCGTACAGCTAAATTTGTTATCGTGACAGGCCTACTCTGGTGTGGATCCAGGAAGTGAATTCTGATCTACTTGAAAACCAGGGGTCTCAGTCCACTTGCAAGTAAACCCTGGTGTGGCCCGCTTGTGATGTAAAAGTAAACAGTAAATCCAGTAAACCAAAGAGAAGTAGAGCAATATGGTGAACATCTCACTGCCTCTCCTGCTGCTCTTACTGGACAGATTCTGGTGAAAACATTAGGTTTTAGCACCAAAGTGATGAATGAGGCAGCTAAAAGGGATTTTCTGTTCTCGCCAATCAGTGGTCGGGGTTTTACTCAGGTGTGCAGGTGGTTTGGTCTGCTTGAGTAAAGTACGGGGTCAAAGCAAACCAAACCAAAGGAAGGTGCAACATTTCACGGCATTTCCCATCTGAATGATCCTGGTGTGAATACCCGCTTAGGTAAAGACTCTTCTCCTTATGTCTGTGATTTCATCACCTTTAAACTAATACACCAGATTCTTAAAAAGCTCTACTTTGGTTTCCACCATCTTTAAACATTACAACCCAGTTTACTAAAAGGTTTTCTTACTTTTTTGTGCCTTTTTGTCATTGGTTGCGGCCATCTTGACCTTTGCATATGGACTTAGTTCAGTGTTGGCCTGAAAACCCCAAATTCACACCAATCTTTGAATATTTTTTGTAACAAGTATCTTCTTAGTGCCACAAGCTGAAAGTATATTTGCAGTGTTATGGCAGTGAAACTTCTTAATAAAATTTCAAACCCCTGCAAAATATTTTTGAAGATATTTGCACAGCAGCCTTTGTAACTGCAGCAATCCATGTGCTCTCAGACTGTCATCTTTGAAAGAAAACCAATGTTTTAGTGGTTAATCCAGACCATGTGATCACTTAAAATTAAACCCAGTCTAATAAGTTCTCAGTTTCATTTGAGAAAGCAATTTAACTTCATTCTAGCAAGTTGAAATTATTATGTAAATTTCAGCGTATGAAAGATTTTGTGATTGTTAATCAACTTGGAGCATTTTATTACATAATATGTTGGCCGTTGCTATAGATATTCTTGAACTTATCACCTATCAAGAATGTTATATCTTAGACAAGGATTTTATCATGCTGGTGCTGTTTTTAACTTGCTCCACGACTATTTTGTTTTTACTCACTGTGTCCTCAGTGATTTCCTTTCTCCAACAAGGTCTCAGCGAGTCGGTGCAGCACTCGAGGCAAAAGTCAGGAATCCTGCTGTTGGTGCCAGCATCTCAATCCTCAGATGGTTAGGTTGTTAGAAATGCCCTCCAGCTGCTCCCAGAGAGATGGAGCAAATAGTCAGTTCCTGACATAGAGGCTGGAGGAAATAGAAATGGAGATAAATAGATGGCATGGAAGGGAATTAATTATGTTTCCTCCTATGCCTCCTTTCAGGCTTTCACTGATTCCCCCCCTAATTCTTCTTGATTTACAGTATTCATTTTTTACTGCTGCAGACAATATGCTTTTAGTTTAGATCAGGCTTCCCTCATCCAACGACTCCAAATTTTTAACAGTCAAATAAAAAAAAAAATACCAAGAAAATATATTTTACCCTCAATTTTTTTCCAGCTAGTGGCAGGTGGTTGATGTTTTTGGAGTTTAAGCTCACCATTGGGAGGAAGGCGAGCTTGTTTTGGGTTGAAAAGATGTCCAAAAGTCACCTTAGTGATCCTTATATAAATGCACTCAGAGAAATTGAGTTGAATTTGGTCTAAAAGTAGAAGTTTTGAAGATGTCCAAGCTTGGCTGAGATGGTACAACATTCGTATTTAAGCCATATATTATCAGTCCCGGCAAAACAAAAAAAAAAAAAAAATAAATAAATAAATGAAGGACACGTAAAAGAGTGAGGCAATTGGCTTACGACTACCTCCTGCTGCTTACTGAGTTTCAAATGTCTCAAAGGGAGGGAACTGAGCTTAGTGGTGAGTGTGTTTATTGACATGTTTTTGGGGTCTGTTGTTGCCTAGTTGACTATGACAACAGACCAAAATCAGTTAGTTTTACAGACTTCAGCTTAGAGCTGGGAGATATCTCAAATTTTTAAATTATACTGACATAATTTTACACAAGATCTTGATATAAAGTACATGTTATGTTTGAATTAAACTAAGAGGACCAGGAGTTGCTCATTTCTCTTTTCCTTGAAAATCACACATCTTCACGGTTCCACCTGTCTCCCCGAGTCGGAGAATATCCACCCCTTCTCCACCACTCACACCTGCACCAGCAACATAGAGACAGACACAGTCGGGAGGAAGGAGGTGCAAAAACTGTGACAGAATTGACAACAAAAATGGATTAAGTTGTAAAATGCAGAATGTTTTTGAATTTGCTCATATGAGGGTGTTATCTAGAGTTATCTTACATCTCAGCTTTCCTTTGAAACAAATATTATACAGACAGTTGGGAAGAGATGAATGGATGGATGGATGGATGGATATGTGTAGAAGAGGTTAATAAAACTATTAAACAGTTATTAGAGTGAACTTCCTTTAGATAAAACTGTAAATCAAA
This sequence comes from Melanotaenia boesemani, assembly GCF_017639745.1. Lineage (NCBI taxonomy): Eukaryota > Metazoa > Chordata > Actinopteri > Atheriniformes > Melanotaeniidae > Melanotaenia > Melanotaenia boesemani. The sequence continues at coordinate 20,958,388 of NC_055696.1, read as the reverse complement.
AAACAAACTTCTAAAGTATTTGCAAATTATAACACATTTGATCTAAAATCAACCTCCAGAGCCACCATGGCTGCTGGGGCTGGGTTATAACATGACCGCCTTCTGCTCTGGGGAATAAGGTGGTTGAAGTGCTGCTGCTGCTGCTGCTTGGATCATAGTGAGGTGCCACTCTGGATGTTGTGTACAGCAGTAGCTTGAGGAGGTGTGTACTGTATTCTTGTGTATCTGAATTTTTGTGCCAAGCCTTGTGATCCCTGAGCTTGGTGCTGTCTTGGCTCGAGGACTGAGCTGAACTGAAAACTGTTGGGGCTGTTGTTGTCAAAGTTGATCCCCAGGGTTTAAAAAGCTGGCTCCATCTAACCTCTAACCTCCCACCACCGCCTACAGCAATGGCCCACACAAAAACTGACATGCATGCAAACATAGGCACGCGCAAGCACTCCAGACATGCATGTGCACACCAAAGAAACAATGTCTGCATGAAAAACAAGACACGTACACATTCGCTCAGTTATACACTTGAATTATTTCATTGCCATGACTTACAGGTTGTGGCAGAGGAAGAAAAATGAGAAGAATAAATGCATTCAGTGTTGTCCCGAATAGGAATTCAGAAGAAACAATCTATACAGTGACATGGAAACAATTGAGTGGGCGAGTTCTGATGACCCGTCAAACATGCCCCTAATTCTTATGCATATCAAAGGAGGTTGTGGTGACATTGTTCAAAGCAGCGAATGCTGTTGTCATATGCATGTGTCTATAAAACACTGCCACTCTGAGTCTATAGATGCATTCATATGTGATCTTGCGGGGAAATAAAACACAATTTTGTTACAATGCAATGCACTGCTGGGAACCTTGGATCTTTCATTGAATTTATATGGACATTTGACACCAAGAAAAGAGGGCTTCCAACAATTCTTCAGATGCAATTAACAAGGAGATCTAGGCATTGATCCAACCATCCAACAGTTCCGATCCCAGTCAGGTTATCCAATTCAAGATGTGCTGTAACAAGCCTTATCTATGGTGGCTCTGAAGTGTCATAGCAATACAAAGCCACAACACTTCACAATTAACCGCAACACGTTAATTGTGTAGTGTTGTAGCTTTTGTATTGCTGTGACACTTCAGGGCCACCGTACTGATCCGAAGGCCCAAACATATACACAGATACACCACCAAAGGTTAATTTATTCCTGCCTGGCCAGCACATAAAAAGCAGCACACACACACACACACACACACACACACACACACACACATATATATATATATATATATATATATATATATAATACTGAGCTACAGTGTTTGAAATCAACTGTGGAGCTAAGTTTTGGTGAGGTCCCATAGGAATTGCAGAGAAGGCCCATTTTCACTTGCATAGGCATTTGTGTACACAAACAGTTTAACTATAATTGTATTAAATGAGGCCCTGCAGTGTACTGGTGCCAACCTTTTCCTGGTCAGTGCCCCTGCCTGGCCCCTCATAGCTGAAGCATAAATCCTTTCTACCACCTGTCAACTACTTTATTAGAGAGGAAAACTCTGATCAGACCCATGTCTCCAACATCTGCACAGCACCAATTATTTAGAGAAGACATCCCCTTGTTTCCATGTCTGTGACATTGTTCTGATTGACATGACACTGATAAATGTTGCTTACTTTAGCTAGCGCATCCAAAATCAATACTTTTGGGTAAATATGTGCCAGTGTGAACTGCAAACTCCAACTTCTAAGCTGAATGATAAAGAAACACAACAAGACAGATGGCACAAGTGACAGAAAAGCTGATCAGCTGATCACCGCCAGCCATCAGAATCCACAGGAAAGGGAGGAGGAAAGGAGGAGGCTGCCACCCTGAGCAGACAACCAGAGCAGTGACGTTTGTGCAAACTATGTGAAAAGTTTCTTTTAAAAATGCGGGAATAGTGCGGTGTTGAACCTTCCCACCAGTAAAGTGTGGGTGTTAAAACATCCTCATCTCCCTCGGGTGTGATGCCCTCAAATCCATGCACAGAGCCAGTCCGACTTTCCATATTGCCTCTAGACACCTCCATTGCTTTTCGTAATTAATGACGGCTGCTGCGCAAATGTTAATGATTTTAATGCAGTTAATTACATAAATTAGTTGTGACTCCAAAGTCGATCATTTGCAAATAACAGGCATTCCCAGCAGTATAATTTGCAAAGCTCCTCAGAGGTTGTAAGCAAGTGGTACAGCTCATGAGTACTGGTCTGGAAGTGGCGAATAAATCTTGTCCCGGGTTGAGACAAGTTAGCTAGCTTTGGGGTTTAAAGACCTGTCCCCACGATGTCTAGCTTTTCTGGAAAAGTCCACCTTGAAATTGTTTTTTTAGTATGTCCAAGACCAAGTTAATTTCTCCTCCTCCGTCACTGTGGCCGTGAATACTTCTAACTCTTTTAAAATAAAAATGTATTGATATGTGCGATCGCTACAAGACGTGTTTTGCTAGTCAAACTTGGCTGTAACAGCTTTTTCCAACAAATAAAAGGACGCACAAATGCTGATGTTATTGTGGGCCAGCTAGCTGGTCCCGTGATGCAAATTTGAAATCTGACTGGTTAAAGAAAAAGTTCCATCGCTAATATAGTTTAAGCTACATAGACGAGCATCACTGATTCTGAAGGCCCTGGGCAGATTACATGGAGGCACAGAGAGGCTGAAATCTGATAGGACAAAAAAGCCAACATTTACATACATGTAATGGAAGCAATGCATACATGAGAAACAGTAAGAAAAGAAATTCACTGTTAGGAATGAATTAATACAATTTCATGGAATAAAATTGGAATTTAGGTTGTAAATGCAGGTCAGTGCTTCTGATGGTGTTTAGGCCCGCAGAGAAGGCCTTGCGTATGTGGCTAAAATATGATTTCAAAACCTATCTTTCTTGTTATTAGGTTGGAAACCAGGGATGTTTTAGGTTTATGTTTTTCTTTATTTTAAAACCTAAAAATGGAAATAAAAGTGTGGTTCTTAAAAAAATATCCTATTGTTGTCTCTTCATTAAAAATATATATTAAGTTGCCTTTTTGAAAAGCTTCTAGATGGTGAGGAGAGAGAAATATTCACAATATGCACAATAACTTCCATCCATGCACCTTCACTGCTTCATTATCCTGATTTCTGGCCTATAAATTCTCTAAACTTTGCTTCTGCAGCCTCCGCTACCGGGAGTTAAGGGGTTAACATGTTGTTTCCCGGGTGTAACGTCAGGTCTGTAGATGTAACTATAAACATGTGTGGTATCCACAGAAAGTCCAGAATCTCAGCTAACAGCTCAGTAAAACCATTTCTATCACCAACAAACACAGCTATGACAACAATAATAATAATAATAAAAAAAAAACAGGTACACAAAGTCCGGAAAATATGTAAACACAGATCATGTCTCCCCGTGTCCACCCCAGGGCATGAACACAAACAAACGGCTCCTCTACTGAAAGCTCACTTCTCACAGATTCCACAGCTGGAAGTTTCATCTTACCAAGATTCACCGAACCAGAGGCAGAAGAAGACCCGACTTATGCTTTACGTTTGTAAAAGTCAGAAAGCATGTCTTACCTTTGCTGTCTTGCCTAAATTAAAACTGCATTTATTAATAAAAATAATAATAATAATAAATAAAAAGTTTTTTGTTGTCTTTTGGGAGCAGTTTCCAAAAATCCCGATGTTCTGTCCATTTGCATGGGTTTAGACAGACAAAGAGAAACGTTGGTTCTTCTTCTTCTTGCTTAAGTTCCAGACAGAAAACGTCTCTTCATTTTAATAAACCCGCTCTCTCCTGATTACATCAGACGCACCGCTGCAGCAGGGAAGGGAGACATGTACGCCAAGTTTCTGTCATCAAAGCCAGCGACCAGCAAAAATTAAAAAACAAAAACAAAAAAAAACAAACAAAAAAAAACACCTTAACGAAAACACCGAAACGTGCGATTAAACAAATTAACGCCGTTAATTAAGCGTTGCGTTAACGAGCGATTAATGCATTAACGTGCCCAGCACTAATATATATATATATATATATATATATATGTAGAGAGAGAGAGGTCTGTCAGTGTAGACCGTGATTCAAATGTAAACCTGATGTTGAACATCCTGTAATATCTTTTCTGTTTCTCTTCATTGCTGCTTAATTTATATAATTAACTTAATTCATACCTTTAAATCTGACCCCCAGAAACTAAACCAGTGGTTGTCTTCGAGGCAGCTCCCCAACTTGCATCTACAAAGAAAAGTTGTTCATTCTCAAAGCAAAGCTAGTTGAGCTGCTGAGCAGTGGCTCAGGGTCAAAAATAAAATACAACACACGGAAAAGATTCAGAATTCAAGAGAAGCTTTCATATAACAGACTTTAAATCTCAGGAAATGTATTGTAAAAGTGAATTTTTAGCCAATAAAGAACAGAGGGGGCAATATTTGCTTGATTTGTAAGAGCTTCAAATCACTAAGAGGACGTTTACTTTTATTTCGCAAGTGTTTATCTTCACTACCCCTCTTTAAAATTATAAAAGTTTCAATAACTATATTCCACTACAAACTTGTCCACATAACATTACAATACTCTTGTGCTATTGTCTTCTGTCTTTCCCTCTCCATTTTCCTGCTTCTCTCATTCTGATTATCTTTCTCTCTCTCTCTCACTTTCTGGATCACAAATCCTGAAAATTGAGATCTGAAGGATGGTGCAGTGGGAAGCCTTGATACAAGGCTACCACTCTCGGTCACATAAAGACACTCCACGGGCACAGAGAGGCAAGAGAAGAAGAACATATACACTCTTATCTTCTTTATAAGCTTTTGGTCTTGACAGTGAGTGGGTTCTGTGCTCATATATTTCCATTTTCATTTGGTAGTGACATTGTGATGAGTAATATGAGAAAATATTTTTGCTGTTAACAGCGTGATTCACTGCACAGTGAAAATTAGAGTTTAGTTTTAGGATGTTTTTTGTCTGGAGATTTGGTAGAAGAAAAATATGTACTGGACTTGCATTTACATTTTGATTCCTTTTGATTTTCCACAGTTGAGGCAGTTCCCCACGTGTCGCAGGATAATTTCATGCATTTCCATCCTGCTCACACGCACTGCTCTGGTAATACCGAACACCCTCAGCTGCAGCTGGCTGCACAAGACTGAACACACCTTGTCATTAGCCAGCCAGCTCACATGGTAAAATGTGAGACTGGGAACTAAAGACACTTTGTTATGGACAAAAATTATGCTGGTGCACAAGTCATGTAAGGTTTCTTTTGTACCTGCATTACACCTTTTGAGTTTTTCATAAAAGGTGAGCCACCCAGTAAAGTAAAACATTAATTACATGACAGATGTTGTAAAAGGGTCTGTTTAAAGCAGAATTGCGTTTTGGGCAAAGTGATGAGTGACTCCCTCAAATACAATGATAAATCCAAATGTGCAAACATTAAGAAATATAGTAATGCTTCCCCAGTCTTCTTGAAGGTCTTCAAAAGCTCTTTGTTGGATGTTTCTGCCTTCTGTTGCATTTTCTGTCCAGATGATCCCACGCTGCTTCAATAATGTTGAGGTCCGGGTTTTGGGGATGATCCATCCCTCCATCAGTACTGTTGCCACTGACTTTCAGTCCAGTTCTTGTGTCATGTGGCATACCTCAGCCTTTCCTCCCTGTTTCCCTTCCATTAGAATGACTTCTTCACAGCCACCCTTTCACAGAGGACATTTCTGATGAGACTTCAATCAACTAAAGGTCCAGATGCATCTCTCAGATCCTGGTTTAGGTCTTTGCTGGATTTGTTTCTGTTTCTTCAGGACATCACTTTTAGTTTATTTGCATCTGCTGAAGATAGTTTGCTTAGTCGTTACACCTCTTTTGTCCTGCACATGTCCAGTTCCGTCAGATGTTTTAAGGACAGACTGCACGTGCTACACTACATTTTCGGCTAACAACAATGCAGCAATGAAAGCTTGTTAAACCGTGTTTTCTATGGCATTTTGCTTTCATTGATTTGATTTGATGAAAATATGAAATTCAAATTTCCCAATTGTCACTGCTTGACCCATTGACAGCTCCACCATTACAAAAATAAACTTTGTAAAGGTGACATCTAGGAACTGGAACGGTATAAAGATGAAGCTCAGGTTTTTTAGGCCTTTTGGAGCTGATATGAGATGAAGGAATATATTCTGAGTTTTGATTAGAATATTGACCTGGCTGCCAACCAATATGCTCCATGATGCAGTGTTGAGCCTTTTCAACACATGACTTACAATTAGACTGTGCTTCTAAAAGGGAATCAATTTCAGCTATCCATGGCTGAACATGCTGATGAAGAATATGTAAGTAAATAAAATGACTAGTCAAGTATTTCTCAATCAGTTTGCTCTGTGTTCTAATGTGAACACTTAGCCTGTGCACCATCTGTTTTACAAGCAGCCAGACTTTTTGGTGTAGTCTTTTCAAAGTGCTCTTGATCAAAGTGGTTTTTTATGGTCTTTTAAGGTTTTTCCTTAGAAATTAGTTTTTTTTCACTTTTTTTCAATCATTTGAGGAAACTGGATAAGTGGAGGACAAAAAAAGTGTCAGGCCTAAAAGAAACTATCTACAGCAGATAAACGGGTGAACGGGATCAGAAAGTCATGTCCTGAGACGCTCCATCCATCCATCCATCCATTTCTACTACTTATCCAAGGTCAGGTTGCACGGGGAGCAGCTTTTTGCCCAGGACATGTAGCACATACTCAGGAACACCTCAAGTTTAAAATACACTTGATCTCGGATGTCCTCTATGCAGGTGGTGAGCCAGTGTGAAGGAGGCAACCTCTGGCTTCTTAAGACTGAGCTCGGCCAAGCCCCAGGTGTCAAGGCTCAGCCACTGGGTGCTCACCAGAAAGCTCCCCTCCCAGGACTGGCTCCAGTAGGATGCACCAGTGTCTCTCTTCTGGTGGCGGTCAGATATATGATGGTGCCTATCCTTTGTGGTCTCTGAAGGACTCTTGAACCTGAGGGCTGTGTTGTCTGGGGCATAAGCCCCTGGTAGGGACCTGAAGAACAATAAGAACAAATCCAGCAAAGACCCGATACAGGACCTGAGATGCATCTGGACCTTCAGGTGATCCATCTACTGTTGGCCGAAGACTCATTAGAAATGGCCCCCATGCAAGGGTGGCTGTCAAGAAGCCATTTTTTCGGAAAGGAAACAAAAAAAATGGCTAAGGAATGTCACATAACACAAGAACTGTCGTAAACATCAGTGGCAGCAGGTCTGATAGAGGGGTGAATCCTCCCAAGAACCCGACCTTAGCATTACTGAAGCAGTGTGGGATGATCTGGACAGAGAATGGAACAAAAGGCAGAACGAAAAAGAAGAGCTTTGGAAGACCTTCAAGATGTTTGAGAACTTTTCCTGAAGACTACTGTGTGAAAGCTTGTCTAAGAATGTTCAGACTGTTAAAGAATGAAGTTGCTCAGATCAAATTTTCAAGTTTATTCTACAAACTCTCTTTGACTTATTTATTTATTTTAATCTATGTTTTCACATATTTTAACAAATCTGTGCACCTGTTCCCTGTTTCCACTGCAATATGTAAAAAAGTGAGGGGTGACTCAAACACTCATTTGCACAGATACAAATTTTTCACCATGTGCCAGACATAGCATTATCTCCCCTGGGAGAAAATAGTTGGTCTTCATGTTTGAGAAGTGCTGTATTTCAATAAATGTCACTCCAGGAGTTCATCAGCATAAATGCTGTCTTTCATGTTTGCCCTTTTCACTCTCCTGCTGTTTTGAAGGGGATGTCTGATGGCTTTGCAGGTGCAGATTTAGCAAGTAAAAAAGGCAAAGAACAGCATCTCTCTGGGTCCGCCTTGTGCACGCTCGTATTCAGAGCATCTGACATCCAGCATGTGTTAGTGGTCTCAGAGGCTCCGCGGAGCTTTTTTGTCTCGTCATTTCAGCCCAGCCAGGCAGCGTTTAGCCCGACTCGGCTGAAGCAGCAGCTGCATAATTCAGCCAGAACGATGGGGACTCCCACAATGATTGAACATAATGACGTGTGAACCCATTAAACAGCTAATCAGAAATGGCGATGAAGCTGACAATGATAGAGGTGATGCCAGTGAGAACTTCATCACTATCATCAACCTCCTCCTTAAACGAAAAGAAAAAAAAAAAAAATGAAATAGCAGATGGGATCCTGCTGCAGTGTGAAAATGCACAGAACTGAAGATGCCAACATATGTAGGAAGTTGCTCATGAATAATGCAGCTGGATCAGAGGAAAGACTGTAATGCCTCTGCATTTGTTAACTGCTCCAGTGTCATGTCCACTGTCTTTTTTTTATTCACTTATGTGAGAGAGTTGCATTAAAAAGACAAATGGAAACCAGAGTTATTTAGTTTATCTGGTGTTCTGTAAAAAGTTGCAGTGTGTAACAATAACATATCTGGGAGAAGAAATTGATTTCATTAAAGAACTATTGCAATAAATATGTAGTCACTTTGTTAAATGAACTGTTATATTTTCTATTACCTTAGAATGAACCATTTATATGTATTTGTGCAGTGGTTCCTTCTACACTGAGGTTCTTAATGCACTTTTTGTGTACATTTTTTTGAACATTGAATTTCAGAGCTTGGCGTTAAGTTTGATTGGATTCTAACTGGTCATTATTTCTCTCAGGGTTTTAAAAAGGTCTCCTACCACTTTTCCAAATGCTCTGTTTCAACATGAATGTCTCTTCAGTACAAGAGATAAATGTAGGCAGTTTTTCTGTCCAGTCTTATTGAATATGCGGATGGAATTACACTTACAAAATGGCTGGAAAAATGGTGGGGTAAATTAAGAGTTGACCGACATGCAATTCCTTTTTAGAGAAAGACATTAAAGCAACAACACACACGTTTGCGACCTTGTAACTCTTCGTGCTTCTGACTCGTTTTGATGGTTTTGATATTCATTGTGTCCATTCCTGGAGCCATCGTTGCCCTGCAGCGTCCTGAGGCTGAGAAACCACACTAACCTGTTTTTTTTTTTTTCCAGTCATGTCATATCAACACCCTGGCTGTTTTGGAAGCATGTCAGTTTTGATTCAGCAAAGTAATGCAAGATGACATTATTGGAGAAAACAAGGAAAAGAAAGAGAGAAAGTGACAGGGTAAGAGATAAGACATGAAACAGCACCGGCCTGACTTTTACTGGCTGGAGAGAGCTCAGAGAAGAGACAGGATGCAAGATGGATGCTGAATTAAATTTCGTAGGGGGTACAAAAGAGAGAAAATAAGTTCAGTAATGTCATATGAAAAGCAAACCATGATGCATGCAGTCTATATATTGCATAGATTCTTGTTACTTTACACCTGCCTTAACTTCTGTCAGTACTCACGCCATCAGGCTTCCTTTGTTCCTTATGAGATCCTTGTCTTCATCATCGGTTTTCCCTTAAGCTTTACAGAAATCCTCTATAAATTCCTGCTGAAACTTTGCTCATTTATTCAGATTAACTGGACAAACTCTGAACAGGGCAAAATATTTTCAGGTGTGTTTGAGTGTTTAAAGGTTGAAGTACCTAATTAGACTTCCATATGGTTCTAGCTCAGTCAACACTGTTCTGAGTAGGATTAAATATGCAATATTATAATATTACTGAATAATATGCTGTTTTGTTTTGACTGTTGGGATTTGAGTTTGTCTCTTGTGTAAAATCCTGGTTGAAAATTTTCTGCATCTCTATGCAGGTCTAATATTTCCAAACATTTAGTTTGGTGTTGTATGGGTTAACTCTCAATGACTGACTAATATTAAATGAAAATAGAAAATGTTACCAATCCTAATGGAAAATTCTGATGTAGTAGTTTTTTTACGCATCCATTATATGATTATATGGTAAAATATCTTAGGTTCACTATCTGATATGGTGTTTTTTTTCTGCTGGGAATAAAATCTGGCTTGATAAGATTTGCAAATCATTGCATTCTGCTTTTGTTGACATTTTCAAAAGGTATGATTTTTCCACAGCAAATAACATCAAGTTCCACTTTCGTGAGGCTAAGTTTTAGTTTTAGGTTCTGAAATCTAACCTGGTACAAACCCATTCAAGGCTTAAAAAATGTAAATAATCTTAATTAGCAGCTTTGAACAAACCACAATAAGCCCATTAACACACAGCACTGACACGTTATTTAACAGTCATCCTCTTCCATTCATCCATCCTTTCATCTGATGTTGATCACATCGAAAATCATAAAAAAGCTGAAATCTGTGAAAGAGACACTTTGAAGCTGGAGCTTCCTCTGAGGAGTCCTGGCCTAACTTCAGGGCTAACTCACAGTTCTGCATTAAATTAATTGGACTTCTGGTGGCCATGATGCTTAATAGTAATAAACAGTAAGCAGAAAAATAATGAGATGTTTAGCATAAAATGAAGTTAGGTAGCCTTTTAATAAGAGAATTACTCTGATCGTACCATCAAGCCTTCACCATTATGAGTGTATTATCCTCTTTAGCCACTCAGGGCTTTAGTCTCCTCATTAAGACAAATTTTCTTTGAAACCTTTTAAAATAGATTTTGTAATATTCCAGAAACATGACAAATGCAGCATTAATAACCATATGAAGAACACAAAGAAACTAGCCAGACCTTTACAGCAAAACAACTGAAGTTTAGTGTATTTTCTCATGCCAGGTCATTTACAATTATACTTTTCTTTAAAAATATATTTTCAATTACAGGCTCCCTCTAACAAAGGATTAAAAGGCATCTGTCTTGTGTCCTGTCTCATCTCTGAGCCCTCTCCATCCAGTTAAAATCAATCTGATTTTCACCCTTGTCTTATTGCTTGTGCGACCACTTTCTCTCTTTCTTTGTATTTATTTATTCATTTATTTACTAATAAACCATGATGTAAATCATGGTTTATTAATGTAAATATCCATTTGTGGTTGTGTCGTGGTGCCATAAAGGAAAACTCAACCATAACATGAGGCCTGAGAAAGAAAAATGTCCTTCGGGTTCTCAGCCTCAAAACAGGGCGAAAACAGCTTAGGGACTGGCTTGTTAATATTCTGGAGACAATACTTTGATACCTGCCAGACAAAATATCAGATTTGATTCATTTGAATATTGCGATACCACTGTGTTGATACAAAAAATGCAATTTGTTTTCACTTCTCAGAGTGTGTGACAAAAATGTTGGTATTGATAAAAAACTAGAATGAATTAATACTGTTGTATTAAAAGGAAAAATGTTGGTATCGCCCATCCTTGCCAGAGTTTTAGGGTTGGAAACTTATGTAGTTTTCCTTAAAAAAATCGCTTGAATTTCTTTGGTAAATAACTTGATGCTACTCTGGTGGAAAATGTTACGAAATGGCAGCTCAGCCGGTTATTGGATCAACCCAGGCCCTTTCCACACGGAGATGAGTTTAGGTGGAGTAAACCGTGTCCCCAAATGAATAAATCTGAAAGGGCCACCCTTTAATTTCCGTGTTTACAACTCATACACATCCACCCTGAACCGATGACGCCATAGCTCCACCTCTGTTGACCCTCATGTGAAACCATGGCAACAATTCTGTAACATTTAATGTAGTTTCTGGTCACGTTCCTGTAGTTTTCTTTTTCATTCTCTTGTTTTCTTTTCAGTTTGCAATTAATCTTTTTTTTTCTTTTAATTAATAAATTAATAAATCTTTGAAGACAATTTGCTGGCAAAGCCTCGCTCTTCCACTAACCCTGACACTGTATTTCCACTTGAGTTTGCACACATTTTAATAAATTGTTGTGCTTTCTGTATTTCCTGCTTTTCTGGCTATATTTGACAGTTTTCTTTGGCATTATATGTTTGTAAAAAAATTTGATTATGACGTCATCTGGCAAGAATCCAAATATCTACAAGTTCCGAGAAATTAAAAGAAAAAAAGAAAAGATTTCAAACACATATTTTAGTTAAACTCGTGAACTTGTGCTGGAAAAATCGAAAAAAAAAAAAAACCTCTATGTCTTTCCTGTACTGAAGTGAAATTAGTGACTTCTTTGTTTGTGGGGACCACTTTCATGTGTGACTCATAACCAGGCGAAATAAAACTGCTCCCCCTATAGCATCTGGATGTTTGCTACTTCCAAGGCAACATTACAGCAATGTGGTTCTGCGCCTGTAAAACATCACATGCATGCATAATTTAGAAGCGCGTTAGCTTTGTCTTTAAACTTAAGCTGCATTGCATCCATTTGCTACAAAGCGCTTCCATCTCTGCTTCATCACCAGCTCTCACAGCTTGCTTTCACTTGCCAAGTACATCATGACAGGGAAGAGGAATTAGCAAGTGATGTTTCACAGTTATTCTAACAGGCAGCAAGCCGAGAATGAGACACCATCTGCACAAAAAAGACCCCTCCTCATGCAAAATGCCAGGAAAAGTGACTCCCTTTCCTTTGAAAATGAGCATTTGAGTGAACAAGCAGTCATTTTTAGTTCTGCAGTAACACTCAGAATTTACATTTTGTTCTTGTGATTCATAATAATAATCCAATAACATCAGCAGTGGATAAAGAGATGCTCTGATCTCTGCTTGCTGTAGCATAGAAGTGAGGCTGAGACATCTGCCTAATACCAGAAAGATAATTTCTATCATGATGATAATGATGATGATAGTTTCCTCACAAGGATTCAGTGATTCAGAAAAATAGGGTGTTCTCAGCAGGGGAGAAAAAAATAGGGCCATGAACTGGTACTTCATAACCTCTAAAGTGGCTATGTTTACAATCCAAGTCTAATCAGAATAATGTTGCATCATATAATCACCTCAGCGCATCCAATCGGCCTCAATCGGGACGGATTTTCAATCTGATCGAGAGGCGTGGTTTAAATATTCCCACAATGTTTTTTCTGTGTGCGCTTGAAGCATGAGGGGGGCTAGTAGACATGATGAGGTTTTCAATTTGAAAAATGGCGGCTGCAAAACAGAAGGGAGTGTGGTGAATACAGGTTAGTTGGAAACTATGAAAGGCTCAAAACAAGTTGTTTGCACAGAAATTGTCATGATTCACAGTTTATGTTCCTTGGTTTACTTATGTTGTTTCATGTTCTGAGTTTTTATCATGTTTTTGGTTTTTAGGGTCATGTTTAGTTCTGTGTTTTTTGGTTCCTACTCATTAGTTCACCTGGTCTGATTAGCTCATTCACCTCACCTGTGCCTTGTTAATCCCTCTGTGTATTTAAGCCATTGGTTTTCAGTTCCTCCGCCGTCAGTCCATTGTTTGTTGCTTGTTTGTTGTTAGTGTTAGATGTAGTCCATGCTAATCGTCACCATGCCATGTCACAGTTCTTGCCACCATGGTCTTTTGTTTTTGTAAATCAGTTTTGTTATTAAAGCCCTGGTCTGCCTCCTGCCTCATCTGCCTGCCCTTGGGTCCTCATCTCAATGGCTTCTTGACAGAAATTTGATTAAATTTGAAAAAAAATCTTTATCTTCTTTCAAACGAGTTCACATTGCGTATGTCCAACGTGTTAGAATTGTATTAAATCTCTCCATGTAAACACACCTGATCAGATCATTTTATCCAGCATCCATCTGAACATGTAAGTTGGAATCTGTTCAGATTGATTTCAGTGTGACAGAAGAAATATTTGTTCATGTAAACGTAGCTAATGACGATGATGACATTAAAAGGCATTGCTAATGAATACCAGAGTGAGTTAATTTACTATCTCCGATCAGGTGTGGTTGTCTGGAGTAAGAGCGTAAATAAGGAGGAAAAGCTCTCCAAAACAAACCCTGAAAAAACCAAAGAAGCAAAAGAACTGAAGATCAATAACATAAATAAAACTGAAAAAAACTGCCTCAATAATGATGAGGTTCAGGTTCTGGGAGGATCCATCCTACAACGGACCTGCTGCCACTGATCTTTAGTCCAGTTCTTGTGTCATGTGACTTACCTCTGTCTTTTCCCCCTGTTTCCCTTGGCTTCCTGACAGCCACATTTCCATGGAGACCATTTCTGATGAGACTTCAGCCAACAGTAGATGGACCAACTGGATCCAGATGCATCTCTCAGGTCCTGTGTCAGGTCTGGATTTGTTCCTATTCAGGACATCAGTTTTGGATCTTTTTAATTTGCTGTAGATGCTTTTTGGTCCTAACACTTCTCCACTTTGACACACACCGGCCTCAACACCCATGTACTCGAGGAGCAGAAGACAACCAGGATGCAGCGAAGAAGGCAAGGGAGATACAGGAGAAATAACACACCAGTGATTGCCAGTAACACCACCACTACATACACCTGCTTCATCTGAGACAGGACCTGTGGATCCAGGAGTGGATCATACAGCTGTCAAAAAAACCCGTCGTGGACGTCATCTTCGGTTACAATGGACAACTACAAGCAAGTAAGAGATCTGTTGACACAGCACTTGTTCATTCTTTCAGTTAGGAACCTTTGTTGTAGGATAAGGTATGAGTGATGAGTGGCTTAACAGATATACCGGGTACAAGGACTGGACTGACAGCAGAAAAACCTTGAACAACCTCCAGAAAGTCTGGAGAAGTTTTACCCAAGACCACGTTAAAAGATTACAACAAAACTTGGATGCTTAGAAGAAAAATATACAGAAACGGGGACCAATTTACGCAGTGCTGTCATTTTTAAAAAACACTGTAAAAATTACTGATGTATGGACCAAAGCTGGGAATGTCTCCTCCTGTGGTAACAGAAATCTGGTCAGTTCATAATAAGTACTGACAAAGACAACTACTTCATCTTTTTTTTTTTTTTTTTTTTTTTTTTTTTTAGTATTAGTGTCATGAAAGTTTCAGTGAATAATAAAGTCAGCTGAGTAGATATAGACACCTCTTTTCTGGTTAGGGTGAAAGTCTCCTCCTGTTGTAAACTTCTGTCTTTCTAAAGTCACATAAGAAGCGGTCCAGTTAGATCAGAGCCGTTCCAAACTCATTTGGCTTTGTACATGTGAATTATGATCCACTGGCTGATTGTATACCATTACTATGTTTCATTAAGTCCGTCAAACATAAAATTCCTATTAGGAAGGCGTCTGTGTGTCGCTGCCAAATGTAAAAATGCTAAACTGGGGGCTGAAAATCTTAGTCATTTGTACTTTTACTGGCACTGGTTTGTGTGTGTGTGTGCTGGATCTGGCTGCGGATGCAGCGACTTCCTGCTGACTCAAGACTTTGATTTAATTACTCACTAACTAAACAACATAAGTGCACAAGATAAGTTTTGTTTGTAATTTTTTGAAATTTTTATAGAAAACAGGTAATCATAAAGTTAGGATTCCAGATTATTAGAATTAAACCATACCTGTTAAGTACTGGACGGGTTTGTGTTGCTTCTTTAATTAATAAAAGCTGATTTAATAAAAAAACAAAACAAAAACAACAACAGCAACAAAAAAAAAAAGCATTAAAGTACCTGAAATGTGGGGACAAACAAGTTCACCGGTAATTATCCCCTTCCTTTGACCATAAACGGTGTCCTTAAGTGCTCCGAGGCTTCAGAGGCAGATCCACACTGGTTATTCAGCAGCGAGCGGCGAGTCCATCTGTTAATATCGACGGCTGTTTACCCAAGCATGTCTTTATAATTGCATGTGCTGCTCCACAACCATGTTTGCTCCTTTCAGCCAGAGAACCAAAAAGAGATTTTAATAGACATTTTTTTCTACAGTGAAAAGAATTTAAGCTATTTTCTTCATTTTCCATCACTTTAAAGCAGCCCTGTATTATTTTCATAACAAGTATTGATCGCATCTGTGCTAAAGCTCTCTCAGTAAATTAAGTGTGTATAGGTTTTCCGAATGTGTGTGTGTTTCAGTTGTGAAGGTTTTTGCAGTTGTGCATACACACATGTACTTTAGGATGGCATATGCAACAAAAAACAATACATATTTCTATTTATTTTCATTTTTTAAGGAGAGAAAACCAACTTAATATCACTGTGTGTGTGTGTGTGTGTGTGTGTGTGTGTGTGTGTGTGTGTGTGTGTGTGTGGTACATGGTTTGTCTGTCTCTGTTTCTTGAAGAGTGAACTATTCTGTCATATAAATCATTTTTCCCACTTTGAAATAACTGGAGAAGAAAATCTGGTGAAAACTCAGATCTTCCAGCTTTCTACTGGGACTTAAATGCACCATGCATGTATGAAGCTGCGAGGCTGCCGGAAGGCGTTAATAGAGTTTCCAAACCCCTCAAGCAATTGTAAACAAATCTGTGAGTAAATGCAGTTTTTTGCGTGTGTATCAGGTGATTCGTGCACACATATGTAAGGTGTTGTATCTGTAGAGGCCTGTTTGAACATTAAAGTTTTGGATCTGTGAGGTCAAGTTAAAAAAAAAAAGTGTAGAATTTTAATTTGTACATGTTTGTAATTACTGCATGTGTACATTTATTTTGTGTGCATAATTTCTAGATATTTGTCTGATACATTTGCAAATACCTTAAGTTACATACAAATTAGTTTACACAGTCTACAGTTTACACACTCACAATGATATGGGGTGAATTTTCTCTCCATGATCTATTTAATCAATTCAACAGAAAGTTTTCAGTCGGTGAATCGCTTCACTCGTACAGTGCAACGAGGTTCAGGATTAGAAGCAATGAGATGTGGTTAAGTGCATTTAAAATTAAAATAAATTATAAAGTATTTTACATAAAAAGTATGTGTTGATTTCATATTTATTTTTACATTTTCTGTGCACAGTCTTGCAAGCTGAAATTTAAATTTAGCTCACTTTGCAAAGTTATCAACCCTTTTTCTCATCTATTTAAAGTCAACTTCAGATGATGCTGCATTCACTGCACTTCAGGATTGGGAAGTTGAAACTCTTCTACCATTGCTTTTAGTTAGGCTAAACTATGAATATTGGGTATAATTAGTTTTACACTTATATATATATATATATATATATGTGTGTATATATATATATGTGTGTATATATATGTGTATATATGTATATAGTCTAAACATTTAACACCATATCAAAGCCCCTCCTCTTTCCTGTATCTTG
The DNA here is from genome assembly GCF_017639745.1 of Melanotaenia boesemani. Taxonomy (NCBI): domain Eukaryota; kingdom Metazoa; phylum Chordata; class Actinopteri; order Atheriniformes; family Melanotaeniidae; genus Melanotaenia; species Melanotaenia boesemani. The sequence continues at coordinate 20,941,346 of NC_055696.1, read as the reverse complement.
CAACAACCATGTTGTTGTTCCACTTTTTAATTAAATATTGGCAAACATTGAATCATTACCCATTTAATTGATGTGATATGTGATTAAACCCCCCTTATATGAAGTCTATAAAGAAAGTTTTTATGTAGTGCAAGTGTGTGTAGTGTGTCTGCCAGGTCCTTAAAGTATCCGTGTGTTCTCTTTGTGTACATCTTTAATCGATGTTTACGACTCCTGGCGAGAAGAGGGCTGTCGGCGTGCCAGCTGCACTAAGACCTCAACACACACACACACACCAACACCACTTTCCCTCTACTTTTCCCTTTGCCCTGTTCGTCAGCAGCCACCGCTCCTCTCACAGGTTACTTTTACTTCCAACATGCTCATCTTCTCCTTTCCATCTTATTCTCTTCTTTCTCTGTTCTGGACTTGAAAATCCAGCTCAAGCTCCTTTACTGCAAACTCCACCTACTCAGTGCTGTTAATATAGTCGGTAAACAGTGCAGCGCTCTCTCTCTCTCTCTCTCTCTCTCTCTCTCTCTCTCTCTCTCTCTCTCTCTCTCGCTCACTCTCTCTCCCGGGCATCTCCCCCAACCTTCCTTCCTCCTCCTCCTCTTTGCATCCTTTCACATCGCTCTCTGGCTCCACTTGCGCTCACAGCCTCCTGCCTGCTCTCCTCTATCTGCTCGTCCTCCTCTATCTCACACACACATGCATGCACACACACTCTCCCCTCTCCATATGTCTTCTCTGTCACACTCGCATGGAGATGATGTTGGCTGCCATCCTCTTGGAGCTTTTTTGCTGATTTTTCTTTTCCCCCTTTAAAATAGAGACAAAACATTCCTCAAGTCTTAGAGCAATGTTGATGCAACAGCACCTCTTCCCTCTGTGCTGTGTTCATCTGCCTGACTCCTGCCCGGCATCAGCTCATTTCAGGGGGATTTAAGCGACAGAGTGTGTGCTGCGCCGGCTTGTGCGCTTGGTGGTTCTGGTTCCGCTGGATCTTCCTCTACTCTTCTTAATCTCCTGCCGAAGGATGCTCAGATCTTTACACGATTGGGAATATTACCACTTCTACACCTGTCAGTGCTCCTGCTGCCCTCCTCTCTGCCCCGGCCAGATCGTAGTCTGAGGTGCTCCAGTCCCCAAAAGGGAAGAAGAAGAAGCATGTCAGAGGCACCTGTGTTGCACAAGGAAATGAGCCATCTGCTGCTTGTTCTGCTGGACTCCAGCCTTTAAATCTGACTTGAGATTATCCAAAAAAAGAAATAAAAATACGGAAGAAATTGGGGGATTTTAAGAGTTCTTTTCTGCAGGGGCTGACTAATCCTGTATTGGTGAATATTGAGGAGCACCAGCTGCTTAACCGGCTCTATGGTTTTCTGACTTGCCCATAGAAGTGATTTTTGGCATCTCACTAAGAGGTAAGGCAGTTTTTGACTTTCTGTGTTTCATTTTTTCCTTCCATTCCTCCTGAGCAGCATTGATCCTGCACTTGGAGAGGATCGGCTCAGACTCAGTGATGTGACAGGTTTGGTTTTTTGCCGGATCTGCTGGAAGCTGGTCTCAACAGGAGATGTGGCCACTGTCAGGCTACGAAACGCTCTGATTAGTCATTATTGTCACTGCTCTGGTCCTGTTTACTATGCATCATCTGGAGCGATGTCGGTCACTGTGTGTTTCTGCTCAGTGGCTGACTAGAAATGAATGACACTGCAGCTGAGAAGACAGAGATTATTTAGTGTTTAGAAGATTTCTGGGTTCTGGAGTTCGTCATGATCACTCTGCTGGTTTGAGCACACAGCAATTAGCTCCTAGACAGCTATTAAAGAGGAGGGATTGTCTTAAAATGCTGCTCATTCAGTTTAAGCTTATGGGTACAAAACATTTTCTTTTTGTTGTGCTGGTTGACTGCCTTTAGTTCCACAGCATGCATTGAGATCATCCCCCAGAAGTGGAATGTGTAATTGGTGAAAATCTGCTTTGCCTCCAGATCAGATTCCTCTGCACTGCTACATGCTGTGTTGGTTATTCCCTGTCAGATAGAATAACCGTGTGATGTCTGTATGAACATCCAGATGTGAAATAATTACATTCAAATTCATTCTGCTCAGTGTTGCTGCTGAGAGGCAACTTCATCAAAGTCAAGCTGCACGGATCACAAAGATCATGTGATCTCATCTAATATTTGTCACTGATTCATTCACTCGTCAGACGGTGTCCGGGGAAGGAAATTTAAAGTTCAGGGTCTGTGTGGGTTTTTGTGATCATCTCATTCTCCTCAGCGTTTGCTGGATAAATCTCTCAGGGGAAAATCAGTGGATATTTCGACTTTTTCAAGTCCATTTTGCTAAGTACAGAAATGTGTCTCGCCTGGATAATGTGCTCCAGAAATATCCATCGATGCGTCCACGGTCCATCTATCCTGCTTACGCTGAAAAATGAACATATTGAGTGCTTCCAGCCAGAAGCCTGTCACAGAGATTTGTATCAATAAAGAATTAGAAAGCTCATGAAAATTTGTGGCATGAATTTAAACTGTGTGTGTGTGTGTGTGTGTGAAATGATAAAACTGCTGATCATGGACTGAAAAAGAGATGACTAAATAGGCAATTTTGGTCTTATTATCTAATGTTTAACTTTAAAAACATTCTTTAATCATCACCTTGTACAAGTTTTTTTGGCTTGCTGGTGTTGGATTCATTACCTGCTATTAAAGGTGACACATTGACTGATTTATTTAGTTCAAGTTCTTTTCTTTGCCATTTTGTTTAGGTTTTTCTTAAGAGTGAGCTGTGAACAAGTAAGTCTTTTTGAATCCCGAGTCCTTCCTCAAAGATCGACCTTGCTGGTTGGCAGTCGTTGCTTTTAAAGTTAAACTACAGCATAAAACCACAGCAAATATAGAAGAACTTGTAGGACTGCACACGAACCCTGCACATGCTGGCTGCGCTTATATTAAGGGATATAGCTGAGAAAGTGAGTGTTTGAATAAAAGTCATGATAAGGTACTAAAACATAATTTTTTTGAAGTTGCATCCAAGGTTGAGAGTTTTTATTTTCCTACTTTGTATCTACACAGCATTTCTTTTGTAGAAAGATTGCCCTTAAAATAATGAAAGAAAATACAAAGAGCTTTAGTCCGGTTGGACAAAAATGGACGTGAGGCTGCTTTTAGTTCCTGCATGAAAGACAGAGACTATGACCACAAAGGTAACTTATATCCGGTGAAGGAAACTATGTGGGGTTGCAAGTGTTTATGCCGGGGTGGTGTTGGATGAGTCGGTGCAGTATGAAACCCCTGTGTGGGTATTAAATCGCACTTTATTTATCACTTTACCTTCTAAGAAAACAAAGGCAAACAAAGATATTTAGGCTTCACTAAAAAGAAAAAATCCTGAAAATAACAAAAAACTAACTTAACCCTTTCATGCATAGTGTCCTCTACAGCGGACACCTATTTAACAGCTGTTTTCTATTGGTGGGGAAAGTATATTAGTACCAAAAGTCAAAGAAAATGATAGTTATATTTTTATTGAATCATTCATATTAGGAAGAATCTTATATGTCAACTGAAAAGCTGCAGTGGATTTCAGAGAGAAGTAGCAGGAAGTTGGAAAAATGAACTTGCAAGCAGGCTAGCTAACTTCCTCTTTGACAAGGAACTGCACACATAACGCTGCAACGCATCAGATTAAAAATATGAATGTCGTTGGGCCTTAATGGTGTGTTCCAGTGGTCTCGTAATTCCTAGCACCCGAGAGTAAGTGACAGGTAATATGTGTTCCAGCTGCTCCAACTCAGAAAAACATACTTTCCTCCAAAGAATTGAATTTGTGAGCATCTGCAATTATGCCATATAAAACTAGAATATCACAAATCAAATGTAAAGAGTTTTACTCCGAGAACTAAAGCCACTGTTGGTGAGAATGATGAATAAACATCACATACTAACACCACATTTCCCTATATAATTATCGACAACAACACATTTAGTGAACACAAAACATATTTCAAAGAAATTGACATAAGACAACAATGGACTACAGGAGGTACTGGGTGCAGCCATCTTTAAATCTTTGGTTCTTCTGAACCTTACCAGTTCTCTGCTTGGAAAAGTGAGGTCACTTCGTTATTTCTGGCAAAAAATCCTTTGGAAAACTCTTTAATCTGGAATGCGTGAAAATCCCATTCCTAACTGCGACTTCATGGATTGGTTTTAAATTACTGGATTATCGTCACTGTAGAAGAATAATACCAAATCTGTCTGACAAATTCTATCATCACGCCAACTCAATCTAAATAACTGCAGAAATATTTCAATTTTTCATGCATACTGTATTTGAGACTAAAAAATTAACTGAATCCTGTTTTATTTGGGTAAATCCAGGACATTTTAGTCAAATTAAAGTCAATCTGACCAACTCTTTATCCAATACTCAACTTGTAGACAAATATTGCTTGTTGGCACTGCAAGGCTGAGTGATGTAGACCTGTCATACTAACAAATTATCTGGATAAATAGCATCTATTAACTCTATGAAAAAAAATCCACTAGACAGTTTTTGCTCCCAGAAACTGCTGTCTCACACTAAAAATACACACCTCATCTATTTTTGAAAGATGTCACCACAAACTTTGCAGACCAGACCAACCTGGAAGGAATGAAAACACTGGAAAAAGCAGATAGACTACTTATATCTCAGGTAAAATTGCTCATGCTTCCAGTCGCTTCATCACATTGATCTGCTAGAAACATAAAAAATAACTGTTCATATTTTCACTTGCTGACATCTTTACAAGGACACCAGAAAGGACGAGATGTGGAACAATAAGAAATACCTAAGAAATGCATAATTTACCCGACTGAACTGAACAGTCTGGCAGACAAGATGTTCCCATTCTGTAATACTTGTAATGAATCATGAGGTTAGAACCACAAATAATTGGTCATACTATTCTAGCAATGTTTGTGTGATGACTTCATCTTTTTCTGCTTCTGAAATAGTTTTAATTTCGTTAACAAAAACTAAAAGAAAATATTTTCGTCAATGCACATTTTTCACCGGACGAAATCTAGAGTAGACGAGACTAAAACCCCCATTAATAAACAATAACTGGGACTAAATTAGAATGCATTTTGGTAGACTAATAAAGATGAGATGAAAATGTAGTTCACTAAATGAAAACCTGGCTCAAATCTATGGACATTTTAGTTAACGTTACAAAAATATTATTATAAGATTTTGTCAAATCCTGTCTCCTCTGCCTCTTCCTTGGCTCATTGCCACTGACACACACCTGCAGCAGGCAGGTGCACAAACACATGGGACAGACAGGAGGTGGATTCATGGCGAAAAGTTAAAAGTAAAACATTATTGGCCATGCTTTGCAAAGGGCCCAAGACAAAGAGAAGACGTGACATATGGACCCATTTTCACTACATTGAAGTGGAGAAAAAAATGCTTGATTTTAGTTGAAGGGAAGGAATGTGGTCTGGAAATGTAGCTGGAAAAAACACAACAAACCTGAAGAGCCACGTCGCAGTTCATCACAAAGACATCGTGGTAAGTTAACAAAAAGTTTGGTGGGTGTTGTTCATAATGTAACTTTAAACCACTGGCTGTAATGTTCCAACAATAACGTTAAACCAACTGCAAACTAATGCTGGCTATCTTACTAGCCTGGTAGCTTGTAGCGATAGTAGCCACTTGTTGATAGAATTGTGTGTGAAGTTGAATTATGCTAACTTAGATACGTTATATTGGTCGGGCAACTATGTTTTCAGTTGGGTTGCAATTTAATTAAAGCAGACAGAAGTATGAGTTAATCTAGGAGCTGCAAGCGAACTATAGTTAACACAAAACACCTGGACAGCTACACATGGATGCAAACTAAAATCTAAAACTTACTAAAACAAATCTAGATAAAATAAAATAATATGCCACAATTAATTCAAAACAACTTTAACCTACATCTTCATACATGAAATAGCCTAAATGTGGTATAAAAATAAGTTAAATTGTCCGTGTTTTGAATGTTTGGGGCCGCCAGAGTTTTGTGATATTAAAATTGGGTTCCAAGCTAAAAAAGGTGGGGAACCACTGCTCCTGGAGTTTTCATCCCAGTCTATGTATTTGGTGACATAAATTGCTGTTCTGTTTGTCTTCAGGTTACCATCACAAGGACATTTGGTTTGAATTTGCATCAGTATTAATATAAATGATGCACATAAACTTAAAAATGCCTGCAAATATTTCTGCATAAAATGGGATAGTTATGTTTTAAGTATGAGTTTTAAATGGATTGTTAAATGTAATTCAATAATGTTAAAGTACATTTAACAATGTTCTACTAACTAAAAATCGAATATACTACTAACAATGTTCAATATTATCTGCTGACAAAAAAAGTAAAAGGGTAAAATGATTGTCCTGACTAAAACTAAACTAAAATGTTGACAGTTTTTGTTGACTAAAACAAGACAAATAAAATGATGTTTTCTTGGACTAAAATAAAGACTAAAATGCTCGACTTAGAGTCGACTAAAACTTGACTAAATAAAAACGTGATGAAGTTGACTAAATGTGATAAAAACTAATAAGCGCGATTGAAACCGGACTAAAACAGACCAAATTTAAAAATGGCTGATAAAATTAACACTATTCTGAAACGTAAACATATTTTGGCCAAAGCTTTTACCTGGTAAGAAGCTGAAGAAAGAAACAAGCATGGGAGTTGGGTTAGAGGTGGGAGATAAGAAGGCGGGAAGAAAGAGGACGGAGGACACAGAGTTGGAAAGTGTAGGTGCGGACAAAATCTGGCCAACAGGTTTCTGTTGGAGTCCAGCACAGCAACATTGGTTACTCACTGAATAATGAATTTTGGACTGCAAGGAAAACTTTGAGATGGTTCTCTACTTGACTCCCCTTCACCTCAACAAGCACTCATGAATTACTTAAACTAAAAACGAGCACACACACACATCCTGGAGACACATAACTGCATTACAGCTTAGAGGACGTCACCTAAAAGTTGACATGGAGCCAGAGGATGGGCTGCTGCGTCCTTCAGCGTAACAGCACCTTAAACAAATCAGCTCATTTTAGTGGTCTGATGACAACCCCCCTCCCCACCCTGTCCTTCTTCAGCCTTGGGAAGTGCACTCTGTAAGGATGGATATCAGAATGATGAATTTTTATGTGTTATTGTGCACAGCCAGAATCTTTCAGCAATAAACATCCGTTTAATAGCAAGAAACTATATATTGTAGAGCGGTGTTCGGAGAGTAAAGTCGTCTGCCAGCTTCATCATTCAGTTTTAAAAAAGTGCTTATGGTCTCCAACATTTACCCACGATCCAACTCCCTAACAAGTTTCGTGCCATGGGCATCAGTAGTTTCTCTCTAATTTTGCATCTTTTCCCCCAAAAACAAAAAAAGGTATTTATAGGGATGAAAGTGTGGTGAGGATGTTACACCTCATGCATACTTTACTCTTTTCAGAGCAAACCAAGCCTGAACTGGTGAAGTAGAAAGTAAGAATAAGGTGAAATAAAATTTAAAATTAAATAAAATAGACCATTTTACAGAGCCTGCATTTCTTATTATCATCAGTATAATAAACTCCTGCCAGGGTCTCTTGCTCTGAACGCAGCTGATAGCCTCTGTTTTTCTGTTCAGCGCTTTTTCTTCTGTTTGTGATTCAAAATGTCAACTCATAAAGAAAAATACCTTTCTGTGTCTCTGCTGCTGTGATGAGTGTCTCAGTGTCTTTACTGTAGTTTTCTGCAGGTCATGATGCAACCAGGGATTTTATGGAGAATTAATACAGATGAATAGGAAAAATTTATAACTAATGCACGTTTATTTCGGTCCATCAAATTAAAATAATAATAACAGTTTCAATCAAATTACTTATGTTGTCTCTTACATTGCATTTAAGACCGAAAGGGTTTAGGCTGAAGATAAACTTATTTTGCCTAACCCTGTACAATATAACCATCACAAAGTTTCTGCATTAACTAACAGCTGTCACTTTGAAACTTTCCTGGATTATTTCTTACATTAAGAATATTATTTTTTGTATTGCGTGTTTTTAAAAAGCTTTGTTTAAATAATCAAATTAGGTATTATTTTGCCAAAATATGCAAATTTGCTTTCGTTTCTAGGAACACTTTTCAAATTTTGTTCACATGTTGGGGTCAAACGCTTTTATAAAGGAGATTTTGGATATCTCTTTTTTTAAGAAAATACTGTCAATTATAAAAAGATTTTGCCATGTTTTTGGGATGAAATTTTCTATAAATCAGATTGTGACATATTAATAAATTTATTAAGTTTTTCTGAATAATCCGTGTTTTCTGTTGGACTGGCTTAAATCTACATCGAGGTTCATCCATGTGACCTCTGCTTTAACGTGTTCTGTTGTAGTCAGGGCTCCTAATTAACATCTTTTACCAGCCGACTAAATGTTGTTAACTTCGCTTGCTCCACACCTGCTTTCAGTTTATTGGTATTCCTCGGTCTTCTACATGCCTCCTGGTTTATTCATTCTGACTGGTCCTCCTGGTTGTTTTCTCCTTGTCAGTTTCCTTTTTTCTGCTTTTTGGTTTTCGGAGATTTCTGCTGCAACCCTTTTTGACTTGTTACATAAGAGCTTTTTATTTATCAGCCTGCCACCTGCCTGTAAGGTTGCATTTAGGGCCTTCATTTCGCACAACTGTAACAAACATGACAGCGATACCTTGAGAAGGTATATTTTAAGGGAAGACAACAAATTTTTCCCATCATAACCAAGTAGTACCTTAAAAAGCCAACCAAATGAAGATTGAGAACCAAGTTGCATATCAACTGTAGATGGGAGATTAACTCGACCGACTGTCAGAAAACAGCTTAACAAATATGTGCCTGTAAAAACCAATGAACACTCTGTTTGTGACAAGTTAAAAAAATCTCACTGCACCAAATTATATATATATACCATGCTTTGGTTGAATACTCGATTCTGACTGGCTGAAGGGTGTCCATTAAAAAGTGATAATGGACACCTATGAAAGAAGTTCTGGTCAAATAGACTTATCGCTGTAAATTATTGTGCTGACTAAACGGTAGTTGGTAACTGTGGCAACAGAAACTCAGACGCCGGGCTGCAGACAGGCCAGATCATGTCTGTGACGGCGCATTGCTGTGAAAGCAGCTTGCAGGCTCATTGGGCTCCTTCACGCCAGTAGAGATGAGAATGGAGCAACATTTTGTTGTCCCACAATGTCCCAACCAGCAGTGGTCAGGGTCCACAAATGTTTAAATTCAAATTTAAGTTTAAATAAGTCGTTGCATGTCTTTCTGTCTTGACTACCTCACTTACATACTTTTTTTTTTTTTTTAACCTGTCCTGTCCAGCATCATAGCAAGCAAAATGATAATCTGGTTGCTGTATTGTGCTGAACAAATTTGCTCTGCCAAGGGGAGGCCTATGGGTAAGGCTCCTCTTGATAATCTGATTCATTTATTTACTTTGAATCACGGAATCTATGTAATCTTGCTGGACTTGACCGGAGGGGACAGACATGAACACACCAGAAAAATTTCCTACAACTTTTACAAAAAACAAAAACAGAAACACACACACAAAAAAAACAGAGCTGCTAGTCATTAAGAGTTTTTAAATAATAACCAAATCAAAAAGTCACATCATGAAAGTAGCACAAAAATAACCAGATACAAACTCACAGGGAAAAAAAAAGACAAATTATCTCTTAGTATATAAACCCACTGGACAACTCAGTGATTGTGTCAGGAATAAGGAATAAGGAATAAGGAGTGAGCAGTGATGAGGAATGGTGAGTGAGATCATGCAAATGCCACTACGGCCTCTACAAGATCGGCATCCAGGATGGCCCGAGTGAAGGGCCCAGGACCTCAGGAGCCCAGAGGCGGCCCCCCCACCCCCCAAAGGCAGATCGCCCACACCATGGCCAGGAGAACCAGACCCTACCAACAACCACCCGGCGCAGGCCAGCATACACCCCAATGTTCCAGCCGCACACCCCGGGAACCAGGGTGCCATCGACCCCCCCCCCCAATAAACACACACCCAACCCAGCACCCAAAGAGCTAGCAGCCCACTAGTGCAGCCACCCCAGATCCCGGCCCCTGGGGCAACCCCCCAGGGAAGCGACCTTCTCTCTGGATGTTGGGCTTTTAGTGGCATTCCTTACACACTTGATACAGAGTGAATGGTGGATAACATTATAAAAACGATTTAGGATAGACATACTTGCTTGATACACATTTAATGATCAGAGTGAATAGTGGATAATATTTCTTGCAATAAAAACGATTTTGGAAATGATCTGTGGACTTTTACTGTTTGAAACAAAATGTTGCATCATCCTCTGGACACACACAAGCTGTAAGAGCTGCACCCACCCTCTGAAATCATACTTTGTGTCACGTAACATAACTGCGGCCGACTGAGCTGCAGGTTCGGTGTCAGAGCCGGTTACCTTGGCAACGCGTCACAACGAAATGGTCCACTCAGCCGCTTCTTGTGAAAAACTTACGATTTTAACTGTAAAAAACAACATTAACGCATTAATAATTTATGTAATATTTCTTTTTTTCGTAAGTGACCATGGTATAAGCGCGGTAATGCCCAATGTGGAGCCAACTGCCCTCCACGTCGCGTCGGACGGTTTACGTCTCCGCGTCGTCCATTTATGATTATGGCCACCTCGTCGGGCATTATTCCTTACATACATACATATATATATATATATATATATATATATATATATAGGGAGAGAGAGAGAAAGGAACGCATTCTTGGTTAACTGGTCACTCTAAATTCTCTCTAGGAATGAATGTGAGCATGAATGGTTGTCTCTCTCTCTGTGTTGGCCCTGCGATGGACCAGGGTGCACCCTGCCTTTCACCTGCTAAATGCTGGGATACAGTAGCTTCCCCATGACTCCTAATGGACGAAGCGATGTATGCATAATTTTAAAAAGAATTCTCTTTTTTTTCCTTCTCTTTATTTCTTAGACACTTATGTAGTCCCTAATTATGTGTTTTGCCATTGCTTTTTATTCACCTACCCCTCCATGAATGTATGCATTTTTCTACATCCCTGCTATATCTGACTGACATTCTTCTGCCCAATTACTGACAAGCGCAACATATGGAATGGCATGGATTTTTTTTAAAGCCTCTGAATTCACAGTAAGTAATTCTGTTTGTCAGGGATGTACTGCTCAGGAAATCAGTGTTTGTCTGTACGCATGAGTGTTTTCTTGTTGTTAGTGGAATTGTGTATGTATGTGTGAAAAGGGATGCTCTCTGGGGGGCAGGGGAGAAATCTGAGAGCCTACTTCTTTTCCACTAATTACCCAGCAACCATTCTCACTAATAGTAAGGGTCTCACATGCATTTGATGTCTTTAAATATCCAGCAGCATGAAGCCGCGTAAATGAAGTGGGGAAATGGTGAGAGGGAAGAAAAGGGCAGAACAAAGCAGGTCAGTTCATCTGCTTTGAAGTTGTGTGCAACCCGTAACCTGCAGAAATTCTGCCGCTGGATGTGGTTCCATCTTCTCTGAAGGAAGGAGGCAGATGAGTTCTGCACAAACATTTACAAGAAATAAGCCGTTCACTCTGTGGCATCAGCTCAAGATGACTGTTGTCAATGGTTACTTGGTCAAAGCAATGCCTTTTCAATCTATAGCTATAGAATCCAAAGAAATTCAGTGCAACGGTTGTGCTGCCTGCACTGACTTTGTGAGCAAGTAATAATAAGAGGTATTGATTCACATTGTAGTGTGTGATGTCAGCAGGGAGCTGGCAGGAGAAAGAAGCCTCATAAAAATGTGATGGCACTTCATTTTGAACCTTTCTGCATCTACATGTTAGGAGTTTATCAATGCATCCATTCAATGATCACTGACTCAAAAACAGAATGGAAATTATCGGTCAAGCATCAATACAATAAAATTTGTAATATGTTCTTATGGACAAACATGTGGACTTATTTCCTTTTGCCTCATTCTAACAACCAAAATATCTTTCTTTAATTTGCCGAGGAAAATGCTGATATCCACAGATGTGGTGTGTAACTGTGATAAAGTTGGACTGTGTTATAATTTTCCACATACTTTAATTATTATACATACTGCAGAATTTAGTTCCTCTCATTATAAAAAAAAACATGCATACATTAAATCCATCAAATAACATATTTAGCTAAACTACGTTTACTTTCTGGTGTAAATACGATTTGTAAAAGTTTGAATGCTACAGATAAATAGAAAATGTATAGTCTATAGTCTCCATAGTAAAAATAAAACACCTTTAGGGGTAAAAAAGTATGTATAAAGACCAGGTTTGTTAAATTATGTTACAAGATGGTACAATAGAGGTAAAATACTGGTCTATATAAAGTAGAAACTGCTAGCGTTCAACTCTTGAGGCTACTTTTGAGGGTCCCACCCCAGTGACAACCCTTTGTACCCTGAAAGGTTCATTTACTTTATTTTTTGAGTGCAATAAAATTCTCTGACTTTGTTGCAAGCTGCTTCATTAGCTGTCAGTAGCATGAAGTGGTGATCATCATTGTAAAGGTGTATCAATACACCCATCTACATCAATACTTTGGTTCAACGATCAATAAGCCAATAACTTGATCCAATCTGTAAATATTGATCAACCATGCAGACAGTAGTTGCTTCTAAGATGCACGTAAGTCAGATCATGGTTGACTGTTTTCATTTGCTTTGTTCTAACAACCAAAATAACCAAAAGACCAGTTAATAAAACTGTTTTTGATATCTACAAATATAAATGTATTCTTTTATTTTTCTTACATGGTGTGGACGTTTTAAAGCTCGATGTTCAGAATGTGGTTGAGTCTGTTTTTGTTTATAGAACAAAACTGTTTTTCACTCAAATGTCTGCTGAGCGTTGGTGTTTTGGTATTTTAGCTGAATGGAGGTGATTGTGTTATATCCGCATGCGATATTATCCCATATTGATCGCTGGCTCCTGATTGGAGTTGAAAGCACCACTGTTGCAGAATTTGTAATTCTGTCACATCTGGACTGTGTTTGTTTGGTTTGTGCCTTTTTCCAGCTCATCTTCAATTTTTTAGAGTGATTTTGAGTCTCTGTTGTCTTTTTTTCTCTGCTTCATCTGGTGGTGTTAAAACAAAATGAACCCTGGCTCCTTGAGTAAGTGCATGTGAAATAATGTTATAATGGCCGACAACGTCAAACGTGTCAATAACAACATATTTTGGCATTTTAAATTTAATAAAACCAATAAAGCAATAAATTTTCCAATAATATAATAAGTGATCACATTGTTGGACGTAGTTATTACTTTTTCCAAGTATATTTTTTAGTGTTTGGCCAATAATATAACAGCTGCAGCCAGTAATGTTCCAATTTATTACGCTACTAGCAGGATTTTATCACATTATAACCTCAAAAAACAACATTATTCGTAAGTTATTACGTTATTATCTTTGTTTAATTTAAAATGAGCAAAATTATTACGTTATTGCCTGGTACGTTACTTGGTTCTTATCAGAGTGCTATGATTTTGAACTTAATGCAGACACCACAGAAAATCATCAACATTTTGGATACAACACAGAGAAAAAAAGACTATTTTAAAGGCATAAAAGACAAGCTTTCATAGCTTCATTACTGATACATGATTCCATCATAAACCCTAAACCTCCAGAAATGACCAAATTATTTAAAAGATTAACAAAGTCAAAGTTTTACAAACAAAGGACATCTAAATGCCCTGAAATGTTTTTTTTTTTTTTTTGCTTTTTCTTTGCAAATTATAAAGCAGGTGGGTATTTCTGTCTGTTCATTACCAAACTGCAGATTTGATTTAGGTGGGTGCATCTTCCCCAGCAGCCTGCTGGATCAGCTCCAGGCTGGACTTGTGATTAGCATCTTGAGGCTAGCAGCATGCCGAGGAGTCAAAATCATCAGCCATTGATTTGCAAGTCCTGATTTTAGTGAGTCATATTCTGAGCTTCACGATGAAGCACAGGTGTGCAGATGACCAGTCAAGGATGCAGGTGGAGCGACTGGTCGCCCTTATGTTTCTCTCTGCCAGCCTATTGCTCAGATCTAGGTTAAATTGTGATAAACTGCAGCTTCCACCAAACTGTGAGTTTGAATTTGATCTATCATTCATTCACGAGTTCTTGTTCAGCATTAGTTTATAATATGGGAATTTTGTGCTTCACCACTAACCCACACCTTTCCGTATTTGTTGCTGATTTGAGTGTAGCTTTCTGCACTTGACTCCATTTGCACTGAACTAAACTACAGCAGATAGGATCAAATAAGAGCAGAATGCCTCCAGGTGCCACGCCAGGCACAGAAACAGCTGAATCTGCTGCATGCCAAAAGAATAATACTATTTTTTAAGGTTTTTTTGGATGAATGAAAGCTCTGAACATTAAAGGAGCTTATAGTGTAATAATTATTCGTACCAAACATGAAAATGAAAATAAACCTTTTATCTAGCAGAACTCATTTTCAGAGGGAAAAAAAGCACAATTCTACATGTTTGAAGTGTTTGTAAAGTACAGGAGTGTGACTAACCTGCACAAAGCCTTACACCTGAACCCCCCCTTTTTAAAATTAAATGCCACTTTCAATGCAGGCTTTATGCAAAGGACAGTTCAGGTGTGTCTGCAGCTGGGGGGGAATAGATCCAACTCTGCTTCTTCCAAAGTGTAAATGTATACATCAGGAGGAGCTCCAGTGTAAAGATCATTGTATGCAGATAAATATTGATTGTGATGCAGCTCCAAAAGTGTTTTGGGTTGCCTGGAATTGACCACTCAGTCAGCAGTAGAGACAAGAATGACAATAGAATACTTCACAAGGAATTGCAGGAGGAAACAAGCTGCTCATAATACACAGATAAGACTGATTACATTCATGTTGTAATAAGCAAATGACAGTTTTTAAATGAGTTTAACTTATAGAAGTGACATCATGTGTGAAATCAGAGCCAGCAGGAACGATGCTTCTGAATACAAAGTGGGAAAAATATTGTTTATGACTTCAGCTTTGCTCAAAACTGTAACCTAATATCCCATAAAAATGGATTTCCTGCATTATTTAAAAGGCAAAACGTCTGATGTGAAAATAGAAGCAGGTTACCGAGATGGATCCTGTTTCCATCACCAATGCAGGACACGGGAAATGCTTTGAATGGCACTTTTATTTAGCTTAAACTGCCACTAAAAAACTGGAAGCCTAAAGCAAAACATCCGAAAGCAAACAATGAAATCAAGTTTGACATCAATATTTAATGCAAAGGAAAATAAATGAATGCCATATAAAAGCAGGAAGGATTTCCTGCTGACAGGTAGAGCTTGATTGTGTTTACCTTGAGGTCTTTTTATGTATTTGTGAGACTCCTCAGAGCTGTTGCAGAATAATGTGCCAACCTCAAGTTTGCACAAACTCTCTTCTTTCTGCAGCCGCCTCCAAGTTTCATCTCTGACTGATACTGATAGCAGGCTTTAGCTGTGTGGAAATTTTCCCTTCCACTTAAGAGTTTGAGCCCTTTGACCTGATTTGTCTTGTGGAGAAGAACAAAAGTCCACCTAAAGGTTAGGATCTGACTTTGGGAAAAAACAAACGCGCAGCTCGAGGGAGCTGATTGGCTTTTGATTACACACTGTAAGTGGAGCAAATAGATGCAGTAACGAGTCACAACGTATAAATACACAAGGAGAGGTGGAATCTGTAAAGCTCGAATGCTCACATAGATTCCTCAGTGGCTACATCGTAAATAAATGTTGTTTAATGTCCTGTGAAAGAGGACATCCTTCTAGGAAAAATATACTCGGTCCTTCATGGTCCCTCATTTGCAATCAAATGCACATTTAAGCTTTGTATATTTAGATCTAAATACAGGTAAAAATAAAACCTTTTAGATTTGTCTATCTAGGATTTATATTACCATTATTTCATGTGTCTGCAGATGAATCAGTGCCTGGAGGTAACACTTTAATGGGTAGCTGGTGAAGTAACAACAAATCTGAATCTGTCCCTGGAGGTGATGGGCTACGGAAATTTAATCCCACAGTTAGCAAAGATGATGTCAGATAGGTTTGTCAAAATCTGTTTTTAAATGGGGGGGGGGGGGGATTCTGAACAGCTTAAAATTGAGGGTTGTTTCCATCCTGGTAGGATAATGAAAGGTGCGAAAAATCCACTTTTAATTTGCCTTATTACAGACATTAATCCAAATCACTAGTATTACTACACAAAGAAGGCAGCAGATAAAACTGCACTCATGTTCTCTGTGGTTACTTAACACACCTGCATCTATATCAATAATTCTTTAGCAACCTCTGCAGAAATATTAGACATTAAACGCCACAGATGGTGTTCTCAGTCATCAAATTTCCTGCTGATTTTATGTTGTGTTTTCGCTTCAATTAACAAGTTTCCAAATCATTGTCACTTTCACTGGGCAGCAGGCTAGTTTGGTCCTAGAGAGCTGCGGTCCTGCAGGTTTTAGATGTTTCCCTGCTCTAACACACCTGATTGAGCCGGGGTCCAATTTATAAATATATATATATATATATATATATATATATATATATATATATATATATAGTTTTTTTTCTTTTTTTTATTGTTGTTTATTATCCTTTTACACTCTATTCAACCATGACTTCTCTAATATGCCCTCTAGTGGAATCCTTTAATAACAAGTATAGTACACAAGCAAGGATACACACAGTTATGCTCACATGAAGCCGGTTGCATTTGGAAACACAGGGTTTAACACCAAGTGGGAATTAAGTCTCCAAGTCTTCATAAAACTGTCATATAGGAATGACTGTACACTGCAACAGGGGAAAAAGTTTGGTTTAAGAATCTTGTGTTTTTACATCTTTAACAGTGAGAACACATCAACCATGTCTAAGTTTCAAACTTTAGACCGAAATCAGAAAAAAAATCAGAAAAAAAATGAGAAAACTGCCCTATGATTACACACTAGTTTTAGAGTAATCCTGATATCAGGGTGAATATCTGGGTTTGTGTTTGGGACTGGGTTGTTATAATTCAAATCAGGGAACTAGATACTGGAGTCTTTGGAAACACGAGTGTCTTTGTGGTATGAATTTATGGCATCTTCCTACAAACCACTTATCCTTTTCATGGAGGCCAAAGAACATGCATTGATTTGTTTGTCAAAGGGGTTGAATGATTCTGATGAGATATCGGCTGTTGTAAATCAAGACATAAGTCACCCTGGTTAAGAGCAGGTAGGTGCTTCTGCTAGATTGTATGATATATATATATATAATATATATATATATATATATATATATATGATTACTGAACCTTGAAACAAGGCAGTGAAAAATGACCATTTTGCTAACTGGCTGTTAAAGCTCATCGTTCATACAGAGGTTTTTATTGACAAGTTCATGGGGATCACAAATACTGAAGACTGATGGGTTGATGGAAAAAGAAACTGAATTGGTGGCTCTACAGTTGGGGTCTTGTATAATCAAAGCAGAAAACTTATATGCTTGAATACCAGTAGCTTGTGAACAGTGTTAATGCCTTAGAGAGGCAGAGTAAAGGAAGAGGAAAGTATTGAAACGTGAGCCAAATAGAGGTTCAAAAGGTAGAAAATAAGACAAACTTAAAAGACATGATGGCACAGAACCCTTGAGATATAAGGAAAGAGGGGTGAAAAATGCTGAATAGAGAAAAATTTCTAGAGTAAAAGAAATTAAATGAAATCAAAACGAATTAAAAGTACTTTATTTATCAAGGAGGGAAATTTCAGTATTTTAGAAGTGTTTTTTTTTTCAACCCCAACTAAAAAAAAAAAAAAAAAGCAAGAAAATTAGAAACAATAACAGTCATGCCAAAATTAAAAAGTTGAAGGTAAAAGGAGACCGATAATGAAGGTGATGGAGCCAAAAGTGAAGACAATCCAATCATCTTTGGCTCAGAGATGCTCTCATCATACCTGATGGTCATGTTCTGCAGCTCAGGAGCAACAAAACTCACCCTAACCCCATACACTGCACAGTCGGTCTCTAAGAAGGATTTGCAGGAAATAATAACTCATCTATCAGTCAACACTGTTTTAGTGTAGGGGAGCACTAATTTAGACCAGATTATAGGTGCAATTTGAGGACTCTGGTTTTTTCCTCAGCTCTGTCTGCTGCTTCTCTTCCCTCTCTGTTTATAACTGCACCAGTTTTAGCGGAGCTCATGTAGAGTGGTTGTCCTTCAGTCAGAAGGCAGCTGGATTGACACACTACTGGCTGAGTGTGGAAACACAGCCAATCTAAAGCTGGTGAGGGGCTGTTTTGTGGTATGTTTAGCTAGATCCCTACAACTTCTCTTTTACTTGCCTTCTATTACCTTACCTTGGCTTGTAATTAAATACAGCTCAGACAGGGCTTAAATTCAGCATTCACCTTCATCCTACCTGTACTGTGATCTCTCTCCAGCCAGAAAAAGACAGTCTTATCTTGACTCTTGCTCTGTCCTCTTTTTCTTTTCCTCTCTTCCACTGAAAATGTCTTCTTGTGTTTCTTTGCTGAATTAGCCTTGTTCAAATCGGCAGGTGTATATCCATTTGCTAGCAGCTGACGTGGTGCATAAAGCGACGTCTGCATTTCTTCTATCCATCATTTAATTTAGCTTTTTCTCTGTTCATGTTAGTTAAAGTTGCTCATGCTATCCCACTTACTTTTGTATTCCCAACAAACATGTCTGAAGCAGCTGGCTCAACGGAGCGTTATTTTAGAAACGGAGACACATTGTAAGAAAATGTTTTGTCTGGTTTGCTTTGGATTCCTCAGGGGAAAAAACAAGCAGCAACCAGTGCTTTTTCCATATCGTGTTATAAAAATATCCATACCTGTGGGCTTTCGGGCACTTTGCAAACACGTTTTTCATTTCCAAATAAGCCCTTGTTTATATGATTAAATTTCATATTGTGTGAAAACACATTTTAATTTCAGTGAGCCATTTCATGGATGATAATGTGTTTGTGTGCGTTTGAATCCTGCAAAAGAAGAACTTGTCTAAATCAACCATGTGAGCAAAAGTGCTGCTTTCCAGTTGATTATTAGTGTGTGTGTATAAAAGTGCATCAGTCGCTGTGTCTCTGTGTGTATTTATGCACGTTCTAAGCTGCAGTACGTTTATGTTGTGTTTACATAAAGAGGAAATCACTACTGGCTTTTAGACAAGACTCCTTCCCTTTAAGCCATGGAGGAAATTAAATGAGTCTGGACGTAAAATTTTTTCATTAGTTGATTTCCATCTTCAGAAGCCGCCACTGAATCCCTTTGGTGTAGAAAGTGCCCCTGGCACGTGGCTGTAAGTGCACAATAACACGCCATATCAATTTAATGCATGTTCCAGCCGAAAATGTCCTCCAGCAATGGTCAGGAGAATATTATAATATTATGCTAATCTGAGACAAGCTTTTGTTTATCTTAACTTTTTTCATTGCATGTTTACAGTCACTTACTGCACTGTGCAGAAATCTTAAGCCCTCATTTCTTGCTATTTTGCTTCCAAGCAGCCAGACTTTATTTAAATCT
This sequence comes from Melanotaenia boesemani, assembly GCF_017639745.1. Lineage (NCBI taxonomy): Eukaryota > Metazoa > Chordata > Actinopteri > Atheriniformes > Melanotaeniidae > Melanotaenia > Melanotaenia boesemani. The sequence continues at coordinate 20,921,737 of NC_055696.1, read as the reverse complement.
TTTAAAATGGTCTTAAACTCAATCATAGTTCTCCAGACTATCTGAAGGTCTTCCAAGGTTTGTCTTTGGGCACCCGATACTTTTTGAACAAAATTTTCATTCAGTACTTGATCGTTTTTAGTGGCATGTTTTTTTTTTTGTTTTGTTTTTTTTAAGCCATTTAACAATAACTTATGAATAATTTAAACATAATAAATGCTCCTAAGTCAAAGGAAGAACCAGTGTTGTGTAAACACATAAAATATAACTTGGCAAAGAAGCACGTTTAAGATGGCTCTTTAGGCTCTTTGTTACTAGCAGGCTGCTACAAAGCCACATCCTTTATTCCCAAATATTTCTATTTGAAAAGTACTAAAGATAACAAGTCTGAAAGACAGAAAATCAGACTTTAGCAGCAACAAGGTGATTCCTAAAGAGCTGTTACCTGGAAACTTGGCATATCTCAGCATGGTGTGGAATGCATCCTTAACCCTCTGAGCACCAGTCCATGTCTCCAGAAAGAGAGATTAAACCTGTTAGCACTTTCCACCACTAGATGGCAGACCTGTGAATCGCCCATCAATGTTTGGCCGCAGTTGTGATAGGCTGCTGCTGCACTACCCGCCAACCCAAAGCCAAAAAACCTAGAGGAAAAACTGGCGCTTAGAGGGTTACAACATTTGACCAAACTGGACAAGTGGAGGACAAAAGAAATGAGATCTTAGAAATGCATCTGGACCTTCAGCTGATCCATCTTTTGTTGGCCGAAGCCTCATCAGAAATGGTCTCCATGGAAGCGTGGCTGTCAAGAAGCCGTTCTTAAGGAAGGGAATCAGGAAGAAATGGCAGAAGTAGGTCACATGACACAAGAACTGGATTGAAAATCAGTGGAAACGGGTCTTATGGAGGAAGGATCTCAGGACTCGGACCTCAACATTATTGAAGCAGCGTGGGATCACCTGGACAGAGAACAAAACATAAAACAAAAACAGCCAAAGACGAGCTTTGGAAAGTCCTTCAGTAAGTCTGCTTCTACCTCAATAAATGACAGAAAGCTTCTCTAAGATGGTTTAGACTGTGCTGAAGTATAAAGCTGCTCAGATTAAATATTAATCTATTTAGAATTGGACAAACTGTTTTTGCCTTACTATATTGCAGTTACATCTGTGTTAGCCCAATTTTTATACATGGTTAATTTTTTTCTTGTTTTCCTACAGATATTTACACAAATGAGGGGTGGTTCAAGATTTTGGCACGATGACATCTTAATCCGTATTTACAGACTGGAATGCACATAGAGTTTGTAGCTTTCTCAATGTTAATAAATGAAATTATTTTGTTTCTCTTAAAAATGAAAAAAACAATGTATATTTGTGTTTTGTGAGGTTATTGTTTACCTGAGAGCAGAATTAGCCCCAAAGGATCCAGAGTCTGAACTGCAGAGGTTAGCAGAATTATGAGCTAATATTGACTGGATATGAGTAATGGTCATATTTACCTGTTGAATGGATGGCTGCTTTGACTAATGACTACCTGATTTTTCATTTTCTTAACCCCTGAGTTTGCAGGGAGGACGATGAAAATAAAAGATATGGAAAGGGGATGGAGGATTGGGGGAGTAGAGGTAGAGGATAGTGGAGATGGGAGATGAATAATAGGTAATTATCTAGAACGTCCACATATCCTTTGTGGGCATATTTCAAGTATACAGAGTGCTTGTCACATGTCCTCCAGTTAAGCGTTGTTGAAGTAAAGACGCCCGTCTCTTTCTGATGTCCCGCCTTGTTTTTAGTAAAAGCTGGGACCTCTTGTCAGGTTTAATCTCTAAACTCTTGCCTCAAAGGAAAATCCTTTGAATGCCCTTTCCAAAAATTTGCTTCTACAGAGTGGATCTCTGCGATGGAAAGAAGCAGGAAATATTAACAGTACTGGTTTCTCAGCAGACAGCTGCTGCATGGCAAGAAAAATGAATCCATTCAGCCGACTGGGATTGAGCTTTTTAAATAAAAAAAGAATAAATTTTTGCTAATGTCCCATTTTAGAACTGCAGATACCTGGGAAACTATAGAGCAATTAAATTTTTGCTAAAATGAAAATGATACTGAGTATAACCTCTCTCTCAGCTGACTAAATAATCATCAACGAATTTAGCATTGCCTTCCAAATTTGCATCTTCAGAAACTTATTAATATATAACTTTTGTTGTGTATCCACATTCTTACGTGTGAAAATTTGATTGGAAATAAAAAAAAATGCATATTTCATCTGGAATCCTGCTCTAATTATTGCTCAAAATCAACCACATTAATAATTTTCTAAGACTGAGTATGATGGTTTAAGGATTTCATCTAACACAGTAGGAGGTAAATTCTTCAGCATTTCTTTGTGCAGATAAATCAGGACTTACCATCCATCCAGTTTTAGACCAACTTTTCATCACATCTAATCAAATAAAACAAAAGAAAAAAATGGTCTCAGACGACTTTCGTCTGTTGACTTAATTTTCCAGCACTTATGAAGTGTTGCATTATTCAAAACCAGCACAGTTTGACAAGAAAACATCCAATCTGCAACAAGTTTTATATTCTGTTGATTATTAAAGATATCAGGAAGTGTTAGAGGGGCATTATACCAACCTGCAAAATGATGTGTTTATTCATACTTAAGCCTAGATATTTCTTTTTTATTCATATTTTTTCATTTAGGCTATACTTCATTCTAACCAGCTTCGATCTAAAACAAAACAAATATGTTTTTGGAATCTGAGATGGGAGTGAAACTCAGTTCTATTGATATAATACCATCATGTCTCAACTTCTACCTTTGAATATACTTTGAAATTAGTATTAGTAATGTAATATCACATTTGAAGCACTTTTCTATCATGCAAAATGTAAATGTGCAACCTTTTGTTGAAAATATAGGGATATAACATTTTTTAACATTAACTGTTTAGTGCAAATAGTTATTTTCTAAGCTATGTTGTGACATTGCTATGTTTTATTCTGTGGATCATTAAAAGTCCAGATGTGAGTAATTCGCAATAAGCTAAGAGCAGTTTGCTATGAATGCAATATGCTAACTAACTGCTAGCTAAATTTTAACCAAGCAGATTGAGGTCTAAAGCCCTACCTGGAAAATTTTCTTTAAAATGTTAAACTTCCTTCTATCTGCAATTAGCTGCTGTCTGGTATCTGCCTCTCTGCAGCACTTCTAGTCTGTCTCTTCAGATATTTTAAAGGCTTTTCTGCATAAATTCTGGTCTGGAAGCAGCAGTTTTCTCCCTGGCCTCAGCCTTCTCAAGGCCACAGCTGGTCCTACATAATGAGTCTTTCTCTCAGTTGTTCCTCAAAACATTCCTTCACCTTTTCTTTTTTCCCCATCAAGCTCAAGCTTTTCCTGTCTTGTTTTCTGTTTTATTTCAATCTATCCGTACATTTGCTGAGGGCTTTGTTCGTCCACTTGCAAACAAACACACAGTAGCACCCTGCCTTGAGGGGAACACTGTGTGGATTTGGCAGCAGTATGCAGTGTTTACCTATCATACTGTAGAAATACGGTCTGACAGCCCCGAGGTTTGCCAGAATGCAAATGTCTTGCAAACTGGAACGCTGCAGTGAACCATTGATAGCAACATCAGAAGGCAGCACAAAAAGACCACTTGTTTTAGTGTTAAACATGGACTCGGAGATGGTCTAAGAATACACAACGCAGTCTTACCATCTGTGAAAATCTCAAAAAACTATTGAATCTATTGATTTAAGCTTTAGGACAACTTTTGTCTTGCTTTTAGCCAAGTGGACACAAAACAGCTGTAAAGTCTCATAGCTTTAAAAAAAAAAAAAAGGCAATAGGTGATAGAGTCTCCTGTAGATTGGAAACCCATGTTTGCCTACTGGTCAACAAGGTTTTAACTTCCCTGTTAATTTAACTTTGGTCCTAATCTTATTCCTGCCATTGGCCTCAATGGCCACTGGCATCCTAATTTCTTGTAGCAAAGACCCCATGTTTCAGTAGTTAACAGCAGACTAAAGTATGATCCAAGAATTCACAACAGTCTAACTTTTGGGTATATGGACCTAAAAACAACTATACAGAAGTAAAGTCTCAAAGCTTTTGAAATAAAATGTCAATAAGGATAGAGCAGAGATAGGCAGCTCTGGTCCTTGAGGGCTTCAGTCCTGCAAGTTTTAGATGTTTCCCTACTCCAACACACCTGATTCAAATTATAAGGCTCTTAACAGTTTTGGCTCTGCCCAAGTATGTTGACCCACTAATTGATTCAGGTGCTGCAGCAAGAAACTTCCAAAACCTGCAGGACTGCGGGCCCCATCCCCGGAATAGATTCTGGATTCAAACCCATATTTTGTCTGCCAATCAAAAGGATTTTGATTTTATTTGGCTCGTATCCTATTCCTACAATTGACCTTACCACTAGATCCACTTTTTTCCCCTTCTAACAGGTAGAGTAGGGACTTTCAAGCAGTAATGGTCATCTAACCATCCAAATGGGTCTCAAACAGCTCATTCGATGGAATAACTGACCATTGTTCATTTATCCTCGAAGGATAAGAGGTATCTTATCTTTGAAAAATTATGATAATCCCAATTATGCTGTTTGTTACTGAAAAGCCCACTGCAGATGGTCTTCATAGAGGACCAAAATCCAATGGATTTGCATGCATGTGAAGAGGTACTCGGAGCAAAGGCACAGCAAATCAAGTCTGCTGATGAGTCTGTAAGATCACAAGAAACTATGATCCACAAGGCTGCCTGCAGAGAGCTGTTTGTACATCCGATGACCACATTTACATCACAGGCAGCTGAAGGAGCATCCGAAGCTCATTGATGTGCAAACATGATATTCAAGTCAGAAATACTTGTTCACAGACTGATCCACATCATCAACACTATGTTGGAAATCTACTTTTTCTAGCTTCTAATGAGTCCCCCCTCCTGCAAACAGAAAAAGATGCAGACATGAAAGATGCATCCCTCTGGAACTCTCCTGCTGTTCAATAACCTGACTGATTTTAATCGTTCATTCCTGGATCAATCATGTTACAATCTCAGCTGATGATTTTGATGTTTCTTCGTCGGCTTTACTTCCTTCAAATAAGATAAATGAAAACTGATGCTGTGTTGTACTGCATGACCCGCTGTCAGGAAATGAAAGCTCCATCGGGTCTATTTTTTGACTCTGACCCTTCAAGCTCTGCTGTATTTCTGCTCCCGGCTCCCACCACTGAGAGGTCTGAATTTAAATCTCCAACTCTTTCTCCTTTTCTTGTTTTTCTCTTCAGTTTGTGAAGGCAAATACTGAGAGTGGATGGAATTAAGCAGTTACTTCCATCCCTGTGGCCTGTCACTGATATCAAACTGAAGCCCTCGTAACACAGTATGTCAGGCTCTTGTCCAATGAACTGTAGTGTATTTGCAGCGGTGTAGCAGCCTCCTGTCACATGTCATCAGACACATTGGGTCTGGGTGAACACCACTTTGTCTTCACAATGAAACAAGCTTCTCCTCCTTCCTTTTTTTTTTTAACCATGTGAGTCAGCGATCGTCTTAGTTCTGCAGCAGAAGATTGCCCACAATTCTCCAGTTTCCCTTTTTCAAACAGGACTAATCCAATGTGGGCTGAATGGCTGCTTTTGTCCTCTTCTAAAGGGGAATAAGCACAGAAGTGAAAATCTCATGGAAATTTTTAGTGTGTGCATATTGGTGTGTCTGATTTGTGATGACAAAGCTCATAAAATCCCTCCTGATGTATTTCATCACGTTACACATCTGAGTCAAAATAATGTGTAACTATAGCTCTTGTCACATCCCAGTGAATGTGAGTGTATACTCATATGCAATGACTACTTAAAAGAAAAATATCTCTGATATTGAAACATGCACACCATAGGAATATAAATGATAGTTTCACTTTGATCACATTTAACACATTACAACAGCTGGTTGTGTGATATTGTTGGAGGATCCTTTGTAAAACCTCACCTCTCTCTAAAGGGCAAACACTTCTCCAAATGCTTGATGCATCAACCCTCTTAACTACAGAGGACTGAATAAAGCAGAAGTGCTCCAAGAAAAAAGCTCTGATTGCAACACTTCAGCACCCCCCTCATGGTCTCTTGCCTGCAGCCATAACACTGGTCCCTGCACTTCTGACCTGCACAGGTGCTCTAGCAGTAATCTCCTGCCCAAAAAAAGAGCTAATTTTGGCTTGAGGGTCTTACTTTGAATTTTACGATGAGGAATTAAAAGACTGAGGGAGGGAAATGGAAGTATTGGGCTCTAATTAACAGAGTTTTGTGGATCCCAGGGAGAGATGATTACAGAGAATAAAAGCTTTTAACAAGCATGGCATAAGGTAATCCACCACTCTGCCCTCACACCGCCCATCAGGCAGTAAGTGATGCCCTGGGCATGACTGATTGATTGGCTAGAATTCAAACAAACCATGACTTTCTATTTCCTGCCACAGCTGGCAAAAGAAAGACTCTCCATCCCTCTGGCTGTCTGTTTATTAAGAAGTCAGAGCAGCAATCATGTTTTGGTCAAGAGCAGTTTGATTTTGTGAAGTAGTTTTTAAATAACATACCAATGTACAAGGTCTTTTTGTGTTTCATAATGCCATAAAACCCTGTCCTGTACTTTTAGCTGAACCATTTCATTTTAAGGTTCAATGAAAGGGCATGAACCATCTTTTAAAGTTAAAAAAAAAAAAAATCTACATAAAGATTTACTTTGTCTACATGAGTAAATCCACCGAGATGTCCTTTAAATAAACGCAGACTATGATGAAACTAAACATATTTTTCAGTTTGGCCGAATCACTGGAACAAATGTGGTGTAATTGGGCTTGATAGTGGCTGATGGACTCCACCATTTCCATCATCACACACACACACACACATTTTTGTCATGGGCTTGTTTGCTTATGAGCAGTCAAAGTCTCAGCAGAAAGCTCTCAATTTGGAGAATTAGGGATAAAGTCTGATGGGGTAGTTAGGCTAATTGGAAGGACCTATAAAAGAGGCGTTTTCCACCATAAAAAAACCACAACCTCTAAAATCCCAAAGCTGTTTAAGTAAACACCACACTTTAATGATTTTTTTTTTGCATGATTTATTTACTTTAATCATTATTTTTCAGCCAAACGTTTGTGTTGTTTTGTGTCATTTGCATGCAAGGTGGCTGTTGGAGGAATCCTGCAGCTGATCAGTTGAGCTATTGGACAGCTTACGGCTGGGTGCGTTTGCAAAGATTAAAGAAATTGTATGTGTTTGTCCTTTTCCAGGCTTTTGACTCTTTATAATAGGGCTAGAATCTTTATATTAGACTAGAGAAATAGTCAATTAGAGCTGATAATTGGTAAACGTTGAGCAGCTACCATGCTCTTGTTGTTTTAGATTAAGAAAATTTGATGGTTTATCCCACTGCTACCACTAAAAACATCCCCCACTAACATCTGTGTTTCCTTTGTAGCTAACAGCAAACTTGCAATAGGTTTGTTGTTAAAATCACAACACTCACCAGCAAGATTCACTTTTAGGGAGGATGGACATGGCCACACCAATTTTCGTCAATATCTTTGTTTACCAAGGTGACAGTTTCTTCCCATTGACTAGTGGATGGGTGACAGGGATGACACCAGAGCCAGAAATTCAGAGAGCACTTGATGAAGGGCCTTCTCTGGTTTATCATGTGTGGCCACACAAGGTTTGTCATTAATAGGAAATATTAAAAGATGCTGTCTTGAAATCTATATCCAACTACAAGTCAACCAACTTTATTAGTGAGTCAAAGGTTGTTCACCCCTAGCTCATGGAAATAGATAATGTGTAATAGCTATAATTTGAGGCAGTTTCAAGTCACATGGGTAATAAACAAGCATAGATTTATCAATTTAACCAAAGCTAGTTATTATTTTTTTCTGAAGAGGCTATTCATATTTGCTAACTGTTTCATGTCTTATTCTCTTCAAACTGTAGATTTCCATGCTACCAGCAGGTACATGGATTAACGTGCAAAAAAAAAAAAAAAAAAAAGCAAATTCAACCGAGGCAAAAGGTTCTGAATCATCCGATGGAGTACATTAAATTGTTGTGTAATGCTCTCTTTATGTTTAAGAACCTACATTGGATGCATTTCTCAGAGCAACGCACCCATGTAGGATTTTATTCAAATGTCGTGCTGTCGAACAGGGTGGGATTATGGCTCTGGGTGATGAGCTGCTTCCAGTTGGTACATGACTTTAGTGCCACATGTGTAGGAGACAGAAATTTATCCTGAGGATTTACAGGTTCTCACTTTAGGACTCAAGATATGCATTTCTTTCTTATTTATAATGTTCAAACCAGTAAACTGATAGACTTTGACACCAGAACTCAAAACCACCTACAATACTGGGAATTTATATGCAGTACAGATAGCTGAGAGTTGCACTTCACAGAGATTTGAACATTCCTCTACACTTAATCCAATTAATATGTGTGGTTAAGCTAAATTAGATCACATCAACAATAACAACATAACAATTTTCTTTTAATTTTTTGGTGGAAAAGTTAATGATTAAAAGCAATATGTGCCATTCAGGTATGTGACATTTTGCATCAGTGAATTAATAAGTATGGCATTTAGTTTTCAGCATATTGTCTCAATGGCTTTGTCTTTTCTATAAACATTTGATGCTCCAAATATCTTTCGTGTTAAGATATATTTGCATTATGTATGAGACTAACTTCTATAGCCTATAGCAATAATAAGGTCTCATTTTGTACTTTAGGTTAAAGCAGATGTGGTAATCTTCAGCTGAAACTCTATACAAATGGGAAGGAACATTCAGTAAATGCAAGTGATTGAGTTGTTTATCAGCAGGAGGGCTTCAATTAGCTGGAAGAAGAGTTGCATGAAAACTAGTCAGTGAATACTGTTGGAGACTCTGTTAGTGATTGTCATCATATCTACCATCATACACTCACAGACACTGTATTAAACACACCTTGCTGGTACCTGGTTGGACCTCCTTTTGTCTTTAGAACTGCTTTAGTTCCTCGGAAACCTTCCTCAGAGGTTTGCTCCATATTGACATGACAGCATCAGACAGTTTCTGCAGGTTTGTCGGCTGCATCCATTATGAGAATCTCCCGTTCCACCACATCCCAAAGCTGCTCTACTGGACTGAGATCTGGTGACTGTGGAGGCCGTTGGAGTCTAGTGAACTGATTGTCGTGTTCTAGAAAGCAGGTGGAGATGATCTGAGCTTTGTGACATGGTGCACTATCCTGCTGGAAGTAACCATCAGAAGATGCTTCACTGTGGTCATAAAGAGATGGACATGGTCAGCAACAATACTCAGGTAGGCTATGGTGGTTAGGTGGTCTAGAAAATTTTTCCTAGATTAGTACCACCAGCAGCAAGTGTTGATACAAGGCAGGATGGATCCATGATTTCATGTTGTTTCTACCAAATTCTTATCATCTGAATGTGGAGCTGAAATCAGACTCATCAGACACAATTTTTCCAGTCTTTTTCAGACCATTCTCGTGTGTAAAGATCCCAGTAGATCAGTAGTTTCTGAAATACTCAGACCAACCACCATACCATGTTCAAAGTAGGGCTAGTGAGCCGTCCTCCACAATCACACCTGAGTCATCTTTTTTCTTTAACCTAAAAACAAAATAAAAATAAAATCAGACAAGCATGTCGTAAGCCATAAGTTTAGAGGGAAAAACTTTTCCTCTGCCGTAGTGTCCCATTCCGGCTGCTTCTTCTGCAGTCGTCACAAAACCAAAACAAAGCAACACAAGTGGAAACATACGGAAGTGGTGGAACGTTCTGTGCGAAAATTGCTGATATAATCACTACATTATATTTTGTATAAAGTGACGATTCTAAGGGATCTTTATGATTAATCATAGCGTGCTTAATTGTAAATTAAGCATAATTGTTGACATCCCTAGTTCAAAGTCAATTAAATAACAGGAGTTTCTAGCGTGTGATTGGCTGATTAGATATTTTTGTTAACAAGCAATCGGACAGATGGACCTAATAAAGTGTAGGGTGCTCTTTATGTTACAGCTACAAACAGAAAACTTCAATCCTAGCAACAAAAAAAAAAGAAAAAGAAAAAAAAGGAGAAGAAGAAGAAAGGATTCTGATGCAGTTGAACTTTCATGAATTTCACAAGAATCCAGCTACCTTGCAAGATAACGCTAGCCTCCAAACTTTTAAAACAGCATCAGAGCTTCTTCTTCATGTTACCGTTGTTGAATTAACCTTTTGGTGATTTATTTTAGGATTGCATAAAACAGCCCATCTTTTTTGTGATGGTATGGAAATTTGTTAGGTAAAGTATTTCCACACACTAACACAGCTTCTCTGTACAGGATTTAGGACAGGAGTCACTCCTCCGCCTGCTATAATCCTATGCAAGAGAACCGAGACCTCAGTGCATACAGCAGTGGCCCTGTAGATAACAGCATCAGAGGGCTCGCTTCATAAAGAGTGCACCATGTGAGAGGGATTCAGCAGCCTGAATACTAATGCAAAGAATCCTTCTGGCCTGGAATTACTGAGTTTGAGCGGCTTTGTTCCTTTACAAAGGCTGCAGTCTGTATGGGAAGGGAAAGATGATCAATGATGCCGGCGCTCCAGTTGGTGGATGATGGAAAATATACTTGCTTTATGGCTTACGACTTTCATTTGTCCTCCGGCAAGAGCTGATTGGCAAATGAATTTGTCAGCGTTCCATGTCGATGAATAGGCGGAATAGGTGTGAGAAAACCTGGCTTGGTTTTGTTGTTTCACAATTGAAGAAAACCCCACAGTGAATTATGCATCTTTTTCAATACCTATTTGACTTTTAAACATATATTTTTTGCATTTTAACATGTTCAATCATATAAATCATACCATTTACAAAATAGATGGAAACAAGTGTTTAATGGCACAAAAGTTGAATAAATGTCACAGTTTCAGTAAAAAAAAGTGATCTCGTTGCACGTTTAGAGGAAATCTCACCTCTGGTAACAACAAATTCATGAATGTCAAAAAGTAGAAATAACTGTCCAATTTAGACTATTCTAGGAAATTAACTTGATGAGGAATCAGTGAGGCTAAGAAAGGAAAAGGAATCATAGTTGGCAGAACTGTTAAGTTTATGGGAGTAAAGAGAAAAAAATGGCAGGAAGTAGGAATTATTTTTACTGAAGTAGTAAGAGAAGCAGGAAATTAATCAGAGGTTTAAAAAGAAACAAGGAGATTAATGTCAGTATTAAACATACTCTTTAAAACTGACATGACCAGGGAATTACCGCAGGAAGAAAATCTGCTGCTTTGTTGGACTCCTGTTTTATGTGGTATTAAATATTCTGTCCAAGTATATTTGCAGTTCCGTATCACCATAAAATAAAACAAAAATCGTAAAAAAAAAAAAAAAAAAAAAAAAAAAAAACCACATACTTTCTCTGTGCTTGAGGACATCAATTACCATTGAGATTAATCTTGTAAATTAAATCAAACTGTATTTACAAAACACTTAAAGGACTTTGCGCTGGTTTTTTTTTTTTTTTTTTAATCTAATATAAACTATATATACAGACGTGGACAAAAATGCTGGTACCCTTCGGTTAATGAAAGAAAAACTCACAATGGTCACAGAAATGACTTGAATCTGACTAAAGTAATAAAATAAATAAAAATTCTATGAAATTTAACCAATGAAAGTCAGACATTGCTTTTCAACCATGCTTCAACAGAATTATTTAAAAAAAAATAAACTCATGAAACAGGCCTGGACAAAAATGATGGTACCCTTAACTTAATACTTTGTTGCACAACCTTTTGAGGTAATCACTACAATCAAACGATTCCTGTAACTGTCAATGACACTTCTGCACCTCAGCAGGTATTTTGGCCCACTCCTCATAAGCAAACTGCTCCTGTTGTCTCAGGTTTGAAGGGTGCCTTTTCCAGACAGCATGTTTCAGCTCCTTCCAAAGATGCTCAATAGGATTTAGGTCGGGCCTCATAGAAGGCCACTTTAGAATAGTCCAGTGTTTTCCTCTTAGCCATTCTTGGGTGTTTTTAGCTGTGAGTTTTGGGTCATTGTCCTGTTGCAAGACCCATAACCTGCGACTTAGACCAAGCTTTCTGACACTGGCCAGCACATTTCTCTCTAGAATCCCTTGATAGTCTTGAGATTTTATTGTACCTGCACAGATTCAAGAAACCCTGTGTCAGATGCAGCAAAGCAGCCCCAGAAGATAACAGAGCCTCCTCCATGTTTCACAGTAGGAACAGTGTTCTTTTCTTTATGCTTCATTTTCCCATCTGTAAACATGGAGCTAATGTGCATTGGCAAACAGTTCCATTTTTGTCTCATCTGTCCATAGGACATTCTCCCAGAAGCTTTGTGGCTTGTCAGCATGTTGTTTGGCAAATTCCAATCTGGCTTTTTTATGGTTTTCAACAATGGTGTCCTCCTTGGTCGTCTCCCATTATGGCTCAAACAACGACGGATGGTGCGATCTGACACTGATGTTCCTTGAGCTTGAAGTTCGCCTTTAACATCTTTAGAAGTTTTTCTGGGCTCATTTGTTACCATTCGTATTATCCGTCTCTTTGATTTGTCATCAGTTTTCCTCCTGCAGCCACGTCCAGGGAGGTTGGCTACAGTCCCATGGATCTTAAATTTCTGAATAATATGTGCAACTGTAGTCACAGGAACATGAAGCTGCGTGGAGATGGTCTTATAGCCTTTACCTTTAACATGCTTGTCTATAATTTTTTTTCTAATCTCCTGAGACAACTCTTTCCTTTGCTTCCTCTGGTCCAGTGTGGTACACACCATATCACCAAACAGCACAGTGACTACCTGTGGCCCTATATATAGGCCCACTGACTGATTACAAGATTGATCATACAAAAAATGTTACAGAAGAAAATAGCACATCTATAAGTTCAACATATGGCAACACATTGTGAGCTTGTTGTCTAGTTATTTTCATCAACATTTAGAAAATTAAAAGGAATGCTTTTAGACGTAGAAGGTTTCCCAGCCAACAGCAAACACTTTCTGATCTACTTAGGGTTATGCATTGCATAGATAAAATGCTAACTGTGGAATCAATTACTATAAAAAAGCGAAGAGCAACAACATCCTTAATTTGGTTATTTCTAAGAATTTTCTGAAGTGCAGTACTGCACCCTGAACATACACATTCCCAAAATAGGAGTGTAGCGATTTAGCGTCATTAAACATTAAAGATGTTTAGTAAAATTAGTAATTTTAATAATTTCATAAAATTATGAATTATTAGTCAAAATATTGATTATACCTCGGGCACCACCACACAGATAGCTTTATACTAATCTAATGGCTGTGTGGACACCATTAGAGTACTAAATTAATTAATTTAATAAATTAATTAATTCAAGCTCGGGAAATCAATCAGTTATCAATCAGTCAGTCTCAGGACGCTAATAATTCTTAATTCGGAGGGATCCGTTACATGACTCAAGGAGGAGTTCACAATAACCAGACCATTTTAGGATAAATATGAAATATTAATTACTAGTCTAATCATGCATAAATGAAAAGGAAATATTTACAAAGGACTTTGCAGGGGAAAATTAATCAAACATTGTAAAACGCAGAATATGGTGTTAAAACCAGAATCTTATTTCAAGATCATGTCATGAGTCAAAATGAATTAAATGTATGCAAGAAATTAAACAGAAGTTAATTAACCTGTTGTGTTAATTCAACTAATGTTTAAGAAGACTGTGCAAGAAAAGGGATCTCTGAATCCTAAAAGAAAAAGAGGGAAAACTGAATCTCATCTGTTTAAAGCTGGAAGTTTAACTAAGATGTAGAATTACTTCACTAAGGCCGAATCTGGACAGCACACCAACCATTCCTTGAGCAGACAAGCAGAGAACTGATCTGAGCAGGACTCATCCGGTTCTGTTTGGATCGAGCCAACTTACAACCGTTGTGGTGACTCTCCCGGGCACATTAGGAAGTTGGCACAGGTGGTTTGGATCCTCAATGACGTGGTGATCCGAAGGTTGGTGCTGATGCAGTCTTTCCCACGGCTCGGCTGGTGGTGTCAGTGAAGATAAAAAGTCCAGCTTTGAATCAGTCCAAAAAGAAACTCTGTAGAACTGGTTCTGAAGCGTTTGTCATTTATCCAAATTAAAGATCAAAATTCAGGATCAATATTAAAAATCCAAAAGAAAATACATAACTAAAAGTAGAAGTATCAGCTGAAAAAGGAATGAACTAAATGGAAACATTATTAAAATCATCAATGAATCATTTAAGAGACACAATGAAAATAGTAAGAAGGTTAAACCTCAAACACATGTTGATAAAGCTTTAAGATCACAAATTAATCAAACTTGTTGATTAAACCTTGTACAAAATGATAATGAGTATATGCACTATACTATAGTATAGTATGCACTATCAAGATGAAACACACACACACACACACACACACACACACACACACACACACATATATATATATAAATGAAAATTACTTTAAAATGATAAAGACAGAATCGTTTACTCTTCAAACATAAAGAGATTCCTTTCTGTGGTGTGACTCAGAGAAACATTAAATCATTTGATTACCCTTCTTGGAATGTGTAAGAAAAACAGTTCTTGGTGTGTCCAGGGTCTCTGAAAGGGGGTTTCGCTAATCAGTTGAAGAAAAACACAAGTTTTAGAGAGGAACAGCTTCAAAGTGGACAACGTTCTGGATCTGGAACCATCCATCCATCATTCCATCTGGAATCCATAAAACATTTTTAGTTTGTTAAAAAGGCAGCTTTGTGTTGCAGAAGATTGAAGTTCAGAAACTTCCCAGATCTTTGATATAACATAACGGAGTACTCCCTCATCCTAGGTTGGAGCGTTGACTTTTGTTGACATGTGGAGCTGAAAACGAAGTCATAAATCTGAGTCCTGGATTTTTACCAGACAGACCCCCACCTTTGGAGTGAGAGGGACTGTTTGTCTGTAAGGAGAAAAAAATCCTCAAATGTTTTATTCAGTCAAGATTAAACAAAAGTTCCAGTCTTTACTGTATTTTGAAGATGCCGGAATCCGCTATATGAGCAAAGGATGAGGAACTCATGCTCAACTTGACCTTGTGAAATTATGATGGATTATAGTTAAATAATGTCCATATATTGTTTCATCGCTTCCACCAAACCCCTTCGTCACCACCATGATTCATCTATGAATGAACAAACTCCTTGTCTGCACGTCTGGTGGTGGGCTTGGCCAAGGTGCAGCAGCATTGCTGATTAACAGATTGAGCTCACGATAGGTAGAAATGTCGTGCATTTTTAATGTTGGACAATCAGCCCTTGAACATTTTCGTCTCGTCTCCTCTCGTCAACAAAATCTCACAAACGTCTCGTCATGTTTTCGTCATGAGAGAGCCATGTTTAGCTTGTCACCGTCTCTTTATCGTCATGAAAAAAAGGTTCGTCAACAAAATGAATTTGTCATTATTGACAAAAACAACATTGATATATATATATATATATATATATATATATATACACTGTATGTGTGTGTGTATACTAACAAGTTCAATACAAGTCCAATTACATGTTCAATCTTTTCTGATCCAGTTCATTACATTCAAATTCAGCTTGAATCCTGTTCTGAGCATGCTCAGTGCAGTGGGAAACAGTGGAAGGACGGAATTCCCTTTGAACAGGAAGCGACCTCCACAAAAAAAGAACCTTTATGAAAAAAATGGCACATACATTAAGATCAGTGTGTAAATAAAGCTGACTGATGTTGTGTTGCAGCATGAGGGGTTCCCTAGAAACCTTACTTAGAAGCTGAAACGAATATGACCTCAAACTTTGACTTAATGGAACTGTTTCTCTTTGTTTGGGGCTGTCTTGGTTGATAAAGACATTCATATCTGACTTGTTTATCAATTCAAATTCATCTTCACATCATGCTGCATTCCCTCTCTACAGTCTGGAAGTCAAAACTCTTTTGCTTCTTGTTTTGTGTCAGCAGTTACATAGTAATGCTGATCTATTAGTGCTTCGTCTAATGTTTTATTTTGTTAGGAAATTGGACTTCTTGTTAACTTTTAAATGTTTTTTTTAATCAGATTTAAAAAAAAGAATGTGTTGTGTTTTTGAGTGAGTGCAAAAATCTAACCCTGGATTACAAACACACAGAACAGACTGATGCTGAGGCTCAGGGTTTATCAAGCCAGTATGAGACCAAAGTGATTTTAAATGGTCCATTACCCTCTGACTGGCTGTAAATTTACTTCAGCTCATCTGTGCTGCTTGGTTGATGAGATTAAAAGAATCTGTATCAACTATCTGTGGTCGATCTGGAGACGAAAAAAAATATATTAGAGAGCGAAATTGGCTAGGTGTGTGGTAGTGAGAGCTTTCTGGCTAGACACAGTATGCTCTCATACTGAAATCATGTGTATCAAGGTGCTTTTTACATGCAAAGTTCTGGTTGTAGTGGCTCACTCCACTCCTTAAAACCTACTGGTATGAGCGTAAATGTGTGTTTTGAAAAGCTGTTACTATTCTGATCAAAACATCGTAGATGTAATGTTGAGACCTCAGGAAAAAATCCAGAAGGTCTCACTTAAAACTATTGAAAGTGCTGCACTTTCATTACCACTGTCACCAGATGTCACTTCACTGCTTGAAGCAAATGATACAAAAGATTCATCTGCCCTGTTCAGCTGTTTATTTTCCATTTCTCAAACCAGCATCTCCTCAAGAGTAAAGCACAATTTATTCATCAACCACTTGTGAATGAAACAGGAATCCTCTTCAGAAAACTAATGCAATTTGCACACATACCAGGGATATCAGTTTAATCCATCCATCCATCTTTTTTCATCCGTTTACCTGGAGTCGGGTCGTGGGGACAGCTGCCTAAGCAGGGAAACCTAGACTTCCCTCTCCCTGGCCACATACACCAGCTCATCCGGGGGAATCCCAAGGTGTTCCCAGGCCAGCCGAGAGATGTAGTCTGTCCAGCGTGTCCTGGGTCTTCCCCGGGGCCTCCTTCCGGTGGGACGTACCTGTAACACCTCGCCAGAAAAGCATTAAGGAGGCATCCTGACCAGATGCGGAGGAGCAGCGACTCTAATCTGAGCCCCTCCCAGAAGACAACGCTTGTGTCCTCTGCTGAAATATTGAACTTATCAGCACTAAAACTGTTATTTTAATGAATTTTCTCCACCACAATACATTAAGCTACTATAGTTAATATAGATAATGTAATTTTTATGGTTTCTTGATGGCTAAAATGGGGTTTGACAACTTGGACTCTTGGAAACTTTCTGGTCCACAATCCAGACCACTTGGTGGCAATAATGCACCAATTAATTTTTGCCAAAAAATATGAAGAAGAAGAAGAAGCACTGCAGCGATCAGGGCTTACTGAACGCATCAAAGTGAGAAAAGAAAGTGAGCGATATGGAGAAACAGGTAACTGGGATGAAAGAGGGCAGATGTATTGGTTTAACAGTAAATATGTTTCTTATTACATATTTCTCATGTCTGTGATGTGACGAGTATAGTAAGTTACATAGTTATAAGTTATATAGTTATAGTAAGTTTTATATATAATAATAATAATAATTGTCCCCTCGCCCTCCGTGGGCGGTCTCATCCATCTATGCTCGGGTCCTCTACCAGAGGAGGGTTCTGCGTAGTATCTTTGCTGTTCCTAGGACTGCACTCTTTTGGACCGAGATGTCTGAGGTTTGTCCTGGGATCTGCTGTAGCCACTCTTCCAGTCTGGGAGTTACTGCCCTGAATGCTCCGATGACCACAGGCACCACTGTTGCCTTCACTTTCCAGGCCTTCTCAAGTTCTTCTTTCAGGCCTTGGTATTTCTCCAGTTTCTCATGTTCCTTTTTCCTGATGTTGCAATTGGTATTGAGAAATCAACCACAAAGGCTTTCCTTTGCTGTTTGTCCATGACCACAATGTCCGGCTGGTTTGCCATTACCATTTTGTCGGACTGGATCTGGAAGACCCACAGGATCTTAGCTCTGTTATTCTCTACCACCTTCGGAGGTGTTTCCCACCTTGACCTTGGGGCTTCCAGTCTGTACTCCGCACAGATGTTCCTGTACACTATACCAGCCACATGGTTATGACGCTCCTTGTAAGCTTTCCCTGCCAGCATCTTACACCCCGCAGTTATGTGCTGGATTGTCTGAGGGGCCTCTTTGTACAGTCTGCACCTGGAGTCTTGTCTTGTATGGTAGATCTGGGCCTCTAATGCTCTGGTGCTCAAGGCCCGCTCCTGTGCAGCTATTCTATTCTACAGTCATTTAGCAGACGCTTTTATCCAAAGCGACTTACATTTGAGAGGAAGAACAACAGCTGTGTTGTTGTTCTGTTGTTGTGCAGCTATGATCAGTGCCTCTGTGCTGTCTTTCAGTCCAGCCCTTTCTAGCCATTGGTAGGATTTCTCGATATCAGCCACTTCAGTTATCTGTCGGTGGTACATCCAATGGAGGGGCTTTTCCTCCCATGATGGTTCCTCCATCACCACATGATCTGTTTTTCACTGCCTGAGACATTCACTGAGCACTTCGTCCGTTGAGGCCACCTTCCTGATGTATTCAAGGATGTTGGATGTTTCATCCTGGATAATGGTTCTGACACTCACTAGTCCTCTGCCTCCTTCCTTGCACTTAGTGTACAGTCTCAGGGTGCTGGATTTGGGGTGGAATCCTCCATGCATGGTCAGGAGCTTTCGTGTTTTCACATCTGTGGTCTGAATCTCTTCCTTTGGCCAGCTTATTATTCCCGCAGAGTATCTGATGACCGGCAGGGCATAGACCATTTCTTGACCATCAAACAAAGTTAAGACAACAAACAATTAAAAGACTATGTACACAAAGTCTGAAAAAATATGTAAACACAAATTATGGCTCCTCGTGTCCACTTGACGGCAAGAACATGGACAAACAACTCCTCTACTGAAAGCTCACATCTCATGACCAAGATTCACTGAACCAGAGGCAGAAGAAGGCCCAATTTATGCTTCATGTTTGTAAAATATAGTCATAAATGCCTTTTGCTTTCTTGCCTCAAAATTTAAATTCACCAGGATAAAACCGCATTTAGTTAAAAAAAAAAAAAAAAAAAAGAATCCTCATTGTCTTGCAGGAGCAGTTTCCTGTCCAAAAATCACAATGTTCTGTCCATTTACATGGGTTTTGATGGACATAGCGAAATATCAGTTCTTTTTCTTCTTTTTTAAGTGCCAGACAAAAAAGTTCTGTGAATTTTAATAAACCCACTCTGTCCTGATGACATCAGACATAGCAGAATCAGGCGTCGTATGACTATTGGTTGAAATGACTAGACTGGATTTTTAAATGTTGTATTTTCTGTTAACTCTGACTTGTTACATCTGATATCTGTTGGATCCAATTTTAAGTGTTGGCAATTTTTTTCTTTTTTCAATAGTAGAAAAAAAGCTTCTTTTTAAAGAAATTGTATTCCATACCTAATCTGCTTCAACATGGGTCAAATAATGAATTATTACACTAGAATTTTTCCTCCTATACAGGCAAAATTCATTGGATAAATACGCTCCGCCCACATTGATCCATTGCCCGCCCTGGTTGTCTGTCCTGGCGCTGGGACTGTGTGCAGTGAGATGCTGAACTACAACAGAAAATTGTACCAAACAACTGTTCTAACTGGGATATTCTACATATTTCCTTGAGTTTGGTTTCAGTAACCAGAGGGCTGAATAATCTTCCCATACCCAATTACAATGTCACATATTATCTAGCTTTTACTTTTTCATATTCCCACACTCATACAGTTTCTCCTCTTGCTCTTTATTCAGTCCACCATATTTTTCTCTCACTTCTTGCCAACAGTCCATTGAATTTCCCCACACCTCTACTCCCAGCCTGTCTTTTTGTCCACATTATCAGCCAGTAGCCTGACAGAGAATTAAGTCAGCCAAAGGTTTAAAGCCACAGTATGCTTCCCCCACAAATGGGAGAGAGCACTGATTGTAGGTGTTGTGCTTTAGGATCTGTTTTTTCTGTTCACAGTTAGGCCCAGAAATATTTGGACAATAACACAATTTTCATGATTTGGGCTCTGCATGCACAACACAATGGATTTGAAATGAAACCACTGAGATATAATTGAAGTTTAGACATAAAGGTTTAATTTAAGGGGTTGAAAAAAAATATCCTGTAAAACATTTGGGAACTTATCTAAACTCTCCTCGTTTCAGGGGCTCAAAAGTAATTGGACCATCAACATTACTGTAAATCAAATGTTTATTTTTAATACTTTTTGACAGTCTTTTGCAGACAGTGACTGCCTGAAGTCTGGAACCCACAAACATCACCAAACACTGGCTTTCCCCCTTTGTGTGATCCATTGCTCAGCCTTAACAGCTGTCTGCAGTTGTTGCTTGTTTGCGGGTCTCCCTGCCCACCCCCTCTCTGAAATTCATGGTCAATTGTGTTGAAATTGGATGACTGACTCAGCCATGGCAGAATATTCTACTTCTTTGCTTTAAAAATCACTTTGGTCTTTGAAAGTCTGGTAGACTGACCCCCTTTTCCGACACCAGTTTGCCTTAGGACAGTCCTAGGGAACCCTGTATCATTGGCAGTACCCAAATCTCCCCACCATGATCTGGTCGCAATGCAAAAGAAAGGAGTTTTGCACATTTCTTGGAGAATATAGAATTGAATGGAATTCTGTTAACTCATGTAGGCCTATGCACGTGAAATGAGGTATCACACTCATAGGTTAGATTTTATTTGACCAAATGATGGTCTGCTTTGTATGCAGTGAAATTTTCTATAGGAGGGTTTTGGGAAAGTAATTTTGAGCATCATGAGATATGAACAAAAGAATAAGAGCTGTTTAATAAAACCTTTTTCCGGATAAATGAATATATAAATAAACTGATTTCTCCTCAGGCAATAAGGATGTGATGGTGCCTATAGGCAACAAGATGTGAACAGAAATCAGTATTCATTGGAGACAAGACTGCACCAATTACATGTGATAATGGGAGAAATGTAAATAAATTACTCCTGTTCTTTTCATCGGTGGCCACAGGGCTCCCGGTGAGGACAGGAACCATTACAATGACGAATATAATCCAGAGACGTATGCTCATCGCAGCCAGCTGCACACTGGGAGGGGAGCGGAGCCAGTCGGCTGGGGAGACCTCCTGGAGAAAACAAAATACCACAGATGGAAAAAGGTGAGAGTGTCTGCCTCTCCAGAGACCACATTTTTACGATCACATTATATCATCTCCGTGGTGGCTTTCTGTAGTGATGGAGGGAAGGTGTTTCTCTGCAGATTTAGTGGTCAGGCCGGTGAAATGATGTATATTCACTTTATGATCATTAGCCAGCCAGAGAAGTGCACCTTTCGCTGCTGGTGCTTTGGCGCCGATCCCAATTGGTTAGAAAACGATAGCATACCCCACATAGGATCATTTAAATCTCTGTAAATGCTCTATGCTATTAGTGGAACCTCTAAGGAGACATGAATAATCACTCCACAGCTGCAGTGAACCTGTCTCTTTTTATATAATGTGATTATATAAAGAATTCACTGAGTAGTGATGTGATTATTTTATTCTTATTAGGAACCAGATAATTTATTCTACAGGTTTGTGTTCAATAAAAATGTGGATTTACAGGAATTTATTTCAATTTCTAAATTCTGATTTTTAAAATTACTACAGAAACTGTCATTTAGCAGAGTTTAACCCCCTGGGGGTCTAAGGTGTACTTACTCATTTTTAACTAATTTTGGTTTTGACATAATTTCTCAGCTTTCAAACTGTTTACTTTGCCTTGTTTGGTATGATTCATTTTAGCACAATCGAACATGTCTGACTGTAAAGTTTTTTTTTTTTTTTCTTTTTTCTTTTTTCATTTCGACATGCTGTTTACATGCTAAATCAGAGTAGGAAATATTGGATTTTTTTGTGTAAAAACCACAAGCATGTTTAATCAACCAATTTTATAACTTACAAGGTAAATATAAATGGGTGGTTTCAAAATCTTCTGTACAACTTTTATTTATGTATTAGGAGTGGGATTATAATGTGTTCATTACAAATAAATAATTACAGCAAAATTAACGTGTAAAGAAATTAACATATTAAATTGCATTTTTAAAGTTTGTGTTCCAAACAACGTGTTCAGAGTACGAGTTCTTGGTATACTGATATGTTGACGCACACTTCAGAGTTTGGCTAACAGTTTTGCCAACTTGGTAAAAACTAGTTTAGCTTGTTTTCAGACCCATCTAGCAACTGTATTTAAAAAAAGTAATAAGTGACAAATTTTTTCTGGTGGTATTGGAGAGTTTTGGAGACTGATGTGATGTTATAATTGGGCAGCAGGCTGTGTCCTGAAAGGCTAGAGCCTTGGTGTCAAGGGTCTGGCTCCAAAACAGAGTCAATCCCCATAGACTCCCATGTTAAAAAGACCAACTTCACAGCAGAAATAAACATGTTTAAAGCCTGGTACAAAAACTAATTTAGGATTAATAGGTCAGGTTTACCTTCATGACAACTGTGGGGGTGGGGTGAATTTTTTTTACTGGTTTTTAATTTTGAAATTTGGCATAATTAGGGCCGTGTCCTTTTGATTGACAGGTATCCAATATCCACGGCAAGAAGGGAGAGTGTAGCACAACCAGCTAGCAGCGTGCCTTAGCTTTAGCCCGCCAAGCTCTGTTAGCTGGTTAGCTACTGTATGAGCTTGGTTAGCTCTTAGTTACAGCAGCTCGGAGTTTGATGGGTGTTAATCATCCAACCCCACCTTCTCAGCTTCACCTCTTTGCCCATTTTTGGATTTTCTGGGAATGACGCGTGACGCTGCCAAGATGGCGACGATGGGAACCACCCAATGAGCTTAAGTTCAGCTCTTTAGAAACGTCACAGAGGCTCCATCCATCTTTTATATACAGTCTATGCTCGGTCCTTAGCACCTAGCTTCCCGCTGCTTTTAGAGCTCCATGACCAGACTGAAAATTAAATGTGCACAGTTGCCATGGCTGATCCTGTCCTGCCTTACTATCATATATTAATGTCTATTAATATACACTACCGTTCAAAAGTTTGGGTCACTTTGCCATGGGATTCAATAGGGAAGTGACCCAAACTTTTGAAC
This sequence comes from Melanotaenia boesemani, assembly GCF_017639745.1. Lineage (NCBI taxonomy): Eukaryota > Metazoa > Chordata > Actinopteri > Atheriniformes > Melanotaeniidae > Melanotaenia > Melanotaenia boesemani. Next base: position 20,898,530 of record NC_055696.1, on the reverse strand, counting down.
GGTAGTGTATACATATATATATTTTTTTGTTAAATTTTTCCTGGGTATCTTTCTTTTTCTACTGTTTTGAATTGATATACAATTGAATGCATTTTTCCAGCACATACTAGAAGTTGAGTTTATAGTATTAATGTCTGTTTCTATTATTTGAGTTAGCTGTCCATTAAAATCCATTTAAATTAAAATTAGCTGCTTTTGGGGCAAATATTGTTATGCAATTAAGATGTGATGTATTATATATATATATATATATATATATATATATATATATATATATATATATATATATATATATATATAAATTTATTCTATTAAATATTTTGCTAAGATTCTTGTATTTATTTTAGTTGTATTTATTTGAATATCTTCCCTCTTCCAAATTCACCTCATCTTTGCAGCCACTGTTAAAAAAAAGTCTACTTTTAGCCCCAGTTTACATCTATACATGATGTTCTTTACTTGTTCTTGTTTCCTCTTTTTTTAATAACAGTGAAACACTGCTCCAGCTTAATTACTGTGTTCATTTCATCAGGGCATTGTTCATCTGCACAAAGCTGACGAACAGCAGATGGCTACACTTGAGATACGCAGGCATGCACACAAACACATCAAAATGCACACACTGGCATCCTTGCAGGGCTGTTCACAAGCATGCACAAACACCATGTTCCAGCAACTTCACTAATTAGAACCCAGTTGTGTCTTTGGCACAGTTGGACTCACCTTTTGTAGCTCTACCAGACATGTGCCTCTTAGCCTGAGACTCACGCAGTGAAAAGAGCTGTCAGGTAACCAAGGGTTGAGTTATGTGACACAGAGGAAGGATCAGGAAAAATTATACCTGAAAAGGATAGGTAAGAAACGGAGAAAAGAAGGAAAGAGGCAGCAGAATCACCTTGTGAAACATTTCACTGTCAAAAGTGCCTCAGATTTATCAACCCAGTTTTCTTTCTGCCTCTCTCCCCAGATAATTGGATGGCACCGTCAGTGTGCACAGAGCCATAGGGAGACAGAAAACATATTTTGGCAGGGGCTGATGGGTTAGACAATAGAGAAAAAGAGCAAAGCAAATGCTATCAGGAGACAACAGCAAGAGACTATAAGACAAGCTACGCCATGTATCTGATTCACTGTGTGAACAGACCAAAAACCTCAAGTTTTAATATAAGCTTGATTTTGCATGAACACACCTTCATGTGCAAAAGTGTGTTCATGTGTGTGTTTGTTTCATCCATGCACCTTTCATATGGTGTCCTTGCAGCAGGGAGACCAGCAGATTGTGTGCTGTTAAAGGTCACAGCTTAATTATCTGCCGTAACTCAACTACTGCTGTCTCTTTAAGTCAAGATGCACTGAGAGTATGTGTCCACTTCAAGTGCCTGGAGTCAACAAACAACAACAAAACCCAGCAGTGCTCAATAACCCAGCAGCAGAACAATAATAAGCTACAGTGTTGAACCAAATTCAGGAATTAAACCCCTCACTTCATCTTTAAAATGTCTTTTATTGGTTGAAGTTATTAGCCATTGATTCTTATAAAAAGAGAGTGATTGTGTAGATTTACAGCTGTGAGCAGGAATGACCTCCTGGTTGATAGGATTGAATCTGCGCTGATGTCCGACATTGAAACTAAACAGAAATTGCTTGTTATGACCGATGTTGAATAAAATTTCAACCACAGCCGACAGTAAATCGATAGTGATTCAGCTGTCATCTCAGTGGGCTGAGTGCAGCAATGCTGATGAAATGCTGGCGTTCATCGTTCAACGTTGATTCAGTTACATCTTTTAACATTTATTAAATGGCTGGTTGAGCATGAATTCATAACCTGATCCAAAAATCAAGGACCAGAACTTAGAGGTGAATCAACAACATACAAATCCGCTGAGCCAAACGTTCATGATGTTTTAGAACAAATCTGGTAGAGGAACCTACACTTACTCAGATGTTGATGCAGAAATATGTTATGTTTTTACTGATGTGTTTTACATTGTTAAAATTGAGGGTAATAGAGTAAATGTCAGTAAATGAATAGGTGTTTTAATAACAACAAGAATATTATATTGATATAATTGAATCTGTTAACATTGGCTCAGGAGTAAGGCCACGCCTCCATCAAAAGGCCACGCCTCCACCACATTTCACCAGCTTTCTCCCTTTTGTAACCAATCCATTCTTCCTTGATTTGTCCATCCTCACCCTTCATCCTTCATCCATGTCCATCCTTCCTTCACACATTCCTTTCTCATTCTTCTTCCTTCTCCCTGATCCATTCATTCTTCCTGCCTTCCCTCTGTTATCTGTTCATCCATCCATTCATTCATCTCTCATCTGTCCATCCCTCCAACCCTCCCTTATCTGCTCATACCATCTTCCCTCATTCATCTGTTCATCCATGTTTCCTGTCCTTCTCCATTTATCCATATTATCATCCCATATGTGTTAATCCATTCATTCATCCTCACCTGTCCATCCAGCCATCCATCCCGCCATCCATCCATCCATCCATCCATCCATCCATCCATCCATCCCTTCTTCCTTCCTACAATCTGGGTGGTCGTAAGTTGGCTTGTGACACAGTCATCATGGAACTGAACTAAACTTTATTTCAAGCATCATTCAAATTTCAACAAAAATGTTCGGTCCAAAATAAAAAGCAGGAATTTGGGTTTATTAGTGTGTACAGTAGTGTGTACAAGTGTGCTGGAAAAAAAGTGACAATTTTCACTGGCACTACTGCCTCAACATTACTTTCCATTTTCCCACTGGGATAAAGAATTTTTCCATAAGACTTTGGCCGTTATTTATTTATTCATTTATGTGGTGTATGTTGTGGTTTCATGCTCAGTTGTTCATTTAAAAGTCTGAATACGATTTGAATAGTAACTACTTTATTTTAATAAATAAAAAAAATAATAAAATTTGGATTTTGTCAAAACCTTAAATAAAAAATGACTTACCAACATACAAACACTTCATTACCATCCTGAGTAGAAGATCTGGGTAATATTAAATGAAGAGCTGTTTGGGAGGCTCAGGAGCCAGCAGTTCTAAGTGACACAGGCCAGAGGAGCCTCATTTTGGAAAAGAGACGGACTTCCCGGCACTATCACTGAAATTTTAGGTTTTGGTTGAGTCAGCTAACAAAGAAATCCTGGCTGGGCTGAATTTACTCTGGAAGCTGCTCTGTTTAGTCTTTGTCTTTCTAAAACAAACAAAAAAAAATCTATGTCAATTTAGTCAGCTTTTTGTAATGGAACATCATGGCTGAGATTTTATAGTTTTAAGAAAAATGTCCATTATTTCTATCGGATGATGAGGACAAGGAATCTCACTGTAAAGGCTGATTTATTAATTGTATGTATTTAAAAATAGTCTAAACATGGGGGGTTATTTAGTTTCTAACTTCATTGATGAAGAAAACACTGCTACAGTGACAGATTGATAGTGTGCAGACTATAGACAGAAAGACCGATGAAGCGTAGAGTTTGTCAGCAGAATTGTACTTTAGCACATCGGTCAGTGCTAGTGACGGTGTTATTGAATCTCTTTGACTGACATTATTTGACATTGTATTTGGCCCTGGCCAGCTTCAGCTTAGCCCCACAGTGGAAACCAACTGATGTTTTATTCATTGGGTCTAATATAGCCTGACCCTACATAAACCACATCCTGCTGTTGGTGGGGTGCTCACCTATGATTGGCTGGAACAGCCTGTATCGGCCACCTAATAAGGCTCCTTCTGGCTATCTTCATTCATTTTCAGCTCTCCTGCTGGCTCTCTTCACCAGATGCAAGTGACCAGCCTGTTCACGCTCCAGGAGGTCATCATTTCAGTGCGTGTGTGGACCCAGATAAAATGAGAATTACAAGCTCTTTTAATGGTGTCGTTTAAAATCACGCTGAGGCCTGGGATAGAGCTGTGCCTCCCGTCCACTTTGTCCTGTCTGGTTTTTTTTTGTTTGTTTGGTTTTTTTTTCATCGCTCCTCAGTAAAATGATGATGATGAGCTGAGTGAAATCAACACATGCTCACAACTGCCTGAGGGCCAGAGATGCTAATTTTTAAGATCATTCTGATGGAATTTCTGCTGTTTGTAAACCGTAGATACTAAAGCTAAGAAAGGAGAATGTCACCTTGCCCAGTCATATACATGTGCACAACTTCATTATGCCATGCAGTATAATTATGGATTTATTAACCTCTTATGACCTGACTTGGCTGTCTGCACTATAATACTTAATCCTGTTTAGCCGAAACCTAAATTCTAAAATGCAAGCCAACCCAAGCTCAGGTCTTGGGGGGTTAAATATGATGAGATAAAATATGACATTAAAAAATATATGATTTGTTGTAATGCAAAAGTTATCCACCAGGGGGCAGAAGACATGTCTCAGTTTGTGTACAACAGGGTTTTGGGCAAAGTTTTGACTATAAAGTGATGCAACAGGTCTCAGAAATTGTATGTATCACTGTCATGATGCTGCTGCTGCACCCTTCACTGTCCCCTTGAATTAAAGTGGTGGTAAAATAAACCAATACAGCTAATTTTGTGCAAGGAAGATGCAAGAAGTTTTCCGATTAATTTTATAGTGTGGATTCGAGTTCATGCACAAGGATACTTACAAATGTTGAGATATCCGATAGCATATAGAATAGAATAGAAATACTTTATTAATTCCTTTGGAGAGTCCTCAGGGAAATTTGGGTACCAGCAGCAATACAACATCAACAGTAAAGCAGGATAAGCACAAGATATAATATATACAGGTATAAAGTAAAATAGAGGCAATAAGGTGCAAGAAAAGTATAAATAGAATGCAATAAATAATAATAAGATAAGTTAAATAAAATAATATAAACAATATAATATATTCATGTTGTACCCCCTAAATGTAAGCTTTTTATTAAAGAACTACTCATCCGCATAGTTCCTTGATAAACATTCAGACGAGTTTTCAGATTAAATTCTACACAGTCAGACAGATGAAAACATTGAGACCTTTGGAAGTCTATAACTTGCTGGTTTGTGTATGGATGAAAGCAGCTGGGATAAAGACCCTTCATGACAAATAATATGTGGTCTTTGTTTCTGTAAGTATGAATTTTCATGTTTTTATAGTTGTTGTGTTTAATGGGGGAAAAAAAAACACCACTGGCTTTCTCACTCTGTCATGGCCTAGATTCTTCATAGGAGCCCAGGCTATGTCGTGTTCATCTAAACAAATACAGATATTTATAGCTAGGATGTCCTGAAGCTCAAACATTAGCTCAGTCACCTTTACTCTGCATCTTGGACAATATCTTCCTTAAAGTTACCTCTCTCTTTATAACAGAAGTGTTTCACCATTGGTAAAGATGTCCGTTTAAAACAACTTTATTCTGATTTAAGGCAAACACCCCCAAAGTTTCACAAAACTAGCACATCTAACTATGGGCGGGCAACAGATCAGTTTATATCCCATCTAATGTTATTCACTTTCTCATATTTATATTTCCTCCAAACCACAGCAAATTCAGTCATTCTCTCGTTTTAGCCCACATCTGTTTGCCTTATTAACATCACCTCCTACTTCTTAATTCTGCTCAGCACTCCATCTCTGATTAGAAAAAAAGAAAACACTGTTTGATTTATGCACTGCCACCGGCCAGCTGAGGAATCGTCCACCCCACTGCTGGCTATCAAGGGCATCGCTGATCTGACTATAAATAATCAATTATTTCAGCTAATGACCCTACAAGATCCCCTTTAGATGAGGTCAAGCTTCCACTTGGCAGGCACACCACCACCCCCGCAGAGTCGACAAGCTATCCAACATTAGCGGACGCTGACACGTCCTCCCAGCCTCCCTGATGGACTGAAGGAGCAGCTCTTTTCTCCCGTGGCAGAAAACTCTTGGTCTAAACACTTAAGCTGTCTTGTCAGCCCGTCCATCTTCCTGACCAGTCAATCGGCAGTTTTTTATATCAAGGGTGTTGTGTTTAATTAGATAGTGGCAGAACATGTATGTGGGAGGGATAGTAGTTCAGGAGGTGACTGCCAGACTGTCATGCAGTGAGAATATTTTCACTTTGCTGGCCTTTTGCTTCTGCAAGGTGCAGTCTTATGTTATTTATTTCTTTTTTTTCTTTTCTTATATCTCCTGTCCTTTGCATGTTTGGGTGAACAAGTTAAATGTATATTAGACAAAAAACAACATCTTGGGCTTCAAAACACTTTTGTTTTCAGTGATTTGCTACACTACAACTTCTTGTTTTCTGCCCTTACATTCATCATGTTTTTGTTTCTTTAACAAGATCCATCCACATATTGTTGCCAGTTCTTGTGTTGCATCATAATTATCATCCTCCTTTCCTCCATTGTGTACCCCCAAACCTCTCACAGGATGGCAGCCACAATCACTGATTCTTCCTGTTTCTTTGTCTTCATCACCATCTGAAAAATACTCTTCTTGTTTGCGACTCTTCTGGTGATGGGTGTCCCAAAAGGTATGATTTGGGATAATCTTTTTTATTTCCCCACATATCTTTGTTATTCTTGCAGTCTAAATCTGAAGAGGTTTGACATAACACCACAAGGCCAGATTACCTCCAGGAAACAGGTTGTATCCATGTGAATCTTTACAAAGAAGCTGCTTGACATGTTAGTTTGCCTGGACTGACTAATTACTTTGTATTTCTACCAAATTAGTCTTCAGTCTTTCGTGTTGGGAGAAGAAACATTTCATTTTCAAAGAAAAACACAGTTTAGCTGCCATCTGGGATGCTCGTGTGTTTCTGTGAATTTTCATCATTGTTACAGAAAAAAAGAAGGTTCTCCAACAGGGAAACTGTATTCAACGCTGCACCCTGCACGGCCTCCAAGGTTCAGGCGAGGTTTGTTTTCCAATAGCTTTATTTTCTCTATGCCTTTTGAGAATGATAAATATGCTTCTTTTACTAAACAATGTAGCTTGAATACATAAACTGTGCACCAGAGTCTGTTTCTGTTTATTTTGTTGTTAAGTTGGAGGGAAGTTAGATTTTGTAAATGTGTATTTAACTAAAGAAATCTTAAAGAATTAAACACATAAAACACGACAATTTCAGTCATGAAAATAATGTATTCTGTTTCTTTTGGTAAAAGCAGTGGGATGGATTCTTGCATATACAGCTTTACACCTAAAATATGCAGCATTGTTTTGACTGAAATGGCTTCACAGCTTAAAATCGCAACTCTAAAGTTGTTTGAAGGCAAAATATCATGATGGGAGGTGCAGAAATCTGAGCTGCAGGTACAAAGCAGGCCATGTGTCCCTCATCTCTGCCACAATGAAGCTTCAGATGCTGCAGAAGTATGACATAAATAATACAAAAGACATCATGCAACACTGTGGCAGAGCAACACCTCTATCAGAGGATGTGTCATGACTGACATGGACCACAGAAAGATGGGCGGACATGTTTATCCTGCTTGAAAGCAGAAGGACAAACAAAGCCAGAGAGCTTCCCATCCTCTGAGTGAACCCGGCATCTGCTTACAGGCACTTCTCACTGCTGTTTGATGGAGTTTTCATATCAGCTGAGGCGTCATAAAACGCCACCTCTGCTGCTGTCATCCTTGACCTCCTGTAGAACCTCTTACTTGTTTGAAGAGGTTGTCTAGCTTGTCCGTTTGTGCAGATGTGGTCTGATTTGCAGACAGGTTTACATGAGCATTATTCAGATCAGTGTTTGGTGAAAGGATGTAAGCACTGGCTTGACATCAGCTTGACAAAGAAGTAGCTGCTGAATATTTGTATGTTAAGGAGACTACTTTTGGAAATCTGAGGGAGGAATACAGCACACATCAAACAGAACCACTGAAGTTTAATACTGAATGAAGTTTGCCTTTAAACTTTGGAGAATTTCTTTCATAAGGGAGTATAAGAATAAAAGTGTTGACAAGCCACAGCAGAGTATTCATGGATGTCATTATACTTTGTATGTACAAATATGAGGGTCCACAGTGGTGGTCTGAAGGCCCATTTATGCCTGAAGCAGAAGACGGATACGGAGACTTCTACGTCAGTTACGCGTGTAATTTGGTCTGTTTTCAGGGAGCTCAGCTATCCGTCGCTTGACGCAGAAGATGGTACATTACCATCGGAAATACACACAACCAGACAAAGGAACAAACCAGAGAAGAAGAAGAGGAACAGGAAGAAGATGTAGCAGAACCGCCTAATGAAAAGCACCCGAAGAAGAAGAAAAAGACGTAGAAGAAGTAGAAGTTGAGAGAAACTGCTTTTTCTCTGTGGTTTTCTTATTATTATTTTGGTGTTGTTGGACGGCTGTAGCGGTTCATTACCACCACCAACCAACTCTAAACTCGGTACTGCCCACTTGTGGATGAACTGACTTATTACCCATAGAAACCTCAAAGACGCATGGAAGTATGAGGGTGGTGACGTATAACAAAACTGTCCATCTTCTGTGTCGAGCATAAATGGGCCGATAGGGACAAATAAGAAAATGCTTTGGTTGGAGATAAAGATGCATAAATTGTGATGGATATTTCTAACTGAAATAACAGATGAGAAGGTTCCTGGAAGACCTTGCGGAGTCATGGGCAGAGTGGCAGTTATTTTGTTTTTCTCTGGGATTTTTGTTTTTATGTAGGTGGATTAAATAACTGACCACCTATGATGCATGTGATGCTCTGAGCAGAGAGGGAAAGTAAACAGAAGTTAATGGTTTGGAAAACAAGCACAGCTTAAAATAGTAATTCCACTTTTACCCTCTCTGTTAGTATCTCAGAAACATCTGTGACTGTGTTGTTAGAGGAAGTCTGATATAAATGTACAGTCAGTTGTTACCATGACAACTTGGTGAGTCATGACAAAAGATCTTTAAAGTCGACTCTTGGACTTTATATCTGTCTCTTCAGTCCTTCAAGTGTTACAATAAATAAAGTTGCTCCTGAAGTGCAGGGCTGCTGGTAGTCAGTAGTTTCATTATTCAGTGTCTCTTGAATAAACTAGAGAACCAGTGATTTATCCTGCTACAGACAACGTGTCAGCAGTCAGAGCTTATAGCTCTCATGCCTGAAGGTTGTTGCCCGAAAACTGTCGGAAACAAATAAAAGAGATGAAGTGTTGCAACAAGTGACATACTTCTTTATTCAGATCAGAAGGCGGATGTATTGCAGTCCTCAGTGATAAACATGATGTCTGCAGAGTTGAGAAAGTGATTCACATAAAAAGACAGTATTAAACCCTGTGAAGGAACAGGTTGTCAAATGTAACTGTGCAACTTGATCATTTAAACCTGATATGTCCAAAGCTAAATACCTAAAAACAAATAAATGGATATAGTTTAATAAGTAAAAAGTTTGGTAATATACTCACCACTACATGATGAGGGTTTGTCATATGCTGCCCTTGGTTGGTTTTCAGTCTGAAAACATATTTTTGAATCATTACATAATTTTCCAACCTTAAAACTCTGTGTTGTGGACTTGTTTAATGGCACAGTGACATATATTATGTGCATTCCCGGAGCTGTTGCTGCCCTACAGTGTCTCAAGGCTGAGGAACCGCACTATAAACACTTTCATCCGAGACGCCGCGTGGTGTGTAGCCGCATTTTGCCTTACGCACCATTTCACATGCTAGCAAACAGATATAAACACAATGGCTGTTCTGAAAGCCACCATGGCTGATTTAGCAAAGATATACAAGAAGACAAAATTGGAGGAAGAGAGAAAAAGAAAGTGAAAAAAAAGAACAAGAGATAAGACGAGTCAAAATAAGATTTAAAATGTATACCGTTCTGTATACATTTTGAGCTTTTTGCTTAAATGGACTTTTGTGACATGCATCTGCCTTGTGCCAGATTTTGTGACAGAATGTGGTCTAACATTGCATTTCATATGTGTTTTCTTTACTCTGTGTTCTACCCAGACAATTATCTCCCTTTATTTTCCTACGTGATGATGTTGCCTTTACATCTTTTGCTGGTTTTTACATAGTGGAGGGTGTGAATGATGGACAATTTGTGGAGGGCTGGGGGATTCCGGGTATGTGGCTTGTCCTACACTATGTTTTCTACATTCTTGTGTCTCCTTCTTTTTCTTCTAAAAGCACATGGGGTAAAATGAATGTATGTCTAAAGTATAAACTGCAATGTTTTTGAAAATGTGTTAGAGGGACTAAAAAAAAAACAACTTTCTGATGACATTAAATATATCACCATGTCATAATGTACATCCAAGAGGTTGTCTTTCTGTAGCACAGTTTTTATTTTATGCAGTCCAAAATACACAACATCTACAGGTAATATATAGTATAATTTGTCCTTTGCATATCCGTGACCCAGCTCTGAAGCCTGCATGGTGGCTTGATAATTTTTGTCTTGTAATACCTTGATAGATAGACTGGCTGATATCATTTGCAGGATCACATGTTGTGTCTCTACAATCATGTAGCATTTGGTGCATCCACCTCACACAGCAACAAATTGTAACCAAGCATCCTTCATGACAAATAAATGGCAAATTAACTTTCAGGCACCACGTCTCAGCTCAGTTGTTCCAGTTCTGACCTGGAAGACATCCGACGACCCCTCAGCAGCTTTGATTCTCGCTCGCAGAGTGCCAGATGCCTCTCGGCTGTCGCAGCAGTGAGCGACTCTTTATCAATCAGCCGCGGCATCCATTCCAGCCTCTGCCACCTGTCCCACTCAGTCAGTGTCAGAGCACATTTCATGAGCAGGCCAAAAGCGGGCAGCTAGATTTAGCTACAAGCTCACAGAAGGGTTTCTTCATGGGTCATTATGTACCAGAATATAGGGCTGTTTGCGAAGCCATTACCACAGGCGCTCGAGGTGTTGTGTGGTTTGTGGTGGCCTGCATGTCGCCCGAGTTTCGGGGTTATTTAATTATATCTTATCATCTGGGATCATGTAAAAGCACAGTGTCCAGTTGGATAGGGCGGGGGGTAGACTTGGCAGGGATCTGCCAGATCTACCATCATTAACCCCCTTGAAAATAGCCTTAATTCTCCCTCAGAAAAGCAGCAACACAGGTCCTATTTGCATGTTTGAATAAAAATAGAAAATGTGGGGAGTGTGTAGACTGTGTAGATTTTCAATTAAGAAGGTGGAGAGTGGAAATACATATCAATGCCTTTTTGCTTTGATAAATACCCCCCCCCCCCCAAACACATGACCCAACATGGAGAAAATCAAAGTCATTTAAATAAATCACTCAATATCTATGAAAAGGAATAGACTTGGAGTGCAGCGATATGCAATCAGCTCCTCCTTTTCTGTCATCTCTGAAAGGACTGGGGTCTGTCACAGTTTGCTGACGGCATGGGATTAGTAAATGAATGGTCAGCCACCACAAATCTCCCAACTAATCAAATACTTCTCGGATGCCTCATGAGAAACAGGTCCTGCCCGGATGATGTGACGAGCTACCAAACCAGGACTGCGAGAGTAAGGTGAGGTCATGTTGATCCTTTCACCTCCAGGACAAGAAAAATGTTCTCTGTTCCTGCGGACTACGTAATGGCTTTTAGTCATTAGCATGTCAGCAGATGTTAGCGCAAAAATACGGCTGCCACTGTTAGCATTTGTCACAAATGAACTAACATAGTCATTCTCAGTTTAAAACTTCAATGACAAACTATGCAAGTAAAGCTCTCCGACAGGTTCAGTGTAGGCTATCCATCCACCCATTTTCCACCACTTCATGTGGGGTGCAGTCAAATTATGTTAAGTTAAATGAAAAAAAACTCTATCCCAAGGGGAAATTTCCAGTTGTAGTACTTTTTTTTTTTTTTTTTTTTTTTTTTTAGTTAATTAGAAGAAGAAGATGGTGACATGTTCTGGAGGGTGATGGCTGCTGGCAGGAATGGTCTCCATGACCTTTCTAAATTAATAATAATAATAAATTGATATAATCAATATTTTGCTGTTAAAAGTGTATATATTGGATATGATACTCCCTATATTAAAACTGCCCTGCCCAAAACCAAGCTGTGGTATTGAGGTAATGGCAACAAGCTTTTTTTTCTTTTGTGTGTGTGTGTGTCTGAGGCAAAAATACAAAATCCAAGTACTTGGTTGTACTTATTGAAGGTTAAGGACAAAGCTCTGATATTTCAACTAAATTTACAAAGACATTCTCATAAACTTTTCACACACAACCAGAAGAACTGAACACAGGAAATGACCTAAGAAGTACATTCCTGGTGTGTCCAAGCAGCACTGTTCAGCCATGTGTTACTGTCGTTGTAACAAATTACCAAAACAATATTTAATTAACCTCCAAACTGCTCTACCTAATCTCCATGAGCATTTAGGTATCCTCTTCAAAGGAAGAAATACCATGGACATTTTTGGTTTGTTGGAACATACTTTTTTTTTTTTGTCTTAATGGCTTTGAAGGCTTTAATGTTATGGTGAATACATGGAATATTTAATCTTTGATTTGGTTATGAGGATACAGGTCAGAAACTTCTTATGTGCATCATAAGCAGAACACTTGAATCCATCACAGGCTGATTGTCTCTTTGGAGAGGATAAGTGACAATAACATCTCATTATCAAAGGTGATCCATTTTCAGACTTCAAGTATAGGCCCCCCAAAGGTGACTTCATCATCTCTCCTTTCTGTTTCAGTGATGACATTCATCTTTTTGCTAATGCATCAATAAAACTGCTCATATAATCGGACACTCTAGTAAATTTTGATGAAAGACCTCTAACATTTTGGTTCCTGATGGTTGTCTGAAAGAAAAGCTCTCTGTCATAAACTTATTATACAACCCTCAGGATGAAATATGAAACACTTTCCATTATCCTTGCTTATTTCTGTCCCCAAACTGAGGAGTCGTGTTTAAAATAATGAGTTCCAAGCAGAGAGATAAAAGCTGAGGTTCAGTGATTTATCTATAATGCTAATATTTTCTCAGGGTAAGAAAAAACAGAAAGTCAGAATAATTTAATACAATTCAATTCTGTTACATCCAGAGCCCCTGATAACAGGGGTTGGCCTTTTGAATGTTAAGTGGTGTTATTTCTATTATCTCAGGCAGTTCTACTCAAACCCAGCACAACCACATTTGTGATAAGGACTTTTAGACTCAAGTGACTTCAAATTCAAGTTTTTAACAAGTTCCAGTGAAAAGTTACTTTTCCAAATTTTGTTTGATTTTGTGAAGATTGGCATAAATTAAATTTCACCTGGTATAACAACATTCTGAAAAGACAAGGACAGCCTTTTTTTTCACTAATATTGAGCTTTGGGGTCTATCGTGTACACTGAACTGAACTCAAGTTATTAAGAACCATTGTGGTAGATGCAGTGACATCTAGTGGCTCAAAATGCACATTGCAACCAACAAAATAACCCCATCCACTCAAACTACAGCTGTCCCAATCCAGAGCCTCTATTCAAGGCTACTATAGGTGCATGGTAATGCAAGACAGTGGAGAAAGGGGGTGACCCACTCATTAAAAAAATAATGAAAACAGAACTATTCTTATTTTCCTGTGATTCTCTGTTAAGAGTAACCTGCCGCATTTTGTGATACATTGCATTTGCAAACAAAAAAAAACAAAAAAAAAAAAAACATTCAGTCCACTCACAGTGTGATGGAGAAGATAAGGTTTGACCAATTGTCTCTCTGTTCAGTGTTTGTCCATTTCAAAAGCAATAATGTAATAAATTAATATAATATAGCACATTATAAACATGTGTACTCTTAGACGAAAAACCATTTAGCAAATGTGCAAACCACAGAGAGTCAAGCACCAGTTTAAACCAGAATCTGTTAGCACTAACAACTGCACCACCACACTACCCTGTAACTGATATTCCTCCATCTTCCATAACATATTTCAGTATTTTAATACTATACCTTGAAGCTAGGGGCAGATTGGGACAAAAAAAATCAGCCCTGGTATTTTGGCCCAGACCGGCTCATATACAATCATTCACACCACAAATCTTTGATCTTTCCTAAATCTGACTACCAGCTGTGCAACCCCTTAAAGCCACTAAAACCATGAAGTAAGTTAGCAGGAATCAGTGAGAATATACACATTCAATACAGTGTTAACTATTTGAACAAAAAGAAATAGAACAGACCTGAGAAATGATGGATTAGATGAAAACTGTACCTGGACAAAGAGTAGAAACAATGGCTCTGTGTCTGCTCCCTGGAAATGTTATCTCAACCAGGTTCAGTTAAAGATTGAATGGAGATTTTTATTCCTTTTCATCATAATGATGCAGTCAGGTCCAGAAATATTATTCCCTGATAAAGAGACAAACAGGTCTATTAGTATATGGTCAAAGATGTAAATAAAAAATCTTAAAAGTTTGATTTCTGTCTATTGTCCATAAACATCTACACAGAAGCTACTTCTAACACATTTTGACCCAAAACTATCCAACTGTCAGCCGACAACCATAATGAATAAAATCAGAAAGCTGCTGACTCGCTGTTGTGTTGATGAATGGTGGTTAAAAATCATCTTCTCAATTTCAATAAGATGATTTAGTTCAGGAAGACAGAAAAGAACAAAATTTTATTTCTGTTGTTTAGTGAACACAACCAGTTAATAAGGGAACACATCCATTTAACGAGTTAACATAACCAGTGTACAGAACCAGTTAACCAGCTGTTCTCCTACTGGAAACTCTGACATAATCAACTTGTCAACTTAAATGTAAAGACACAAATTAACGTGGTGATAAAAGAGCTGTTTTATTAGGTGTGTCCCAGTTCAGGGTCTGCACACTTGGGACACACCTATTGATGTGTTTTTATCACATCATAATAACGTAAACAGCTAGCGTGTTCACTGCTAAGTGTTAACATGTTCACCACTACCTGTTAGTGTGGTTACCGCCTACTGTTAACATGTTCACCCCTAACTGTTAGTGTGGTTAAGACCAACTGTTAAAGTGTTCACTGCTAACTGTTAGTGTGGTTACCGCCTACTGTTAACATGTTCACCGCTAACTGTTAGTGTGGTTAACATTAACTGTTAAAGTGTTCACTGCTAACTGTTAGTTTGGTTACCGTCTACTGTTAACATGTTCAACTGTTAGTGTGGTTAACATTAACTGTTAAAGTGTACACTGCTAACTGTTAGTGTGGTTACCGCCTACTGTTAACATGTTCACCCCTAACTGTTAGTGTGGTTAACACCAACTGTTAAAGTGTTCACTGCTAACTGTTAGTGTGGTTACCGCCTACTGTTAACATGTTCACCGCTAACTGTTAGTGTGGTTAACATTAACTGTTAAAGTGTTCACTGCTAACTGTTAGTTTGGTTACCGTCTACTGTTAACATGTTCACCGCTAACTGTTAGTGTGGTTAACATTAACTGTTAAAGTGTTCACTGCTAACAAATTGTGTGTTCACTGCT
This sequence comes from Melanotaenia boesemani, assembly GCF_017639745.1. Classification (NCBI taxonomy): domain Eukaryota; kingdom Metazoa; phylum Chordata; class Actinopteri; order Atheriniformes; family Melanotaeniidae; genus Melanotaenia; species Melanotaenia boesemani. The sequence goes on along the minus strand of NC_055696.1, from coordinate 20,883,121 downwards.
AACTGTTAGTTTGGTTACCGTCTACTGTTAACATGTTCACCACTACCTGTTAGTGTGGTTACCGCCTACTGTTAACATGTTCACCGCTAACTGTTAGTGTGGTTAACATTAACTGTTAAAGTGTTCACTGCTAACAAATTGTGTGTTCACTGCTAACTGTTAATGTATTCATTGCTAAATGTTAATGTGTTCACTGCTAACTGTTTGTGTGGTTATTGCCTACTGTTAATGTGTCCACTGCTAACTATAAAACTAAAAATTGTTAAGGTATTCACTGCTAACAGCTAGTGAATTCACCACTAACTGTTAACCTGTTCATCACTAACTGTTAGTGTGGTTACCACCAACTGTTAGTCATCACTAGCGTGTCCATGGCAAACTGGCTTGTATGAACAGACTTACTGGGTCTTTTTACTCAGAACAGAACCCCAGGGATGTGAAAGCAGAGCAGTTTACAGCTTTTACCATCATCATTGTCATCCATGCCAGTTCATGAAGGTCCTGCTGTGGTAGCTTCTTTTTTTTTTTTTTTTTTTTTTTTTTTTTAATCTTGCAGTTTCTCTGCACCTTCTTTCCATTTTCTTTCTTCTGTTCTGCCAGGTAGCTGGATCCACAGGCATGGAGACAAAAGGGGGGTTAAAGGATCTGAAAGGTTCATCTTGGTGTCAGTTAAAAGAAAAAATGTGATGCAGATCAACAAGTTCCATTCGTCGCTGCTCAGGAAAGAAAGTTCTGTGCTGACTATTTAGATCAATGAATTACTCTGGCACAGGGGCTGAGGTAAGGGGAGGTGATCTACTGAGTTTTATGGACCAGTGAGACCAATAAATAAACTGTGTCGGCCCAAAAAGCACGTCAGCCTGCCGGGAATATGCCTGGTAGGCTAGCTGTCCAGTCCTTCCCTGCTTGAAGCAGATGTTTTTAGCCGGAAATTAAATAAAAAATCCTGTTTCACTGGTTTTATATATTGCTGCTGGCAGACTTGGGAGGATTGTTGCCTTATATGCTACATAACTTATGTTCTCATTTAAATGCATTGTTAAACATCTATTATATTATTACAGTCCATCTATTATATTACAGTTAAAGTGTGAAACTACAAAAGGTGATTGAAAAACTCTACCAGAGGCAATGTCACAAATAATGGCTGTCAGATGAAATAACTGTATACTGGAAACTGCTGATGTGGTGTGGCACAGACAAAATGGCTGTCTGATCAGCACCCATGGGCCTTGCCTCAAGTTAAAAAGTATATAGATGCAAAAGTGCAACTGCAGGGAAATTTATTCGTCATGTGTATTGCAGTTTTATTTTTTGTTTTGATTCATTGCAGTCAGTTGCTTTGCTGCACCTCATCCTGCATGGAGTACTTAAGGTTACATCCTGGTTAATGTCTTTAAAAGCACTGTGCAAGTAAAAGTGACAGCTGTGTGTGCAGGATTATGACGCTCCAGAGAAGTAGAACATGGATCCTATTATATTGAGGGCACTCTTCTTCTATTAACCTTTCTTCTCAAAAGACATTTCGTTCTTCACAGATTCTCCTTTTTTATATGTTCATTGTCATTTTTGTTTTCATCCACCTGGGAGTTAAAACCTCTGTTTTTTTTTTTTTTTATTTATCAGGAACCTGCATTTTAAATTAGTCCTTTTTATTTGGATTTCTCTCTAAAACTACTGGAGCTGACATTTCTATGCAGGTGATTAGTCCATGTTTACAGGGTTTAATTTAGTTTTTTTTTTTCCTCCCTTTTCTTTGTGCATCTGCATTTCGCAATCATTTTGAACCCAGTGGGGTACCTGGAAAAAAGAACATTTCAATCCAAAGCTGATGCAGAATTACTGTCTATGTTATTTGTTGTTGTTTTCCAGTTTCCTTCCATAACACCATCCTGTCTGTCAGTCAGTAAGTTGGCTTCTTGCTGAGTCAGACTGGTTTTGAACAGAAGTTTGTAAAAGTGAAGGTATTATTAAACAGGTGCAATCTGCAAGTGAGTTTATCCTAGTTTGTTATTGCAGTGCTGCTGGTCAAATAGAAAACTACATAAGTAAATAAGAGACTGTTATTCTTTGAACTAAAGACATTTGCCAATACTGACATGTTGAAAACAGAAGAAAAAAAATATAAAGATTTAAAATATGTTTTGGTGTAGCAAGTAAATCTGCTCTGAATCTCCTTTGACATTAAGTCCTTATTCTCTGATTATATACTGTAGTTGTGTGGTTGTGGTTCTGGATCTGTTTCTGCGTGGTTGTGTAGGGGTTAACTTTGTCATCCCACAGGATAGATAAGATAAGACTTCATTGTCATTACACATTCTTGTGCAATTAAGGTGCTCAAGAGAGGGAGAAGGTTCCCAGTTTAAATCTCTGCTTGGGACTTTCTGTGTGGAGTTTGGTGCATCCTCCCACAGTCTAAAGCAGGGGTAGCCAACGTCGGTCCTCGAGGGCACCAATCCGGCAGGTTTTCCAGATTTCCCTGCTCCAGCACACCTGACTTAAACTAACCCTCGAGGACCGACGTTGGCTACCCCTGGTCTAAAGCATACATGCTTAGTTAACTGATAATTCTACATTGACCTTGTGGGTAAACAAATGCATGCAAAGTTGTTTGTCTTTGGATTGTTTTACAACCAGTTTTGGGAATACCATGTCTCTTGCTCGATAATGGGATAGACCAAGTACTTTCTTAGCTTCTTATTTAATTTTGCACCAGTTGAAATTAGCATCAAGAGGAGCCAGATGAGGTGGCTTAGTCATCTGATTAGGATGCTTCCTAGATGTGTCCATTGTGATTTGGGCACATTCCACTAGGAGGAGGCTCCAGGGAAGACCAAGGAGAAGCTGGAGGGACTACATTTCTCAGCTGCCCTGGGAACGCCTTGGAGAGGTCTGGGTTTCCCTACTGAGGTTGCTGCCCTCATGACCCAACCTCGGACAAATAGTTGAAAAAATGGATGAATGGACAGATGGATGGTAGGGTGATGAGGCATGATTGGGAGGAAAAGCCCCACTGATGTAAACCTGAGCAGTGTTTTATTGGACTTATTATTTATTGGAAGTCATGGATTGTCTATCATAAACACCATGTTCCAACATAAGATGACCCATAAAGATCACCTTGGGTCAAAGGTTGATAATTAGTTTTGTAACTGGTGTAATCAGACTTGTAGCCATATGTTTTGGACACTTGGGTAAAGTATGGGGCAGCACAATCAACTCATCCCCAACTCAAAGATAGCAGACATGTTTGGGCCTATCCTGGGCTACTTTTGGCACTTATAGCTCAGTTACATCACTGGCAAATGTTGTGGGACGTGGGTTACAGGAAGCCCCTTGTGGGCCAAAAGTGGTCCAAATGTGAGGAGCTGGTCTGGGCATAGAATAGAGCAAGTTGCTTGTGGGTCACATGTGGTGGTCATGTGGTTTAGTTTTGGCAGCCACACTCACAAGGAGTCAAAGGTGTATATCAAGGCCATATATGGGCCAAACATTTTCTGTATCTGGGCTGATGGTGAGTTAGCTCAGTGGTGGGATCTATTGCCGGACATCCCTGGTTGAGGCCCATGCTAGTTGGGATCATGGAAGTGGAATTGACCACCATTGCCTATGTGGCTGCCATGAACTGTGACCAGAAAGTCATCAATGCCTATGATCCTCCAGTTACCACCACGGCAGATGATACATCATCAATCATAGTCATAAAAAAAGTAAACTGCAAATAAAGCAGGAAGACAAGCACAAATGGGAATCGTGTAGAAAACTATTATTTATTTGCAAAAATAGACTGCTTTATTGTTCCATTAACAAGTGAAACCACATAGCTCATTTTCAGATTTCAGAAATCTGTCAGAAGCCTGATATTATGCCATGAAAGCAGTTTTAAAGCCTGCAAGCTGAGGTTGAGGTAAGCCTGATGGTCTTCCACCAAGCAAAGGTACTCGGCCTAAACCACAGAAGATAATGTAAATGACAACGTAGGACTAGTAAAATGACCTCCATGAGACATCTAGTTTCTAGAAATCAATTCTGACACTTTGGAATTTGACATTAAATTACAGTTGAATGAATATCCAGATGAGATTAGAACTCTTGGACACTTAGATGTTCTAACTCAAAGCTCCTGTGAAAAGCCTGTTTAGTTTCCTTTTGCCTCGGGCTGGAAAGACGAGGAGAAGGAGGAAGGAGAGAAAAACTCATGTCATTTTCAAAGGGTGAGAGTAAGTGTTGTTACTGTGGGTTAGAGACATGGCCGTCTTAAGTCTAGTCTTTTAGTATCTTCTTTTAAAATATACATTTTTGTTAAAAGGAAAAGAAAATAAATGTGATGTACACGATTAGCCCATTTTATGATGTCATTTTGTTGATAAGAGAATATTAAAGTCTGATGATCTGATAGCTGCTTACACAAAGGCCAGGAATGGAGCCAACTCCTCCAACTGTGACAGAAATCTCCCATTTTCACCACTGCTGCACTGTTGCTTGACTCCCAGTGGCCGATCAAACGTTTATTTATATATATATATATTATTTGACAGCATGAATAAAAGCAAAGAACTATAAACTGGTTGTTTGAAAAGTTTGAGTTTTGTGTAACATTATGTCTGCTGGGGTTTGTTTGGCTGCGCTTTGCTAATGGGAAGCCACATGCAGGACACTCGCAAAATGTTACTGACATCGGAGAGTAATTTGGACTAATGTGGAGCATTTAAAAAGCCCGTCATGTGTCCTAAAAAAAACTAACTAAATAAAATTATATATATATATATATATAATTTTATTTATTTAGTATATATATAGTATATATATATATATATATATATATATATATATATATATATATATATGTTTAGTATATATAATATATATATATATACATCATTATATTGCTCTGGAACACTATTCCATGATGCAGTCACATATCAGTGAGCGTAGTAGTTTACGATATATTGCCTGAACACAGTGCAGCAGAATTAGGAGCAACATTTAAACCAAATATGGAACAAGAATAGAGTGAAATGCACATGATGCTCTGGGCTGGGGAAAAAAAAAAGTTGTGAGGTGTGGTTTCTCAGCCTCAGGATGCTGCAAGGCAGCGACAGCTCCAGGAATGTACATAATGATTGTCAGTTGGCCATCAAAACATAGTAGAGTTTTAAGATACATTTATGTAGTATTGAGTAAATTAAGCTATATGGCAATGCCACGTTTACACCCACTTTTTAAAACCAAAACTTGTTAGAAATGCCATAGCTCGCTATGAAATTAAAAGCTTTTAAGCGAACATATCGTGTGCTAGAGATGAACATAATATGTACTGTGTACTGTGTACTTTTGTGTATTATGTAGTAGGTGAAGAGTGTTGTAGGGGGTTTTAAACAGTACTTCCGGTTTTATTATGTAAAGCTTGTTTGCTTTTGTTTTACTTCCTGTCCATGTGATCGTCTTTATATGTTTAATTGTCTCATTGCTTTCAGTCTCTGTTTTCCTTGTTTTGGTATCTTAGTTTTGTTTTTGTTTTTAGTTTTTTTTAACCAGCTTTTATTCCACGTGTTGGATTATTTCCTTTGTTACTTCCCTGGATTGTGCAGTCAATTTTTTTTTTCTTTTAGAAGAAGAAGCTGTTTTTCATTTATTTTTGAGCTTTCTTTTTTCCGTACATACATGTGTGTCCTCCTCTGAGACTCATGAAATATTACAGCACAGATAAAAACAAGTTGCAGCTCAGAAGATGTTCTTTTTGATGACCTTCGTGGCCTCAGACACACTCTCTAATGCTTGGGAGTCTCAAAAGGTCAAAACTCTGGAGATTATTAGGCCTGCCCTCCTTGTGCTGTGGAGTTTAAGAGACCTCAATTGTCGCCTCTCAGGATGTGGAATTTTTTAATATCCCTGATGACAGTCTACCACCTGCTCTGAAGCAAGCCTGTGTTCAAACAGCTTGCCCCCTGACTATTAAAAGTTTCAGGAAGCTAGGAGCTGGCTAGATGCAGCTGCACCATGTAGAAGTGACTCCTGCTGACCTCAGACCTCTCGGTTGCTCATCTCCCCCCTCCATCACCTTTTACTGGTAATGTTCTTCTCACTTTTTTCTTTAGTCTGTCTGAAGAAGACATTGTACAGAAAACATGTCTGGAGGATGTAGAGATGGATAAAAATACATGACTCTAAAACCACTGTAAAACCCAATTTTCAAAACACAGAACTTACCTTTAGCTGAGGCTCTCAAGAAGGTCACAGTTTGACTGTGGACACATCTTTCAAATGCCTATAGCATACCAGACTTCACTGTTTTGATCATATTTCTGGTATCAGTCTGGAGCTGACAGTTTGTTTGGCCACCATCGAGGGCTCAGGAAAGACAACTGAAAGAGTAGTGAGAAAAGCTGTGACTGACATGAAATGCACAGCTTGAATGATTTGGTAATGGGTACTGCTTGCTCACATCTCACTACTAGGGTGAACTTAACCTTTTCTAGGTGCCCAAGAAGAATCTTCTGAGCAAAATAAGTTCATATGACCAAACAATAATCAGTCACATCTTAGGTAAACTCCCCTAGAATCAAACTTGCACTTTCTGCATCTTTTGTTGGGACTGTAAGAGGGTTTGAAGATGATTTTCTTGATATTTTTATTGCTCTGGCTGAGGTCTGAGTAGTGGGAAGGCTGGCAGGAAACTATGGGTAAAACGAGGTACATGATCTACAATAGGAGTTTATAGAAACCACTTATGGATGCTGGAGTTGTAATCTAATCTATTAGGGGTCCAGTGTTCAAGAGTACTTGAAAGCACCATTCTTACTCGCATCCTGAGATTGGCAGTGGCTTTTCCAATTTTTCTTTATGCTTCAGAAATGCACATAAAAATGCAAATTTTGACAACCCTATTAAAACTGGCACATGCCGCTAATTGGTATTAACTTAATACAACCCGTTTGTGTAGCTGTCCTTGTAATTGTGATTTAAAATAGTTGCTGCCTGAATTGGTTATAGTGTGGTCATAAATCTGGCAAAATGAAAGGCAGCATTAGAAAAATGTCCAGGGATTAGTTGTTTTTTAATACTGCATGTTAACAGCCAAGCATTAGTGGATTTTAGTTCACATTTGAATAATTAGCTGTAGTCGCTTTGGCAGAAGTGTTGAAGCTCAGCTCCTGACATCCGTTATCTGCTCTATGCTGTTATGCTTCGGTAACTTTATGGACTGTAGTTGGCTATTGGTAGGGATGTTCTGCTCTCTGGGTGGTGCCAGTGTATAGAACTGCAAGCAGAGGATTCTCACAGAACAACAGAGAGAAAAAAACTAGCTGCTGAGGTCTACAGATGGTGTTAAAAGGCTAAAATTAGTTGTCATTGTGGCAGTTGTTTTCCATAATATTGGTTTATTTCTTCAGGAAATCACCTTTTTAAAAGGTGTCAGTTGTGCCTGTGATTGCTGATATTGAGGGAAACCCCACTTTGGTCCATCACAGAAATAATGCTGTTAAAAGATCTTGCACATGAGATATGCATAGCCCTCTGCTTTGCAGAGTTACGGGCTACTTCTTTTTTTTTTTTTTAGAAATGCAGGATTAGTGGTCATATAGCCATCTACATGGCCTCCAAGGCCATAGCTAAAGGGTGAAGGGGTGGATTAGAAATTATTTTAGTTTTTTAATAAGAGCACTACCTGAATAATGCAACAAAAAACAATGATAGGACCAATGGGAGGAAATGGAAAAGGGACTACATTGTGTGGGTTTTGTGAAATTGCCCATCTGAACTTGTTGGTTACTTGAATGTTGGTATTTCCATTCTGTCAAGGCACTGACACCAAAGGACACTCCTCAGCTGCCATTGGCTTAGATAGAAACGTTGTGCTATGATGATATCAAAGCAGCTTTTATTAGGTTTATCAAACATTATATTGAATTATATCACAATTAAATCAAATCTGTATCGAGACACTGATGTTTTAAGAATTAAATTCTAGTATCTTCTGTGACCTTTCACAAAATTGCCGCTTGTAGAGGGTTTTGTGTAATCCTCAGTGTCGACCAGTATGTTGGGTTTTATCTTTTTAGGAAATACTTTGAATTATTTGGGATATGCCTGTAAATCTTCAGGATTTGTTCAGTTCTTTTATTCAGTACTGCGTATGATGATACTCTGGGTCACCACTGGAAGTGTGAGGATTTGGGAGAATATGCTGTGGATTTCCCTGTATAGACCTGTTATATCATAAGAGCACTTTACTGTTTGCCTTAAGATTTCAGCAATGAAAGTAGCTGAAAGTAGGGGGGTGGGTTTGCAGAAGATGGGTAACACTGTATTGGGGGGCCATACAGAAGGAAAGGAAATTGTGTTCCTCTCTCTAACACATACTTACAGCCACTGCTCTGATAACTGTTGTCACATTAGAGATATGAGAAATAAAACATCAGGTGGAAATATTTACATGTTCAAAAAGGCTCATAGAAAGGTAAAAAATATGGATAAATCAGGTGGTCCTTATTCACAGATTGTGGCACTTGATGTGGAAGTAGATAAGTGGCTGCTCCCTTTAGCAGGTCTGGTTTACTGTCTGCTGGTGTTAGCTTGGCTCCTTGTGTCTGATGACAATGATCTGTGAGGCGAGCTCCAGCTCTTGGCTGCTGACACTGGGGCTGGCCTGATCTGTGTCCTCCCTCTGTACTGAACAGTCAGAGATATATTCCCTTTTCTTTATTCTTACTTCTTCCAATACAAAATCAGACTGCTTACAGAACATATTTGTCTACATTGTCATGCTGTATATTACTTTAAAATCAACTAGCAGCCCTGCTAGTCTCCTGCTTAAATTTAAATTAAATTTAATTTAATTAAAATTTTAGCTCCAAATACACTCACTGAAAACTAAATGTGATATTGTTTCCCCACACTGTTCTAAAACCTATATAGTGCTAGCATAGAACGAGATAAGCACTGATATGTAGCTTCATGCTAGCACCAGGTTAACAGCTTTACATAACATTAGTAGTTGTACTTGCATGGGGGACAAAATCTCTTCCAGAAATGTGCAGCCAGATGCCAATATTTTTAAAAGATGGCTTGTGATTAAAAGGATTAGCAACCCATTTTAAAACTGACTTTAAATAAGTGGTCTATGCAAGCCCCCGCGCTCACCCCTCCACCCTAGGCTGCCTCCATATACACCTGCAGTACATTTCTGTTTTTTTATTTTCTGATCAAACTCTGATCTGTAGACAAAGCATGTACATTTTCTGGCTGCTGCCAGGAGGCAGGTAGGTTATGATGAAGAATTAATAACTCTGTAGTGTGGCGAACAGTTTCCACCATGACATTTCATTTTGTAACACAGCTCTGTGAAACACAGTAGATGCATGTCTCTCAGGTTGTTTGTCTTCAAACCTCAGTTTATCTTCTGGCTTCATGCAGTGTTAGTTTGAATTCAACAGAACATTATACTCTAGACGACCTCCTTCATGCAAACACTAAAAAGCCATGGAGCCCCTGTCCCTCTGCTAAAACCATGCTTAGTTTTATGCTTTTATTAGTAAGATTATCACCATAAATACTGTATTCTGGCTAAATCCTGTCCTTTGATGAAACCAAAGGTAAATTAACAACATATTGCCTTACAATTTTTTCATATTTTTATTTATTTAATGGGGACAAATCATCTGCTCTGTGGTGTTCGTTGTACGGTTTATTAAATGTTGCAGGAAAAATCAGGTTACCAGGATAGACATGAAGTGTTCCACAACTGTAGCGCCATACGGTCACTGGCCTCACCAAACCCCATGTACATGGACGAAAGTTGATTAGATGCACAAGTTGTCGCCTTAGCTTTATTATAGAACAAATAAAATTAATTTTAAATTCATGAAGGTTAAAAGTTATTTGCTGAAGTTATTAGAAGCTGTCCCAGTAGTTTTATCGTGTTCTAAATGAATGAAACCCTGATCTGTATCTACACTTCTGTTAAATGAGTTTTTTTTTGTTTGTTTTGTTTTGTCTTCTGATTAATATAAACATTAGTGTAGTGTTGGGATTTACCAGCTCACACTGTAGCAACACAACCACATCCTTGTTGAAACTGATGACTGGAAAATGTTTTTGTCAGAAGCACAATGAGCTGCTTGACTTGGCTCAAATCGCATTTACTTAGTGGGAGAGCTTTGATTATCAAGGCAGAAAATAACATTTTAATGAAGCAAATGGAATTACTTTGCTCAACGTGGATTTGTAAATGGGAGGCCAGTCTATTGCCTGAGCCTGCTTTATATGGAATGCCATTTTAACATTATCATTAAATTGATAAACAAATCATCAAAAAGGTTTAACTTCAGAAAAATGATCTTTTCTTGAATTACTTCAATAACTATTGAGACTTGAGATATTATTTACATACATGTATTAGGCCACATGCAGCACCAGTCAAAAGTTTGGGCATGCCTCTATTTAACGTTAATCAGTTATATATATATATATATATATATATATGCTAAGACCTCAGAGAGCCTATAAATCAATTTTTAAACCCAGCTCTGTCAAATAGTAACTTAACCAATGTGTCATTTTTTTTTCATTTATTTTTTTGACTTATCTTTTTACTTATGTTTGAAATGTATTAATTATAAATTTTCATTAATTAAATAGCTTATATCCTAGATAATTTAAACCTCAGCAACATAATTTTTTTTTAATTTATTAATAAATTTAGTGAACTCAAATATTCATTTTAGCTGAAAAGAAAAGAAATCTTATTTCTTGGCTAAACGGAGGTTTAACATATTAGATCAAATCGAACTTCATTTATAAAATGTTTGTCATGCTGAAGGCAACACAAAGTGCTTTTACATTAGAAAACAAAGCAATTCATGCATATTCAAAATAAAACAAGCTTTTATACACATACATAACAATTAATAAAAAACACTTGCACATACATGTATTGTTCAAAGTTTACACCACAGAACCACATATGTAAAGTTCAGGATCAGTTTTTAGAACATAAAAGAAGAACATAATGTGTGATTTTCCGTTTGAGTGCCGGTGTGGTGATGGATCAGTAATCCTGACCCAGTTGCTGCTCGGCTAACGGTTGCATCCAGTTGGCTGACTCTGACCAGTGCTGCTGTTGTACGCTCTGTGACATCCTGAGCTCGTTTCACACTCAACTTTGCGATTGATGCTCACAATCATGACTCTGACTCTTATTCTGCAGGGGCAGCTGCAGGCTGTATGGATTTATCTGCAGCTCACAGTTGGAGAGCAGAAGGTTGTGAATCACCCACAGCCACCGAATTCGAGGCATATATGAACAAATTGTTCATCCTGCTTTCATCTCGCTGTTTTCCTCACTTCTGATATGATTTCTTTGATTAATTTATTCACAACCTCTGTGCTTGCATGAATATTTCTGATGCATTTATTTAGCTTTATTTAGCTACTTTGATTCATCTCGTGGGTCATGATTATTAGTAATTGAGTTTAGCTGTAGAGATCTGAAGAACTGATGTGGGCTGTAAAATGAAATAAACCCTTTTTGAGTGAACTGCTGTGCCTTGTTTGGCTCCTTTGTTTGCAGTCACATTTAAAAATGCATGTTCTGGATTCAGTAGCAGTCCATGAAGGCTCACCAACTATTTCCTGTTTGTACATGGTATTTACATGGATCCTGGGTAATCTGACATTAACATTAATGCACTCTTGATGTATTTGTGCTTAGAGCATTGTTGCATTTTAAGGCAGCTGGCTCTGTTCTGTTTGTGTTTATTCGCTATTTATGCCTCCCAGTAAAATTGGACAGAACTTCAGGATTTGCAGGATGTAGATGGTTAACATACAGATTATGAATGAAGTTAGTGACTGTTTAATGCAGAAAATCGAGCCACTGGATGTGGAAGGGGGATCAATGACTGCTCCTCTTAGCAGTTCTGGTTTACTGTCTGGTGGTGTTGGTGGACTGGATTCATATGTGGCTAGCTCCATGTTGGGAGCTGTGGGGCTGCTGATGCTGGAGCCTGAGTGTGAATCAACCTGATTTGTGTCTCTTTACAAAAAAGTCACTTCAGTATATTCGCCATTACATAATCAGACTGGTTACAGGCTTTATTTATCCACAATTAGTGGATAAATAAAGCCTGCGACCATAGGCTACCACTGTCTATCCTATTGGGGAGTGGCACCCTAGTGGTTACAGAGGTGGGCTTGGGTCTTGAGAACCTGGGTTCAGGTTCCTGTGCTGGCAACTAAGTTAAACCTCTGTGGGCCCCTGAGCAAGGCCCTTAACCCCCAACTGCTCCCTGGGCGCTGGAAACTGGCAGCCCAGTACTCCTAGCAACTAGGGTGGGTTAAAGGCAAAATAAGTAGCACTGACACCTAGTGTTTCAAATCAGAATTGCAGTCAAAAGAGAAAAACATGGAGAGCGTTCTTCCCCCCCTCCCCCTCGAAGAGTTTCATATAGGTTGCTGGTTTGTGAGTGGGCGGTTCTTTTATACAGTGTATGAAGGACGGAGAACATAGCACCAGCAAACATCATGATGAGGAGCGAAGATGATTCACACACACAGTAGGTTGCTATGCTTTGCAATGCTAGCAATAATTTCACGTGCTAATTTACGTTAGCATGAAATAGAGTGTAAACAAACGCTACATTAATCAACAAATGCCAAGCAGTGGCATTTTTCGCTTAGTCTCACTTCAAATAAATTAATTTGATAGTAACTAACAAATGTTTTTAAATATAGATATAATAAGAAATGCAGGTTTTTAGCATATTTATTTCTTTTTTCTTGAATCAGTTGCATTGAATTTCCACAACATAATGACACTGCATTGAACTATGGGCTTTTTTTTTAATTAATGCATAATTTTCCAAATAGAAAGCCTGTCTATCCTTTTTTTTGCTAAACTTCAATGTTTTTCTTTATTTAAAATCTAAAAATAGAAATAAAATGTGGTCCTTCAACAATGACAACAAATTTCCTAGAGTAGATATTTTTTAAAAAGTATGTTGTCTTTTTTCAAAAGGTCTTGTAACATTTGCGACTCTAAACAAGTTTTATTTAGCTGGCTGAGGGAAAAATGACTCTTTGAAATGGAAAGTTTGCAGATTTAGATATAGGGTTAAAATCTATGTCTTAAAACTATTCAAGTGCTAGCTAGATTAGCACTGCCATGTAGCTTCATGCTAACATTTAATAATATCCTTACATAACATTAGTAGTTGTTCTTGCATGGGAACAACTACTAGAAATATGCAGCCAGATGTTAATATTTTTAAAGGATAACTAATTAGGAAACTACTTTCAAATTGACTTAGAACTGGTGTAGAGATAGTGGCAATCCGTACAGGTCTGGAAAGACATTTCCGTCCTCCACCTCCAGTGCCCTTGGGTATCCAATCATATTTCTAGCTCTGTCTCTGACTGACAGTCTCGTATCAGCAAAAGTTAACTCCAGAAAAAATTCTTTTATTTGATTTTCATTAAACAACAGCCAGCTTGAGGGTAAATGATAAGATTTGTTGGGTTCAGACTGTTTACAATAATATATAAGACAAAGTAAAAGTTTTTTTTTTTTTTTTTCATACTGCACCAACCTTTTTTAATTTGGGGTTGAACTAAATTTCCTTTTTAAGCCCATTTGACCTACAGCCACAGGTGTCCTCACCTCGCTGGAATAACTTGGGTAATTTTTAATATTTATATTTTATTCTTGTGCATCCAAATACATTCAAATCATGCAGTTAAAGTAACATCAACAGGTAAATGGGCAACTTTTTATTAAACCACTAGTATGATTAATTAACAGTATACAGTATTTATACTCTACTGTCTACAAATGCTTTTCTACATCTACATGGAGCATTGGTTGTCTGGAAGCTCTGTGAAATGTTTTGCTCTTCTTGAAAAAGAGGCTTTAAAAAAAGAAACTCTTTTGCAATGAGCTTTTGCTTCAATTCAGCCATCGGACTCAATATGGATATTTTTTTCTTGTATGCAGCAATCAAACTTTAAATGAAGTCCATAAGCATATTCTTGGACCACATTGATGCAGCTGTTCTCTGACCGTGGTGAAGTTTTAACCACTCCGTGCAGGCTGCAGTCCCACAGGTGCAGAGTAGCCTTTGGCAGCACTCTGATGTTCAGAGTATTTTGGCATCACATATTACAGAAAATCCACAGCTGTGCTTCATCTGCCTCATTTTCAAAGCAACTATTTTCCTTCTTTATTTGTGCTTATTTAAACATTTACATGTTGGGGGTGGTGGTGTTGTGTGTGTGTGTGTGTGTTTGTGTGTGATGGGGGGGGGGGGGGGGGGGGGGGGTGTCTGGGAAGCTCTCTGTTGCCCACTTTGAAGGTTCAGAAAGAAAAATTTAAACTGCTGGAAACTCCCAGCAGTTCAGTGCATGCTTGAGAAGTTCAAGGTCACCAGAACTTGAAGGATTTCTTGGAACCAAACTATTCCGAAGTGACTTTGTGGCCTTTCTAAGACGGTCTCTGAGCTGGAAAGAAACGTTCCCTGAGAGACACTCGACACACAGGAGTTTTTTATATTGTGCTGAAATGACTGTAACATGCCAGATTCTAATAGGACCAAAAATGGGACTTTTTCTGTGACACAGATATTTGGCTTAATGTGTTATTCTACCAGGAGACTGATGTTGAAATTCATTACAGCAAAGAAGGAAATCCTGCACTTAACCTCAGACTGGAGACACGATGGCGGCAACCTGTTTCGGGCGCAGTCTGCCCTTTGGAGGGTTTTTTTTTTTTTTTTTTTTTTTTACTAGTTTAATGCAGCTTTGGCAAAATTGGTGTTCATAACCAGGTAGTCTGTCACATAAATAACCATCACATCCATGATTATTTAATTTATTAGCACCTAATAACCATAACATGTATGATTAAACACAAAATTACATTTAATGTTTCATGTCATTTTCACATTTACCATATTCATCCTGCATGCCTCAATGGACCCTGTGGTAGACCAGTTCTGGCCCCCGGATCATATGTTTGACACCTCTCCCTTAGATTGAATCCATCGGGTCGATGAGATTTTTGTGCATTAGATGTCTGTAAAGATAATGTTATTCGTGGAGTGAGTCAGAGAGTTGAACACTCGGCATCCGTTATGGTTTGGGTCCTTTTGTTGAGGAAACAAATACTTGTTATGATGGAGAGAAAACACTCACAACCAGATGAGCCTTTAGTTAGTCACACTGTGCTGTTTGCAGACTTTGGACATGTTCGCCTTGTTTGTGTTCAATCAATATGGTTCAATCTGGGAAAAGGGAGGCTCACAAGTTAACAAAAAAGGTTTGCTGGATTTACAAAGCAATGATTCATTCAGCCAAAAATCATACTGCCTTAAAACACAGTCACGTTTTTAGAGTTAATTCAGATGAGATCTTAAAAATCTGTTTGGACATGGTTAAAGTTCCCCCTGCGGGTGTTTGATGTTCTCCATCTGACTACCTCTTGACCTTTACAAAGTGCCAAAAGGAAGGATTTGTATGCACTTAAAGATTACGGCTGAACAATGGCTGAATCATCTTCTGTTTCTTAGGTCAGTAATATAGAAACTACTGAGATCATTTTCTAGTAGAAAATTACTCATCATGCTGCTGCTGATCACCAATACCATAACCATCCATAACTATGGGTATCCCACTTGTTTTTACATCAGCCATAAATGTAATTACTTTATTAATAATATGTGGTCTTAGTCCCCACTGAGTGTCTTAAAGGTACATTGCGTAACATTTTCTGTTGTTTACTGGCCAAAATCGATATCTGCACATATATGTGTGTTATCGTAGGTGTATTATTTTAGATTTGTTTATGCACATGATGGGTTTAGGGACGCCATAATTAAGTTTTCTTGGGACGATTATCGTCAAAGAAATAATCATGATATTAAGATTTTCACAATTATTATGCTTAAATCAATTTCCCAGCACTAAAATTTGTAAAATCACCTGAACACTGCTTTTGTGTCTGTTTGTTGTATTAATTCATATCTTTCCATGCCAAAAAACCTAATTAATATAAAAACTAAGTAACTAAGAAGTTTTATTCCAGCTAAATCTCTCCTGTGTAAAGAATAAATAAATTCTACACATTAACTCTGGATTTCTCTAATGGAAAAGGCTACAGGTCCTCTACCTGGATGTGGGAGGCTTCTTTCTGTAAACCACGTTATAAAAATGGTTTTGAACATTTCTTTTCAACCTGAGTAGAGAGTTTAGAAACACAGTAAAACACCCAGCAAGCTTTGAATTCCAGCTACCTTTAGCAGAAAAGCTGGTTTGTTTGTGACATCAATAAAACTCCAATAGAGAAAAAAACAAAAAAAAAGATGTATATCTGGAATTAGATGCTGTTTCTTCTCATGTCAGGCTGATTATGTTTGAAAAACAAATGACATATAACGTCTGTATAACGTAACATTCAGTGAGCCCGTGACGTTACGCTGGATGACCAACCCGAGTTGGACATAATTACAAAATAGCAAATGACACGATAACATTTCATTTCAGTGCCACGTTAGATAAATATTAGTCATTTTATCCAAACTGTTTTGTGTAGCATAAAAAGCTGCTGGTTATCCTGCAGGTGGTGAAACGTATTGTATGTATTTTCTCCTTTCTCAGCAACCTTTTACAGGCTGGTGAGCCATCCTCCACAATCACCTGTCATCTTTTTTCTTTAACCCAAAAACAAAATAAAAAGAAAATCCAACAAGCATGTCATAATCCGTAAGTTTGGAGAGAAATTATTCCTCTGCCGTAGTGTCCCACTCAGGCTGCCTCTTCTGCAGCCCTCACAAAACCAAAACAAAGCAACACAAGCTGAAACATGAAGAAATGGTGGAACGTTGTTTTCCTTCCATGTGGAAGTTGCTGCTATAATAAACACATAATATTTTATATGATGTGAGAATCTTGAGGGATCTTTACGATTGCTTAGTGGTAGTGTTTACTACCACAATTAATTTGTAAAATTTAATTATCGTGACATCCCTAGACAGGTTAGCCAGTAAGGCAGCGCCATGACAGTCGCCTTCTTTAAACTACAGCCGCTTGCAAGGGACAAATAGCACCAATGCAGAATCCCTTTGAGCCAGCTCACAGTGATTGAGATGCAGGAAAAGATAAACAAAAGCAGCTTACCACCCCGGCAATTTGAAAAATCCCTTAAATTGTTATTCACAAAATTGCAGGACCATGCATATGCAACAGCAGCATGGAAACCATTTCACCATCACCAAGAAAGCAAAAAAGGACACTTAAAAGGCAGAAAATACAAAAAAGGATTATCAACATCACGCTGGAAGAAGCTCAAGAAGATTTTTAAGGGATGCACCAGTTGACAGCTTTCTCCTCAGCAAGTAATGATGAAATGATGATGTGGGTGTTTGCATGTTAGCATGGCTTATGGACAGCATGGCGTGCTGTAACCTCAAGGCTGAAAATGTTTAGGGATAATACCGTGAAGACAAATGGTTATGGTCCTGCTCAGGGAGGTATTAAAAAGGTAATTTATATAAAGGAAAGAACTTTTCTCCCCCAATCCTTCATCGTATCATGTCGCGCTCATACAGCATGCGAATCATTGGTCCAGATTCTTTACAAGCACCAACAAAAACCATCATTTCTCATTTTAGACAATCTCCTTAGTGTCCAGTTGATGCTTCATTATTTAACAGCTCTGTCTGTTTTGATGTTGGCACACGGGATTTTAGAGCTTTAACATGACAGTGGTGGCTCATTGTATGTGACCAAGGGTCAAGCTAAAGAGAAGGTATGTGAATAATAAGAAATGATCCATAAATATTAAACCGGGAATCATTATGACAGCCGCATGAATACTGTAACTCCTGCAGAAAGGAGCTTCAGTGCTTTTTATATCATGTGCTGTAGTGCACAGACACCATTTCCAATAAGTTTGAAAGTTTTCAAAAATGCAACACAAATTATATGTTTTATTTCATCAGTTTGTCTGAAACTTTAGCAGACACCCCCCCACCCAAAAAATAAAAAATAAAAAAAAATCTCAAAAGCATTAGATTATCTGAAATATGTTTTATAGTAAATGCCAGCAACACCCGTCAGCAGTTCTAGAGTCATCTTTTCCATTCTGCACATTGTTGTTTTTGTGAACTAAAATACTTATTTTTGGAGTCTTTCAGAGGAATCTTTGTCACTTCTTAGGGAATTCAAGATTTCAGCTTAGAATTCCAAGTTTTTCCTGTGCATGATGGCTTCTCCTGCAGTGCTTCCTCAAAGCTCGAAGATCCAACCAGCAGCGGCTTCTTTGACTTTACACACAGATTTCCCCAGACTCCCTGAGTCTTTTCTAAATATTCTCTTCTGTAGATGATGAAAGACCAAAGGAATTAACAGTCTGTCATGGTGAGACATTTTGGAGGTATTTCCCTATTTAATGAAAAGCATAATTGTTTGATTTGAGAGCAAAATTAGTTGTTTTCACATTCAAATATCATTTTGATCTCTCTCAAAACTCTCAGAAATCCCCTTCTTGCTCTAAAATATTTTGTTCTTCGTTTGAAAACTCTGCTCCTCTTAGGTTTGGTGTTGCAGGTTTAAATTTCCTGTGCTCTTTGGATTGAAATTATGCTCTTACCTGATTGAAATTAATTGGTCATTGTTAAGAAGTTGACAAGCTTTTGGATCCCCTTGATTGTAATCAGATGCGTTGGAGCGAGGAAACAAGAAAAACCTGCAGGATACACAGCCCTGGACTAAAGCTTTGGTTTGAGCTATTTTTTATACCTAGTTCTAAAACCATCACCAATTAACCAACTTGTTGGAGAATCTTCTGGAGCTTTCTGGATCAAGACTTTATTTATTGGTCAGTGGATGGCTGTGAATGGGACGACTTTTTAATGTCCACTAAAGTGACTAATTTATATGTGGCATCTGCTCCTTTACATGTAAACAGCTTTTGAACTGATGTCCATTGAGTAAAAGGGGTTAACACTTTTTAGAAACAATGATTTTGGTCATAAAAGACTAATTTTTTTTTTTTTTTTTTTTTTTGCTTCTAATATTTATTTAAATCTATTAAGTTCTTTTTTGTGTGTTTTCTTAAATCTATTCTCAGAAATGGAATTTGAGCTCAAAGGGTGTCTTAAACTCATTTAACCTCATTTTTTTGTCTAAGTTATCAAACCTGATAATGTAGTCAGACTTTGGTTTAGTAGTCTGGACTAAAATATCTGGCGTGAAACCGTTATTCTTGTTTCACCACAGCAGACGCACATACAAGCAGTTGGCTGCTTGTCTTCATATTTATTTTTGTTATTTACTGTTGTTTATACAGTATGTTTGTTTATTGTTTATATTTGTTGTCGGTGTGTTGGCATGATGGTACAGGAAAAAATGTCCTATTTGTAAAAGTGTCTGAATAATACCAGGAAGGATGGGCTGTGTTGAACCATTCATTCATTCATTCATTCATTCATTCCAGGACTGCTCTTCTTTCCGTATTGTAATAACAATTTTATCTATATGAAATAAGATCTGCATCATTTTAGTCCTTTTTATTTGCCTTTTATTCATTATTTCGGACGTTAGAAATGAACCGTGTTCGAAGCTCTGATGCCTTCTCAGTTTTTCCAGCAGTTTTGTTCCATCACCAGCTTGTTTTTTCTTTAACGATGGACTACTTGACATTTAAACTAACAACGTTAATGTGTTTTCTGTAGATTTAGGAATCCTGCAAACTTATTATGTATTTCTGAGGATTTTGTTGTTGGAAGAGAAAATTGACTGCATGGTTTCACTTTTATTGGCTCCCTCAAAACATTATTACGCATCACATTTGTTATGCAGGTGATAAATAAACTGTGATCATGCACAGTCATGTTTCTTTTTTATTATTATTTATTTTTTTCCTCCATAAACAAACATTTCTCTTGTTTGTTAACAAGCATAATGAATAATTTAACATCCACTGGTCTGGATTATGGGAGGAAACGTATTTTGCATGTGATGGATATTAATGTGAATAGTGCTAAGTGCATTTGAATCCAATACACTTGGTGACAATGCAATCTCCTTCAAATTTATGGAACACATGCACCACGTAAATGTGTGCTGTTCTTTTTTCTCCCTGTCTGAAACAAATACCGGGTAATGCTTGGCATATTAGTTTGTGACAAATGGCTCACTTGGAATCAAAAGCAGAATGGAGAGCATTTGGAAACAGCTGGTAGCATTTTTCAGTTTTTCTTACTAAGACATTAATCTTGATCCGCGTTAGCAGAGATGGTTTAATTGCTATGTGTAGGATTTCTTCAGTTTACAGGTGAAACTCAAACAATTAGAATATCGTAGAAAACTTAATTTATTTCAGTAATGTAACTAAATTAAGGGATAATTGCTGGAATAGGCTCCAGCTTCCCTGAATTGGACTTAGAGGTATAGATAATGGATGTATGGAAATTAAAAAGGTAAATGAATAGATTCATTACATGCAAAGTGAGATATTTAAAGCATTTATTTGTTATAATTTTGATGATCATGGCTTACATCTTATGAAAACCAAAAAATCATTATCTCAGAAAATTTAAATAGTGTTATATGGTTCAATGTTTTAGCCTTTAAGTGCCACACTCTAACCAGCTAATTAATACAGAACACCTGCAAAGGACTCCTGAGTATTTAAATGTTTTTAAATTTAAATTAAATTCTATTTCAGTAGAATTCACCATCATGGGGAAGGTTGCTGACCTGACAGTTGTGCAGAAAACCATCACTGACTCCCTCTACAAGGAGGGAAAGTCTCAAAAGGTGATTGCAAATAAAGCTGGATGCTCTCAAAGTGCTGCATCAAAGCACATCAATAAAAAGTTGAGTGGAAGGAAAAGTGTGGAAAAAAAAAGGTGGAACAATCAGCATGGATGAAGCACCCTGGAGAGGAGTGTCAGGAAAAGGCCATTCAGAAGGAATGGACTCAGGCTGAAGTTAGTGTTTCCAGAGCCACCATACACAGACGGATCCTGGACCTGGACTTCACATGTCACATGTCCTATTCCTCTTGTCAAGAACGCAACACAGCGTCTTGCCTGGGCTAAAGAAACCATGACCTGGTCTGCTGAGCAGTGGTCCAAAGCGTTCTGTTCTGATGCGGCAAATTCTGCATTTCATCTGGAAATCCAGGTCCTAGAGTCTGGAGGAAGACTGGAGAGGCAACAATCCAAGACTCTTAAACTGCAGCGTGAAAATTCCACAGTCGGTGGTGATGTGGGAGCCATGTCATCTGGTGATGGTCCACTGGGCTTTTTTAAAGTCCAGAGTCAATGCAGCGTCTACCAGGAGGTTTTAAAGCTTTCATGCTTCCTTCAGCAGAAAAGCTTTGTGGAGATGCTGACTTTATTTTCCAGCAGGACTTGACACCTGCTCACACTGCCACAAAAACCAGAACCTGGTTCAATGACCAAGGTTTACTGTGCTTGATTGGCCATCAAACTCTCGTGCCCTGAACCCCGTAGAAAATCTACGGAGCATTGCCAAAAGAAAGATGAGACACATGAGACCGAGCGATGCAGAAGAGCTGTAGGCAGCTATTGAAGCATCCTGGTCCTCCATTACATGTGCATTTCAGACAATTGGTGCAACATGTATTTTACGACTTTGTCTTTTTGAACTCATAACTGTTTGTTTTTTGAGGTTGAAGATGAAAAATGTGTAAAATACCTATATTTTTTAAATTTCAGGGCATGTCAATTTATTTAGCTCATGGGTTTTAGATATTAATGTGTTAATTTGAACATACCTTTCACAGTATCCACTACACTCAATATGAACCTCACCTCACCATTAACTGGTGTGTGAGGTTTCCATAACAACTGATGGTGACATGTCTGCTGCTTGTTTTCTGGGCTTCTAATTTGAGCTGCTGTTAATTAGTGATTTATAATTAACAATGTTGCTTGGTCTTAATGAAAGCCAGTTCCATCTCTGTTTTTATGGATTTTGTAACAAGAATGAAATAAACTTTTTGGAAATCTTTCATTGATCTTTGTGTTAATGAGCTGTGCCCTCTATAACTTTTGACAATGTACATTTGTTAACAGAAATCCAGGTTATTAAGTAAAACGGCTTTTGTGAACGTTCATTCCTTAAATTTGTGATACTCTGCGGAGCGGGGAAGCTCAGATTGACGTTTTACAGGCTTAAAATCGTAACTTTGTATAAAGCCTCAGGTCACAGCTGGTCTGGTTTTATTCTGTTTACTGTCTGAAACCATAACAACCAAGGCCATGTTTGAAGACCAGTATAAATGCAGCTGTAGCTTTTCTTCATTGCTAAGCCTTGATGGAGTTGGAAACACACCCTCGTAAGGTCTGGCCTGAGAAAAAAGTTTCTGGTTTCACTTTGTTCATTCCCTCAGAGGAATGTGTTTGAATTACTGTGATGATTTCGATGTGTCTTCAGTTGCCAGTGGAAACGGATGCCATACTGAAGAATTATTTACTACCTGTTTAAATCACATGATTCAAACAAACAGAATGCTAATGGTTTAATCTGACAGAGAGGATGAAATATGAGGTCAGGATGACTTTATTTGTACCTTTAGGTGGATTGGTTCTGGAGAAACTGGAGAGGACATCCATGTACAAAAACATAAAAATAATATCCAAGACAAAAACAGAGACAAGACAAGGTTGAGAAACACAAACACACTGAATACTGCTCTGAATACAAATAAATGGATCAAAAGAAAATATTTACATGCAAAACCTGCACAAGAGTTTGTACACACAGGGTACCATTGTTTTTTTTTTAATTATTATTATTTTTCTTATTACTCACCATATATTACTCATTTATTACTGATATTGCTATTACTAGCACGTCTGCATTATGTTTACTCTTGCACAGTTTTCTATATTATGGAATTATACTCCAAATTGCACATTATAATTGCACACCACTTATTATTGGTATCATACTGTGGCACACAACTTGTGGCATATTGTGTTATATTACACATTGTTTTATATAAATTTTATTTATTTATTTTATGTATTTAATAAATCAATAAATAAATAAATGAAACTGAAGTGGGAACACGCTGTTCCTGTAGCATGTGGTCTTTATTCATGGGATTTTAATATCTGACCTTATAGCATGTACTTGAACTTGCTTGCAAGGTGAGCCTTCATCACTTTAACTTAATCTAGCTATTTCACACTTAGGAACACTGTGTCCTAGCCAGGTCTAATTATATGCAGGTTTATAGTTAAAAAAAAAAAAACTCAACAAAAGGCAGAAAAGAATTTGTTTCTGCACCATGGTGATGGTCATTCAGTCACACATACAATAATTTCTATCTAAGCCTCAGCCCGTTCAGTATTGCGTCAACATTTATATGATATAGATAAAACTGGTTGACTACCCAGTGTCTACTTTAACCAATTTAAATATAAGTTTTGTTCTATTACGAGTATGTATATTATGTTTTACAGCAATTGTACCTTATAACATATAAAGTAAACCAGTGTGATTTTTTTTTTTTCCCAACAAAACGCTTTGTAACTCTTAAGTTGTGAATTACAGAAAACCATGGATATGCCATGACTTTTCAGGATGGATATTATAATGATAGCCTTGTTGATGCAACGGCAGGGAAAGAGCTGTATTTCATGAACTTGTGTCACATATAACGTGAGTTAACTTACTTTGATCAATTTCAGCACCATGGACAGCAACCTTGCAGCCATTTTGTTCTGACTAGGTGGTGATTTTTCTATTTGTGTGGAAATTCCAGGTCTTGTATTAAAATGCACTTTGGACAAAATGATGGGGATAGACGGGGGATACATGCCATGGACTGACCCTGCAGCTGCTGTGTGGCAGAGACAAATGATGATCTGCTATCTAGTTGCTTTTGTGGTAAAAATTCACTGATGTAATGCAGAGCAATTTTGCAGGCATCCACAGCAGCTGAGAACACTATCTGCTGTTGGAATAAAAATGGAAGCCAGCGAGGCTTTGCCTTGGTGACATGTTGTAAAGGGGCTTTTATATGCTTTAACACAATGGGCTCACAGAGAAAGTGGATTATTGCACCTGTCTGCTTGTGATGGCATGCTGTCCTGCAGGACCACCTGTACAGTGGAATCCTATAAGACTAGCAGCTAAGAGCCTGTTGGGACCCTAACAAATCCACATGCTTACACTGCTGCCTTTGATGGGATACAAATCACTACATCAGTGCTGGAACAGGGATTGGTGGTGGGAGGCATTGTACAGGTCCTTTGTGATGCATTTATCCTGCAGCTCAGCTGTTACTGCTGCACACACGAGTTACACAGTAGTTTTCATCCTGTAAATCTGCTTTTAAACATGCAAGCCATGACTTCCAACATGTCATTTTTTCTGCGTCAGGGTTTTAGTTATTCAGTTTTTTAATGTTATTTGTTGTGTTTAATATGGTATGAGAAACTGTTTGAGTACAGATGCAGCACCTGGCATAATATGAAATTTAATGACTTACAAAAAACATCATCATTACTTGATTAGCAGGTCGCTGTGGTCATAGCCAAAATACAGGGTTTGCATTACTTACCTCTTTTGCTGAGGTGCAAATAGAAGAGAGGATGCATTTTTTTACATCCACTGCAAGACTATTATGTCCAATCTGTGGTTTACAATTATTCACTATTATTTAAGTAAATTATTATGAAAAGGGGTGTTATGAGATTGAAATGCATCAAATGCACAATAAACACTTGAAAGCTTTCTCCTGTCAGGATGAGAGAAGTCAGTTAATGTTGATACATGCAGACATTTACAATAAGTTGTGTAAGTAGTTGCAATTATTTTATATTTTATTTCTATGTTTTCATTGTCCCTATTTTTAACATTTGAAATGTTAACATGTTATAGCTTGTACTTCTCAATGTGTTTTGAATAATTCATTGTTATTGCAATGAGCATTTCTCTTATTTTCTTTCTCTTTATGATTCCAAGATAAAAAAATAGAAAACCTGTAAATTCACTTTACCCCAGCAACATGTCTTGTTTTGGAATAATCCATGTATTAGAGGGAATCAGGGAAAGGAGAAATCCTCACAAGGTGGTGAAAATCTGCTGTTTTATTGTTGTTGTTCCAGGCAGCTGTTAGGTTGGCTGCTACTCTCTCATCCAATAGGCTTATTTTTTTTCTTCACTAAAACACACAA
This sequence comes from Melanotaenia boesemani, assembly GCF_017639745.1. Taxonomy (NCBI): domain Eukaryota; kingdom Metazoa; phylum Chordata; class Actinopteri; order Atheriniformes; family Melanotaeniidae; genus Melanotaenia; species Melanotaenia boesemani. Next base: position 20,857,907 of record NC_055696.1, on the reverse strand, counting down.
GCAACAAAACAAACTAGCTAAAAATATAAATAAATAAAAGCACAGAAAAGAAAAAAATATATAAATTTCAAATTTCTAGACTAAACAAATGAAAATATTAGACATTTAATCTAGTTTTATTTGGTTCATTTTTTTGTTTGTTTTTGTTGCTAATTTTCTTGCATAGTGAACAAAATGCAACTTTTGCATCCAAAAACTGACTAGATCACAGAGCTCTACAATATTGTATTCATTTCGGTTCTAACATGGGTAGCTGTGTAAAAACCATAAAAAGGGTAAAATTCCCAATTTAAAATTAGTTTTCCTTTTTTTTCTTTTTTTTTTAAAGAAAGCTGACCATTCTTCTATGTTATTTATTTATTTATTTGTGCATCCTTAGTGTGTTTGTGCACACATCAAGCTTTAAAAAATACAATAAAACTGGTCTCTGGGTTGTGGAACACAGAGAAATAGTCTGTGTTTTGGAGATGTGGAAATGAGTTACAGCTGTTAAATTATTAATTAGTGGGAATCATACTGGGTGAAACTATTTCTTACACTTTAAAGGTGCAACGTGTAACAAAATCTGAAATTGACAGAATATTGAATATATCCATTAAAATATGTTTTCTTTTTTTTTTTTATCTAATCCCTTTTCTAAAATTACTGCTGTGGTTCGTTCTATGAGAATGAAAACATTTATATCTACTTGCCGTGAGTCCACATACATGAAAGCTGCCATATTTGTGCCAACATTTTTACTACGGTGTCTCTGAATGGACAAACAACTTGTGCGTGAAGTGAGAATCCTCTGAGCTTTAAAACTGCAGGATCAGCTTTTTTTTTAGGTGGTGGAGCACCGTTTGGGATGAGCAACGCTGTAAAAGGACCATAGAAGGAGTCAATACCTATGTACACAATGTTGAAGTAGCTACCTGTAGTGCAGTCATTGAAACACCTAAGGACACTGGATGTTAATGCCTGGAAGAATTTTGTCCACTGATGGCCACCTTCTAATCCCAACGGTGCTGGGTATTTTAAAGTAATTTCTTTGCTGATCTTTACCCCAAGATGTCAGTAATTCTTACACATTGTACCTTTTAATTTAGCATTTTTAGTTTGCTATGAATCACCACATATGACGATAGTTATTAGGAACTGACCTAATGTAGCTTATTTAATGGATTTATTCTATTTGGATTATATTTGGACAGGGTTGAACTGAACTGGACTGTATCTTTAAAAGTGCTTTAATGACTTTGTTGTTAATCAGTGCTGTACAAGCAGAGCTGAATGTTAGTTACCAACACTGCTTGGTTAAGTTTAGGAAAATGTTTAAAATACATTCTATGTATCTATAAAATATTAATTTTAACTTTTCTCTTTTCTGCATATTTGCTGCTCCTCCTGTTGAAAACTGGTGACAGTGTCGGTCATTTACACCAGCAAGAATTGTGGTTAGTCTCATGGTGATGAACATATTTATATGGTCTGCGTTGAATGTATCATTGAGGCAAGAGTTGTCACTTTGTGATCCAGGAGAAAAAATATTAGATACAGTACTTAGTTTTTAACAGTGTCCTGTTTTAATCCCTGAACTATCTGGAATTGGAAAAGAAATGGCAAATGAAACCAAACAATATATATATCATGTGACAATTGATTCAATCGTGGGTGTACCTTCTCCACCAAATCCCAACTTGTACATGGTTGCACATGCAAAATGTGAAACAGTACTTTTCTAACAATTTTGTAAAATATTATAGACCATAGTTATGCAGTTGTTTTCATGTCCAGTCAAACAGAAAAAAAAAATGAAACTTGGTTCTGTGGGCAGATATTGATGTTGGTTTCACATTTTGCCAAGACACTGTGTTGCTACTTCAGATGAATTTATATTTAAGTCCCATGGAGGGGTCATGACAGTGGATTAATGTTGGTTATGAGAGCATCTTACATAAGTTCAGGCTTAAAACCAGCTGAGCATTACAGAATATTTGGCTTTTGGCTCAAATTCATGTAGAAACAGCAGAAACTCACCACATTTTGTAACTGAACTGGTGTAATCTGAGGATTGGGTATTAAATTTAGAAGTTTTTAAGCATATCTGCTCCACTTACTTTGAGGAAATAGTTCTGCCATGCATTTGGTATTTGCTTTCTACATCAAACATTTTTAGACATCAAACTTTCCTGGAAAATATCAGTTTCACCTTCTCTTCTCCGTGTCTTCCTTCTTATTCCCACATCCCTCTCAGCTCTGAGAATTTTACCCATTTATTTCTTTTCATTAACCCTTCGACCATCTCTCTCTCTCGCCTTTCTGCAAGCATTTCCTATCTTTGCTCACTTCGATTTTTTTTCCCATTTCTCCTCCACTCTCCATCACTTCTTCCTCTGCTACTATCATCCGTTTCACTCCAGTATACCTGAACAGACTCTGAGAAGTCGGCGGCTGTGAGAGAGAACTTCACGGTGAGCTGGACCACAGTGTTCGTTTATTAAAAATGTTCAAAGGGGTTTCAATTTCCCCCAGCAGACTGCAGTGAGAGTTATTACCTATTCAGCACTCTGGTGCCACACTACTGCTCTTCACTTCTGTTTTAATTCTGTTTTTTTTTCTTCTTTCAGCTCTATTAATTCTGTTTTGCATTAATATTTAGAGTTATCTGGTGGGAAGGAACTTTTACTGCAAAGATCAAGAAAATAAGACAGCAGAAGGATTTCTTGTTATTTGTAAGTAAACCAGCACTCTCCTCTTTTTTCTTCATTTTCTCTCTCCTACATTGCCCGCATTGCCTCTTTACTCTCCTCTTTCTCACTACTTTCCTCCTGCAACCAGTCTGGCCCTCTATCAATACAACTCTGCCTTCTTTGCCTCATTCACTTTAACCCCCCCACCCCTTCCCCAGTACTAGTGAGAAAGCAAAGATAATGGGCAAATAAACACACAGAAGTAAACAGAAGTGAAATTATATAATAAGATGTAATTCATCAGAACACAATCAAGAAGGATGGGAAAAGCCAACAAAGTCAAACACAAAGTCAACCCTGCAAAACAAACAAAAAAAACTTTAAGATGAGACAAAGCAAAAGGAAAGAATTGGACATTCTCATGGTACATTTGCATGAATTATAACGGTAAAATTGAGCAAGCGGTGATTGTTAGTCTCTATTAGATGGTCTGTCTCCGTCTCTTATCGGCTTGGAGCAACACACTGAATAATCATTTGCTTCAAGGACAACAGGGCGTCTTTAGCGAAGCTCACAACAGCCCAGCACACGCCGTAGGCTCACTCACCCATGGGTGCTGGCATTAATCCTGGTTACTTCCTCCCAGTGAACCCTGAGCCCCCCCTGGTTAACCGTCCATTCCAGCCAGTCATGCCAGTCCAGCTTTCTTGGGGTTGATACATGTCATTGTGAGGAGGTTCGTGATTATTCGCTCTGTGAGGTTTGTAATGTTGTTACCACTGCCTCTTAACTTCCTTTGTTCGACTCCGGTTTGTTCCTGAGGTGTGACTTTCAGACAACTTTGAGCCACTGAAGAGGAGAGGACGTCCTTGATTAGTGGTGAGGATGTTGATGGAGCAGAATGGAGATGCAATGGCATTGGTTGGCTTGTTTTATTAAGTGACGGTCAGACAGGGTGTGAGGACACATGGGTGGAGAAGATATGAGAGCTGCAGGTGAATATTCTGCAGCCTTCACCTTCTTTTAAAAGAGGTTTATTTGGTTTTTAATATGCAGGGCCATTAACTCCTCGGCATACAGTTTTGATTTATTGTCTGTAGCAAGCATTTGTCAAAATTTGTGATACTCATTTTATTTTAAATGTTTCCAATGTTTTTTTTTACACCAAATTCGAGAGACATTGTCTGTTCAAGTCAGCATTTATACTGGAAAACCTGAGCCCATTGCAGCAGCAGGTTTGGATTCCTATCGCCTTTGAAAGGAGGCTCTATGGTTTTAATGGTTTCTTTGGCAGCTTGTTGACCCGATTTCTAGGGAACAAAAGTTACAGATGGACTTGTAGGCAAATGGCATCGTATGTGGGGCATGACCATAGACTGTATATAAAAGATGGACAGAGCCTCTGTGATGTCACCTGTAGGTTTCTGAAGAGCAAAAGTGAAGCTCGTTGGGTGTTTCCCACCATCACCATCTTGGCAGCATCACGTCTGCCGTTGCTCGCAGAAAATACAAATATGGGCAAAGTGGCAGAGCTGAGAGGGTGGCTGTAAGGGTGGGGGTGGATGACTGACATCTATCAAACTCCAAGCTGCCTGTAGCTAAGAGCTATCTGATCCAACTTGGATCTAACATGAGCTAACCGGCTAATGAAGGTAGGTGGGCTAAAGCTAAGGCACACTGTTAGCCGGCTAAAAAAACGTGTTTGTGCTACACTCTCCCTTCTTGCCATGAATATTGGATACATGTCAATCAAAAAGACATGCCCATAATTATGCCGAATTTCAAGATTAAATAACATCCAAATGGATGAGTTAGAAAAAAATTCACCCCCTCACAGATGTCATGAAGGTAAACGTGACCTATTAATCCTAAAATGGATTTTTGTACCAGGCTTTAAACATGTTTATTTCTGCTGTGAAGTTGGCCTTTTTAACATGGGAGTCTATGGGGATTTGCTTTGTTTTGAAGCCAGACCCTAGCGGATGAGGGGTGAACTGCAATTTTTTGCACTTCCGCATAGGTTCCACATTTTGCCACCAAAGGTTGCCGCTTGGACATGACCCTATTTATTTTAGATTGATTCTTTGTTGATCTGGGTCCAGATTTATGATTTACTCTTTATTGTATAATTATATAGGTAGGGATTGCAGATTGCTCCATTTTAATTTCTATAGACATTTCATTCTATTCTATTGATATTTTTATACTAACATTCAGTTAAGAGACAATAACTTGGGATGGGAGTTCATGTTTGTACAGAATGGGGCATGGGCAGGTGGGGGGAGGTGTACATGTGCTTTGTTTGTATGTGTGTGTGAGTGCATGTGTGCGTGTGATTGTGTATGAGAGAGACTACAATGAGATGTGTTTCAAATTCCTATTATAAACTTTGCAAAGTATATAATAGGAAAGAAGGTGTGTGTTTTAAATTTAGTTTTTAATATGCAGAATTTGTGTTTATTTTGTACAGCACTTTGTGCTATTTTGTGCACGAAATGTGCTCTATTTTAAAAAAAGAATGGTTTGATTTTATTTCCAAATCTTACTTTTTCAATTGGAGGGGTTGTTTTCAATAATAAAAGGAAGTTAGATTGTTTCAGAGTTGAGTTTGAGTTAGTAATCATATTAATTACACATACAGTAGCTGAATAAGGAAAAAGATGTTTGCAAGCAAGGACTGTATTTCATTTTGATAAATAACTGGATAAAAATGACTGTTTCTGCCTTTTTTGTGCAAACACATTTTTCATAAAGCCCTAAAACTTAACTTTAGCAGATTTTTATGCTTTGATGCCCCTAATGAAAGTTGATTCAGCATTTTTTTTCTTGCATCCGGTCTCTTCTCTGAGATCTCTCCAGTCAGTAAAAGTGAGTGTGATGTTGACTCTTGTTTTATCTGTCACTCTCTTTCTTTTCTCTGCTTTGTCTACAGTATGGGCAGAATTAATAGGCAAATGAGTATTTTGATCACATCATCCTCTTTATGCATGTTGTTCTACTCCAACCGGTACAGGCTTGAAAGCCTACTACCAATTAAGCATATCAGGTGATGTGCATCTCTGTAATGAGAAGGGGTGTGGTCTAATGACATCAACACCCTATATCAGGTGTGCATAATTATTAGGCAACTTCCATTCCTTTGGCAAAATGGGTCAGAAGAGAGATTTGACGGACTCTGAAAAGTCAAAAATAGTGAGATGTCTTGCAGAGGGATGCAGCACTCTTAAAATTGCCAAGCTTTTGAGGCGTAATCATCGAACAATCAAGCGTTTCATTCAAAATAGTCAACAGGGTCGCAAGAAGCGTGAAAAAACAAGGCACAGAATAACTGCCCATGAACTGAGGAAAATCAAGCGTGAAGCCGCCAAGATGCCATTGGCCACCAGTTTTGCCATATTTCAGAGCTGCAACATCACGGGAGAGCCAAGAAGCACAAGGTGCGCAATACTCAGGGACATGGCCAAGGTAAGGAAGGCTGAAAAACAAACACCACTGAACAAGACACACAAGATAAAACGTCAAGACTGGGCCAAGAAATATCATAAGACTGATTTTTCTAAGGTTTTATGGACTGATGAAATGAGAGTGAGTCTTGATGGGCCAGATGGATGGGCCCGTGGCTGGATCAGTACAGGGCAGAGAGCTCCACTCCAACTCAGACACCAGCAAGGTGGAGGTGGGATACTGGTATGGGCTGGTATCATCAAAGATGAGCTTGTGGGACCTTTTCAGGTTGAGGATGGAGTCAAGCTCAACTCCCAGTCCTACTGCAAGTTTCTGGAAGACACCTTCTTCAAGCAGTGGTACAGGAAGAAGTCAGCATCGTTCAAGAAAAACATGATTTTAATGCAGGACAATGCTCCATCACACGCATCCAAGTACTCCACTGCGTGGCTGGCCAGAAAAGGTCTAAAAGAAGAAAAAATAATGACATGGCCTCCTTGTTCACCTGATCTTAACCCCATAGAGAACCTGTGGTCCCACATCAAATGTGAGATCTACAGGGAGGGAAAACAGTACACCTCTCTGAACAGTGTCTGGGAGGCTGTGGTTGCTGCTGCACGCAATGTTGATCGTGAACAGATCAAGACACTGACAGAATCTATGGATAGCAGGCTTTTGAGTGTCCTCGCAAAGAAAGGTGGTTATATTGGTCACTGATTTGTCTTTGTTTTGTTTTTGAATGCCAGAAATATATATTTGTAAATTTTGAGTTGTTATATTGGTTTCCTTGGTGAAAATAAATAAGTGAAATTGGTATATATTTGGTTTTTGTTAAGTTGCCTAATAATTATGCACAGTAATAGTCACCTGCACACACAGATATCCTCCTAAGATACTAAAACTAAAAAAGCCCCACTCCAACTTCCAAAAATATTCAGCTTTGATATTTATGAGTCTTTTGTGTTCATTGCGAACATAGTAGTTGTTCTATAATAAAATGAATCCTCAAAAATACAACTTGCCTAATAATTCTGCACACCCTGTATAATGTCCTCCTGTGTTTCTTTGCTGAATCAACCATGGTGCACCTTCAAACCAGTGTCTTGATATCCAGTTGCTGGGGTGTGATGTGGTGCTCCAACACAAAATGCAACTTGGTGCACGTTCTCACCTCGACATGCCACAGATTTTAAGGTCGGAAACTTGCACAGTGCTGCTTTAAGTAGTTGCTAACACTCTAAAACATGTATGCAGTTCTTGGACATCAAGAATTTTTTGTGTGTTTATCCACATAGCCCTGTGTTTTACCCGTAAGGCCATGTGTTGTAGACTGCTTCCTGCATGTGTTTCACTTGAAATAAGCCGAGACTCATGTTTTTAGGTGGACAAGACTTCCTCTTTGTTCCACATTAGTTATTTATTCACCCCTCCCCAAATAAACTGGACTTTTCTAGCAAGAATTTGATTAAGAAGTGCTAGTGTGAATGTACCGTACCACTCAACCAGACAGATTTCATATTCCATTGTAAATCTTTCGGTGGGCAAATGGTGGAGGGAGAACAGAATTGGATCAGGTGTAGTAATTAGAAACAATTTGACTTAATTCTCACAACAATTTCAGGAATTCATTGTTGTCCATCTGTGTGGAGGAGAAAAAAATCAGTTCAAATGTTTACTTAAATGGTCTTACAGCAACAAAAATATGTTGTCATTGACAGACTTGACAAATGAAGCAGTATTGAATATCCAGAGGGTGGAGGTAAAGGCTGTGTTGCTATTGTCGTTCATTCAGTAGCAGAAGTGGTGTTCCTAACTGGAAACATGCCTTCAGATGGAACTACAACAGCCATCCACAGGAGGGAATCATCACTGTGAATAGCTGGATTATCATGTAACATCTGGGAAGTCACTGATTTGAAAGTTTATAGTTTACCAGTTCAGCCCAGAGACAGTCAGACCCTTTAATCTTTGTCTTTGCTTTTCCATTTCCCCCTCGTGTACATCAAGTCTTTGACAAACTGCTACAAGTGCATACATAAATTCGTTGTGCATATTATTGGAAGTTCATTTTCTTTTTTATATTCTTCCAGTTTCCATTCTGCTTTTCATACCCACATGCCCTACCTCCAACTTGTCATGACAGACTCATCAGGATAACAACATGAAATGATTTCAAGTTCTGTTTAAAAAAAAAAAAAGATCAGACTTTTTGATTTAGTTTTTTTCAGTGTTATCACATTTTCACAAGTAACCATACTTCATGCTCACATTTAATATGATATAATGGAAGCAGTCTTCAGTGAATTAACAAGCAGCAACATGTTGTTGCAGCCTGTTACTTTGGCTCATACTGTTGCCTAATTTTGAAGGATTGCCTCAGTTTCTCATCACTTACTGTTTGGATGGGAGTGTGGGAGTATTGCGTAAGAAGATGTGGAGATGGGACATGATGTTATTGACGATGATGGAGCAATTATGTAACAGCAGCTGACCTCATTATCACACAAAATCATCTATCCATTAAGCCTGAGCTCAGTGTGATAGAGCCCAGCAGATATTTAGAGCTGTCAATCAAAGGTAGCTAATCGTATTAATGATTGACAATGATTGTTCTAGATCAGGTGCTCTATGTCTGTGAGTATAATGGACATAGATTGCAGAGACATTCCAAATTGGACATAACCTTAATAACTTAATGAGTTATGATTATGGTCCATGTCATTATTGGTTTGAGAAATATAAAATCTGAAAATACTTCTGCTGAACAAAGAAATGATTAACCCAACATAGAGGCAAAGTTATAACAGAAAATATGCTGTTCAACTCTTTAGAAATTTTGAAACTTTACTAAGACACTGTAAAATACAAGAGGAGCGTCCATTCATACTCATCTCTCTCAAGCATTTCAGCAACTTTCTGCTTTTCCAGCTTGGATTCATCCTCACTGTTTTAAGATGGTAAAGTCCTGTTTTTGTGACATTTCTAACGTATGAAATAAAATCCAGCTCGGAGTCAAAGGACACCCAGATTTCTCACTCACTGGGAAGGATTAAACTGTAACTTTGGTAAAATGATCTCTCTCTTGTCTTTAGGACCAACAATTAAACTTCAATTTTGTCTTGTATAAGCTGTAGGAAATTCTCTGCCATCCATGCCTTAATATCTAAAATACAGTTTAAAGGATCATAACTGGCTCTATATCATCAGGAGACATGCTGATGTAAAGCGTTGTGTCATCAGCATAACTTTGAAATCAATGTCATATATACTGATGACATCCACAAGAAGCAGCTTGTACAGATTTTAAAAAAAATGTGACTATAACTGAACCTTGGGGAACCACACATTTTATTTCATGAATTCCTGAGGAGAACTTATCCACATTTATAACGAATTGTCGATCTGTAAAGCCATTTAAGATTGTACCTGTTGCAGAAGAGAAAAATCAAGTCTGCAGGAGAGTGGGCCTTGAGGATGGGAGTTGGTGATCCCTGTTATAAGTCGTTCTTGCTGATATTATTGGCTCTGCTCTTTCGTTTCTTGCTAACATGATTGGTTGTCCCTGCTGTAACTCCTATGTTGAAAGCACTAGTAGTGCTAGCTAGTGGCAGAGAGCAGTGCTGCTAATGGTAGTTGTGTTTTCTGCCTTAAATTCAGGACCACAAAAAAAGAAAAAGGAAGGAAGGACTTATTGAGTAAATGTAAACATTTAGGTCACAAAGAATGCAGTTTTCTCAGCTACTATTGAGTCATCAATAATGGTGATAATAACAGTCCCTAGGTGGAAAAACTTGTTTCCTTAGTATGAATAAAGTCTTATTTTGTCAGGTGACATAATCAAGGCTGCCAGGCAGTTCAGAGAGAAGAGAAGCTGACACAAACAGGCATCAGGTAGGCTTTAGTACTCAGACTTGTTCCTTGGGTTACATATTATTAATTGACATGTAATCGAAACCATAATGTGGCATACCGAAGTGTTTATCTGACCTTCACAAAATATTATACAGACTTAAAAGGGGAATTTACATACACCTGCAAAATATAGACCATAATAATTGTGTCATGTTTTTAATTGAAATGAAGACAGGATTTTAAAAAAATCATGTAAATGTGAACATTCCTTCTAATGTTACAAATTATATGAAATTGCAATAAGTCAAAGTATCAAATTTAGGTTTACATTTTAAATTACATGAAGTATGATGATGCACTCTAACATGTCTTTTAATAATAACGTTACAAATAGGATCCAAAGATTTAAAGTAGATGATTGATATTAAAATGAAATTGTAATGTGGACAACTATTCCTAAGTGACCCCACACTTTAAAAGACTTTTTTTAATCAGCTCATCGGACAATAACAGTAAATGTTCTGCACTCTAATAAATTCAGGAAATATTTTGCCCTTGACAACTAAATAAGTGTATTTAGTGTATTCTGAGGTGGTTAAAATGCTACTTATCTTATTATTTTAGTCATTAAACTATCAGCATGTGTTAAATTGATTACAGAGATGTTTTTCTTTTTTAAATAAGAATGAAGCTCCACCCTCTGATAACTACTAGAAGGACATCTTGAACAGTTATTCACCATTAACTGAAGTACAAAATGACAAAACTGGTGAAGCCAATAATACGTTGGGATGTGATGGGAGAGCTGTATCTGATATGTTTCACCTCAGTTTGGGGGACAGAGAGAAGCTCTGGTGAACCCAGAAAGATGAACGCAGCAGTTGTTGGGGAAAAGGTCAGGGGATTTTGTTGATATTCTGCAGCCGTGCACTTTCTGGCAAGACACTTGACGGCGCAGCGGGTACTCGAGCTTGAAATGATGTTGCTTCCTCTGGCCAGGAGGCGACGGCTCCCATGCCACACAGCATATGCAGGGCGTCATAAATCCTGCAGCGTAAATAAAGAGTTGCTTCGCTCCACCACGTCTCACTCCTTCTGTGGCCTTTTTTTCTCTTTTTTTGTAAATGCTTTTTTTCCATTTTCTGTTCCGTCCACCTCATTTTTCCCCCCTTGTGTTTAGTCTTCACTATCTCTTCCTGCTTTTTCTTTTCCCTTTTTTTTATTTCTCTCCAATGTAGAGTAAACAAAGAGGTGGCTGCTATACAATCTTCAGTGTGACAGTTTATAAAAGCAGCATCCAGCAGATATTCCAGGAAGAGGAAGGAAAGGAAGAGAAATCTCTTTCAATCACAGGAAGTGGAAGACTTTCATTCTTTGACACATGCTTATAAAGCTGCCTGCATACACACAAGCACAGATACGCATTTCTTGATTACAGCCTTACATTTCTCCTGCTGAGACCATACAGCATTCAGGGCCACTTAGAAATTACTTCACTGCAGACTATTGTTTGTCACACATGAGCATACATAGTGGACAGTGATGCAGATCAGACTTCTTTGGCAAACATTGATCGTATTTAGGTAAAACGTAGCTCTTTCTCTCTGAGTAACATTGTTGATTTATTGTAGAAAGATACTGTAGAAAGATCAGATTCAACACTGCAGTATTGATAGGGTGACCTCGGCGGATGTTCTGGACACATGGACAAATATCCTACTAACATAGATTACATTAAAGATAAACTACTTAACCTTTGACATTTTCTCAGTTATGCGCCCCCTATTGATGGTAATCCAGCATCCATCTTGCATCCTATCTCAACTGTGAGCTCTCTCCAGACTGTAAAAAAAAGGTCTTACGATGACTCATGTATTCTCTCCTGCTTTATCTCTCTCTTTTTTGTTTCCTCTCTTCCTTCTATATTGTCATCTAATGCTGCCAAACCAGCCATGGTGGACGTTCAAAATGGCCGGTTTGTTCACACCTGCTTGCTAGCATGTGACACGTGCGTAAAGCGAAACTCAGCTGCAACGTCACGCAGCATCCCCCGATGGAAAAAGTTGCATAGTGCAGTTTCTCAGCTGCTGGGCATCACCGGCTTCAAAAATGCACATAATAGATGTCACTTTGCCATCAAATGGGACGGAAAAGCAGAGTTTTAAGGTTGAAAAGTTACAGAGTGGGTTTCTAAGGACTGTGTAGGGTTGGCATGCACAAAATTACAGATTAACGTGATTGCAAACTTCCATCAGAACAGAAACCTACTCTGGAAAGAAATTAACAGAATAAATTGTTTTCCATCCTAAATAGTAACTTTGGTTTCATACTTGCTCCACAAGATGCTTGGTCCACAACTGAGGAGATATTAGTGTGAGGGTGTGTCTGTTTCTTGTTGTGCAGTGTACAGTTAGTTAGGTTATTTCATACAAACGAGAAATTGAATCCATGGCAGGGCGGGGTTGTGCATACAGTGTGTTGCATACATTTTCAGTCAGAAACATTATTATTATACTTTTTTTAATCACAGATGGGAAATTTGTTCTCTGCATTTATACAGTTCTGCTTGACTGATGCGTCGAGAACAAGCAGCTAGAACAAGGGCCGCAAAGACGAAATGAAGTAATGTCCTTTGGTCTCCGGAAGTTCTTACTTTTCACGGAGTATAACAAGCTTTAGCCTTCAGCAGGACACGCAAGAGTCTCAGAGGGCTTAAGAACTAAGTCACTTGTAATAAACTTACCATTTCAAACAGGTAGTACACTTGTGATTTTTAGACTCCAAAGTGTCCTAAACTGTAGTAAATAAATGTTAGAAACTTGGTTTGTGTTGCTCTACCATAAACTATAAAGTTTCCCAAAACCTGATTCAACACAGACAAATTCATAAGCTGGGAAAACAAAGATGACACAGCTTTATTTTTACAGTAATTTTTCTCTTACACTATGTTTTATTCATGAAGTAATCGCCACCAGATGACACCATGTGTGGAGGATGTTTGCAGAGCAGTGGAGGAGTGGTCGCAGCAGGGCCGTTTTTCTTAACCAGAGAGGAGGAATTTCCATTTCAGAGAAGACTATTAATCAGGGATGTTTCTTTCTCTTTTTTTTTTAAACCAAGGTTCTGCTCTTTGTGATAATTTCCATATCTTAACATTTAGGTATCCTTGAAACTGGATTTAACAACAAAGTGGGACCTTTGGTGAGTTTAATAAGTCCTCTTTGCCTAAAGTTAATCTGAGAACAGCTCTGAAGGATACATTACTTGACTTTTCCTGCAATGACTTTCAGCTGTAAAATATTTAGATTTCTTTAAGAAACATATTAAAATTCTTTTTTAAGCAATACATTTGCTGTAATCATCTTTGGATATCCTCCAGGACTTAATTCACTCTGAAATGCAGGATAACTTTGGAAATGGTTTGTTAAACAGAAAACAGGGTGAAAACTTCTCAAACATGAAAATGGAGCCATTATCATACAATTTGTGGCCAAATTAAACCTTTGAAAAACCAGCATATTGAAGGTGATGCTGCAGATGGCGACTGGTCTGTGTTAATATTTATTATTTTTTAAGCTAAAATACTTTAAAGGAGAAGACCAACCTTTCATAAATTCACTAGACAGCTATGAACTGTTTTAAGACTTGTGATTGTTTTCACCGTTTAATGCCATTGTAGAAGAACCTGTCTCTTGCTGACGTCCTTGACTAATGGCCATTTCTTCATCACAGATGTACAGATGTGCAACTGTTCATAGCTCCAACAAAGCTCTTCAGCTGAAAGTTGGCTGAGCTGGGAAACAATTTCATAACACGGGACAACGTATCAATGATAAATTCAAAGGATACTCAGATAACATCTGCACAGGACAAACAAGCAGATCTTCTGAGTTCTGTGGTTTCCACAGCAGAGCAAAGCTAAAGAACCCAGAACAGCCCCAACACAACTAACAGCCCACAGCTCAAATTGTTCCTCACGTTTCTAATGCTGCTCCCAAGTGGCAAAAAAAAGGCAGAGAGAAAAAAAGTGGCAGAGTGTGCATGGACCTTTACAGTCGACCACTTACTCCTTAAAAATGCCAATGCAAGTAGCATTAACGTACAACCCAGTCAAACTTAATATATGGGTAGAGGCAAAAGGTTTTCAAATATTAAAATGTCTGCCCCAAGTGAAGAAGTTCACGTATCTAGGGGTCTTGTTCACGAGTGAGGGGAGGACGGAGCGGGAGATCGACAGGTGGATCGGTGCAGCGTCTGAAGTGATGTGGATGCTGCACCGGTCTGTCGTGGTGAAGAAGGAGCTGAGCCAAAAAGCAAAGCTCTCGATTTACTGGTCGATCTATGTTCCTACATTCACCTATGATCACGAGCTGTGGGTAGTGAACAAAAGAACAAGATCGCGAATACAAGCAGCCGAAATGAGTTTTCTCCGCAGGGTGGCCGGGCTCTTCCTTAGAGATAGGGTGAGAAGCTTGGTGATCCGGGAGGTGCTCAGAGTAGAGTCGCCGCTCCTCCAGATGAGGTGGCTCGGGCATCTGGTCAGAATGCCTCCTGGACGCCTCCCTGGTGAGGTGTTCCGGGCACGTCCCATCGGAAAGAGGCCCTGGGGAAAACCCAGGACACGCTGGACAGACTACATCTCTCGGCTGACCTGGAAACGCCTCGGGATCCCTCCGGATGAGCTAGTAAATGTGGCCTGGGAGAGGGAAGTCTGGGTTTCCCCGCTTAGGCAGCTGCCCCGGCAACGAGACTCCGGATAATCGTCAAAAAATGGATGGATGAAAAATGTCTAAAGTAGTGCAGGGACATTGTAAATTCTCAGAAAGAGGTAACATAAAATTGGAAAAGTAATGATGAAAAACCATTTAGTTGAATGTCTCTAGTACTTAATATCTCTAATGCTTTTGTTTTATGTAAAGTACTTTGAATTGTCCTGTACATGAAATGCGCTATATGTTACACATAGACTCCAGGGAGACAAGGGCGCGTTAACAAGGTTTTATTAACAGAATAGTACTCGGCAGATAAACATACTGGCACTGGTACTGGAGGAGGTAGTAGGGTTGAGGAATCCAGGAACGGAGAGGGAGTGAGTCCATAAGGTGTGAGGTTTACGGTCCGACCAGGAGTAACTGAGATGGTGGAGTATATAAGGGCTGGAGAGTCAATGGGGAACACTATACAAATAAACTTCCTTGCCTTCACTGCTCATCGGTCAGTAACATAACTGGATATAAAAGGAGCCTCAGAGGTTTTCAGAAGAAACATCAAATTTGGACGAATCGTGCAGTTCAAAATAAATTGTGAAATAAAATTTTTCCACTTAAATTTGTTGGCAGATGGATCAAATGTCACACTACACCTCATGGACCCAAATCTGGCTCCAATAAAACCATTATAGCCACGATGGAGAAACACCTCCACATTATAATGAGCTCATTTACACTCCTTTGTTCTCAAAGAGCATTCATTGCTTCACAAATCTTATTACCTTGTGGATGAAAAACAATAATTATGTTGTAGATTATTATATTTTTGTGTTATGAAGGCAGCAGGAGATCTGTTCCATTACTCAAAGGCGCTGCAGTAAAAAGGCGATTTTACTCATCAGTGACTCGTAACCTTAATAGCTGACTTTCAATTATTTGCGTCACAGCCATTAGCATAACTGAAGCCTGCTACTTTGAAAGCTGTTACTGTACAACCTGAAATCAGACCCAGAGGCTCCAGAGCTGTAACAACATATTGACTAATGCAGCCATGTTTTATGGTCCCTGCTAGTGTAATGGAAAGGTTTTCTTTCCCAATACTTAACTTTCATCACCGTAGCGATGGACCAGCAGTGATGAGCCACATCAGTCTGCTTTATTTTTGTCATAAAATCAAAGTAAAGCCAGTTTAAAGATTTGCGAAGAAAGGTGTTACATAAAGTTGATATAGATTTTTAGAATATGGGGAATCTCAATGGGGATTGAGAACTACATTGTGCTATATGCACAGATTCCAACAAATACAAAGTTGCAGTAGGGTTATTTTTAATCAGCTTGGGAACAGAGTGTTTTCCAAAGAGCTGTAAGCTGAGAACGTGGCTTTTTTCAGCATGGTGTGCAGTGTCCTTACCACATTTGAAGAAGCTGGACAAAAGAAGGTCCAGTCTGAAGAACTACACAGCAATTCAACACAGTCTCAACAGTGTCACCAAAAAATGGGAAAAATGCTGTTGAAGAATAAATGATTAATTGATTAGAATGTGGGATTATGTTGGGCTTGTACTTAAAATAGAAAATTTCAAATACTTACTAGCTCACAACATTCACTTATCAGTTAATATTGAACAGAATATATATATATATTAATGTGTTTATATATTTTTTATCAATATAAAAAAAGGCTAAAGTCAGGAAACGGAGCACCGGATGTCAGTTGATATTGATTTATTGTACCAATAATGAACACACACCAGGTGATTCTGGCATCGATGCAGCTCCGGTAGAGGCCCTGCAGTCAGTGCAGCCATGTTTAAAACGTTATAAACACAGCAGGCCGTCTTCTAGTTGCAGCTCAAGATGAATCAGCATCTTGTCAAGGATGTCTACTTAGTCTGATCATTTCCCCCCTTCTGAGTCTTCCTCATTCATTTGTGGGAGCATAGTTAAAGTGTATTGTGCATTCATTCTTCTGCTTTTGTTCATTTTTTTTATTATTATATTTCGGTGTCTGTTATGAACAGATTTTGATTACTTTTTCAGGAAATGTTAGAAATGGAATAAAAGAGCAAGTGATTAAATTTTGGGGGTGATCTGGTTCACTGTCTGGATCCAGAATTTTTTTCTAAGGATACTTCACTATTGGGAGGTAGGGATAATTTTTGCCATTAGAGCTCCTAACTCATCAGATAATGCTCCAAATCAATGGTAGAACAAAAAAAAAATAATAATAATAATAATTACAAGGTGACATCATGGTAGATGATTTATCATAAATTGGACAGATGTGGACTTGTTTTAATTGAATCACAACTGACATGTATTGGAAAATGTTTGTAAAGCGCCTTGAGATGACTGTGTGAATTGGTGATACAAATAAAGTGGAATTTATTAGAATTAATCTCATTAAACATTTGTGGAAATGAACCTGGTTGAACCATCTTTTTGGGTATGTAATGACCAAAGTGAGTGCCTTTTATCCCATCTTGCTCTAAGATACTAAACACAAAACATAGAACTAAGACAAAACATATAAAAGGGGTAGAGCTGCATGGGTGAATAAGAAACGTGTAAAAGTGCTTCGAGTGATCAATATGCGACTAGAAAGCATTTTATAAGTAGGGTCCATTTCTCATTTTAAACTAGAAAACCTTTCCAATGTGAGCAGCGAGAGAAGCTGCAGCAAGCGATCCTGCATGTTACATTGCGATGTGAGTTACATCACTTCCTGTCTTTGCTGGATGGACCATTTGCTTTTACACAGCAACCAAACCCCACCAGCAGGGACTGAATTACACAGAGGTTTTTCGGGGAGCCTTATGCCTGTTTGCAGCTGATAAAAACAGAACCATCCCGTATAAGGATGGAAAGTTATAACAACTCCAAGAAGCAGCAAATGAAGTGGTCCCTGTTTGGGAGGCTCACAGTAAACAACAAGCAATGCTTCTGTCTGGGTGATGAAAGAAACTAAATGGATCACCTGCAGTGTTTTATGTATTGAATAAAAAAAACACGTAATGTTGACAAATGACTGCTATTCTTTTAATGTAGGAAACATTAGGAATCTTATGTAAAATAAAATTTAACAATGAGTTTGATTTTTCTAATATGAGAGTGTTTTCAAGGAGCCGAGCTCCCCTTGTTTCACTTTTTCAAGTAGCTTCTATTGGTCAAACAAGAGCTGGCTTCTTTGATCTGCACCAGAGTGCAAATGCATGTTCACACTGCTATGAAGGAACCACAGTATCTGTAGGAGTGGACCGGGGTTCTTTTAAAGTGGACCAGCAGTGCCAGTGTGAACGCACCCTAACAAAATGTTCATTTCGGTAACGTGTCTGAGGACAGTTGGAAGAGGAGGATGAATGAACTGTCGACCTTCCCCACTGTAGCGCGAGGTGAAGTCTGTCTTGTGGCTGGATACAAGCCATCAGCACGAGACGAGATCGTGTTGCATTTCTGTGCTTTAGTTTGATGTTGGGAGTGTTCTACATCAAGTATTGCTACAACTGTCTGAGTGCAGAACATTTTGGATGAGTTTCATATTTACAATCTCTTGTTAAAGCATAAGAAAATGTAAAATTCTTTCGGAAATAAACTGAACTATAACTTGAAAAGTTGAATATGAGTGATGTGTCAAAAAATTGCCTCTTACAAAAAGAATTATCAGTACAAAGAGTACAGACGGAATATGGAAAGAAATAACATTGGATGTGACAAGACTGGGTAAATTGCAGCATTTGTAGGCACTTTTACCTCTGATATAAGTTCACATGCTTATTTTCTATTTTAACTTTGTGATTTCTTCCAATATTGAGAGAGATGTTGTGTATTGAGAGTCACTGTAGTACAAATCCAGTTAGTTTCAGTTTTAAATGAGGATATTCGAAGAATTTCCTTGAGAAATGTTTGAGAAATGTTTTAATATATATATATATTTTTAAATGTTGTAAATTTGACAGTTTAGCATCCAACAGAGATGGTGACATGAGATTAAAAATTCACATCTCTAAGCAAATAAAAATACTCGAATTAAATATTTGGAATTAAACATTTCAGGAATCAGCTCTCGTAACCAGAGGATGCTGCATAGTTATTGTTATCAATAAGGCGACTATGCCATTCAGCATCGCCTTTCAATGAGCAAACTGCACAAAAACTGAAAAAAACTTTGTTTTTTCTAGTAATACTTATTTATGATTACATTATTGGGTGCAGTTATCACTTTTTTTTTATCAGTGCTAAGCCATAAATGGAATAATCAGCCATTAATGTAACACCTTCTTACATTATTGAAAAATGTTAAAGCCAAAATTGTAAAATTACATTTAAAATGGATTAAATTATTACATTACTGGTCGTTAGATTATCAGTTGCTACAAAGCTTTTTTTTTTGTGCTTGTATTTTATTTCAGCTTATTTAAATGCACAGCACCCTGTCCCTTCCCTGCTGTGTGTTACTCAGTAAAACATGCACACACATACTTGGAACCACCAGAGTTAGTTTGCTCCTCAGTCCACTCAGCATCAACCAGCATCCCTGAGCTTGTTGCCAGGCCTTCTTCAGTTAGCAGCATTTTAGCTTCACCTTTGACAAAATTCTTCACCTCCTTCATCTTATTTCTCCACAGTTTTCCTAAGCGCTCCAAGTTCTGCAAGTTCTGGCCTCCAGGGAGCATGTCTACCCAGAGTGAAGGCAGAAGATTTAACTAGATGTCAGATGTTGGCTTGTCTGGAGCTAATGCACTGAGGTAGGTCTGTTTATGGCATTGCAATGTTGATAATGTTGTCCACTGCATCATGAAGCTCTCAGTTCACACAAGTTTTAAAAATCCTGAACAAAAAAAGTTTACTAAAGCAGATTTCTGTCCAAATTCATGAATTAGCTTTACTCTGACCCATGATCAGCTAAGTTTAAGATAATTGAAATGTTTCAAGTTTCAAGGAAGATAAAAAAAAAGGAAATAATCTTTTAAGTGGTAAATGTAAACTTGATTATTCTAACAGTTACACTGTAAAATGTAACAATGGTTTTATTAGACTTTATTTAGTGAATATAACCTAATTTTAAATTAATACTGATCTCAATTAAGTCACAATTCTTCTATTAACAACAAAGCCGGGGTTATTCATTGTATGACAAACAGGGAGTTTATTAATAGTTAAAATTTCCCAAGACTTTTTGACAATAAGTTCTTTTTATTTTATTTATTTGGTAGATCAACAGTTCAAATGGACCAAAAAACTTTGTGATTTCAGTAAGAAGTAAAAACTTAAATACTTTATATTTTCCAATCATACAAACTAAAATATCAGAAGTTACTCTTATTTATTTATTTTAAAACCTGCAAAGCTTCATGTGAGAGGACAACAGTTTTCAGACCTCCGTTTAACCTCAAACCAGCAGGAATCCAACATATGGACATAAAATGCTGCTTATCTCATTAGAATATTGATAAATTATTTTTAGTTCATTTTGCTGGTGTCAGTTACTCGGATTTGCATGTTTGAAGGCAAAGAGTTTGCATATTTTTAGAGTGAAGTCAACTTGTTAGATTTTATAGTTTTTTTTTTAATGTTCTGACCTCTTTTGAGGCCCAGTTTTTGTGTTTTGTCTTAAATTTGCTTCACAAAGATTTTTACAGGGAAACTAATGAGACCAGTAAGATTTAGGATGTCAAATAAATGACATCTTCCAGCATTTATCTCAATGCCAGTCTTAAATTTAACATCCATATTTGCAGGAAGTTTAAAATCAAAACTGTGAGAAAGCCATGCAAACGCTTTCTCTGCATTACAAAATATTCAATTAAAGCCGATGTCAGCTTCGCTCCCGGCTTCCTGCCGCTAAATGCTTCATGATAAAGGTTCAGAGTTAAAGAGGAATCATTCCCCGTCTCTTACAAGCTGTTAAAGAGTTTTCCATCTTTACAGCTCGAGCAACAAAACGTAATTGTCTGGTTGGTAAAACAGCTTCTGAAAACCTGGCAACACAGGAACCAGAGAAACCTGAGACTTCATTCTAATGCTTAAACATCAAAGAGATGGTGGCACATTTCAAACACATCCTGACTAGAGTCAGACGCTCCTCGCGGCTCTGTTCACCGTCTCTGCAGCAGAATGAGTCTTTGTCTTTGTCTTCCCTCAGCCTCGCTCGCCTCCTAGAGATACGCTAAATCAGAGAAACTGCTGTCTCAGTGCAAAGCTCCAATCCACAGAATGTGAGGAGGCTGAGGTGGGAGGAGTGTCTGTGTGCATTAGCATGCCAATGAACAGAAAAGATGTTTCTGCAACTATTTTTCACCATACTTGAGAGGCTGATAATGTCCCTGTAACGGAAGCTAACAGGATTAGAAGTGAGAAATTAGAATTCAGCATTTTCCTGCAGCGAACAAAGTTCTGTCTCAACAACCTTCCATCTCATAATGCCTTTCATTGCTTTTTCCTTTAGAAGATGGTCTGTTTTACTTTTCTCTGTTAGAACCGGCGCCGTGCATTTATTCCCTTTTCCATATCTGAAATTGTGTCTGCCTTCAATCTGCAGCAGCAAATTGCTCATGCCAGAAAGTGCTCCACTCTAATCAAATAGCACCATGTTACACTGAAACGCCCAACTCAGACACGTCTTTCCCAGATTTAAAGTGGGTTCATGGATATCTGTGCTTTTCTAGATACTTATTAAAATAGAGTCGATGCAAAAAAAATATCCTTTATTCAGCCAGGAAGACACTCATTCAGATCTTGGAAAAAACAAAAACAAGCCAAACAGGAAAAGGATAAATGTCTTGAACTTTGTGCCAGCACCACAAAACTACGCCTCTTCTTGCCTGTTTACATCATGAAAAAATTCAATGCTCCCAGTTGGAGATTCAACCAGAACTGGAGATGAAATTCTGTCGTCAACTTTCTGCTTACAAGAAAAGTGAAATCAAGCCAAAAATATCTATTCAAATAAATAAATGACAAATAAATTATTAAATAAAATAACTGCATCAATGAATGATAAAAAAGAATTACAAATAATAAAATAAAAATGCATAAATGAATAAATAAGAAGTAAAACAAATAACAATGATAATTAGATACATGATTAAATAAATGAATGCCTGAATAAATGAATAAATATACATAAATTACATTAACAGTAGTCAAATACATAATTCAATAAATGGAATTATACATAAATTGATAAATGATAAATAAATTGCATAAATGAAAAATTGAATGAATAAACAAATAAATTATAAAAATAAATATATAAAAAGAATACAAGAAATAAATGGCAAATGACTGAAAGGATATTTAATAAATGTATATAAAATAATTGACAGTACCAAATAACAACGGTTTGGTTTTTTATTATTTCAGATAAATTAATAAATAAATGACAATTTCAATTCAGCTTTACTTGTATCACATGAATTCACAACAATCGTCCCAAGGCTTCAAATCATGGTGTCCCATCTTGTTTGAATTGCTCCTTTGCTGGTGTTTTGGATTAATCAGTTTATGAGAGTGTATCACTTAGAGGCGACAACATTTAAACTTTTCACAATATTCTAATTTTCTCAGTTTCAACTGCAGAAACATAAATGCATAAATTATTAAATAAAAAAATAGCAAATGAATCATTTAAATACATTAATGAATGAAAATTAAATTAATGTAGAATACAACATATGTTTTGACTAGAAACATCCATGTATATATATATATATATATATATATATATATATATATATATATATATATTCCTAAAACCTAATCACATCAAACATTTCTAAGAGTTTATTCATTTTAGTTTAGATTTATTGTGTCGGAGAAGAACTGCTGGGAAAAGTTTTATGCTCTTAAGCATCCAAGGAGAACTTCCTTGTCTCAATAGACAGCACCTCTCCTCATTTATTCTGTGTTTACTGGACCACAACAGCTTGGAAAGTGATTTGAAGATGCATGAGTGTTTTCAGAACTGAAAACCAAAGGAAGCAGAAATCCTCTGCTACCACATTCTACCTTCTTTTTGGAGGGAAATTTCTGCATAGGGACTCTAGTAATGGGTTGTTTCTTTATCTTCCTGGACATGTTGCATCTTTTTTGTCTTTCGAGAAGAGCAACTTAAATCTGGGATTTAGTTGCTGTTTTATGCAACAGGTAGGCTGTACACCAGAGTTTAAAGTTAAACAAATCTATGATTTTATCCCCTCTTTCAGCTTTTACTCTCATAATCACTGCTGTGATGATGCTCTTGCTTTTAATTCTTTAGAAGCTTTTTGCCTGGTTTATATGTTTATCTTCACACTTCAAATTTACTTAAAGTTTAGAGCTACTTTTCTTAATCAGGGTGCTAAATATCTTGTGATGAACATCAGATCTCATCAGCATTTACAACACATCTGGTGCACTTCAGGTGCAGCAGTATGAATGAAGGTCACACTTCTCCCCCTGTATTTCTATCACCTGCTCGCCTTTCCTTCCAACTCACTAATTACATCTGGTTTTAAGCAGCTTCATTAATTTTGTAGTAACAATGCTGTGCTGACCCAGATCCTGACACAATTCATAATTAACACATATCGTCCACAGTAAAGGCCGAATACCTCCCAGTAAATTATGCAGGGCTGAGAAAGTTTCCATCTGCTTGTGGTGACATTGTTGAAATAAAACACTTCTCTTACTTTTGGGAGCAATCATGTGGGGAAAAATAAAAGGCAATAAACCCTTTTGCTGCCAAGGAAGTGTAATCAGAAGATATTTGATGGGCTTTAACAAAGCTGACTTCATATCGATTGGAATATGGTCTCCTGATCACTGGAGGTGAACCCTGGCAAACGTTTTGCACATTGAGCGGCACAAACAAGCAGAATATAGTGCACATAAATGCAAAAGAGAGTTTGGTCAACTATAATATATCCTGATTTTAATTTAAGGATAGAAATAATTGCTTTTCCTTCAACCAGAAGCTGGTAAAAGATTATCTGAATAACCATCTGTAAAAATGGGTTTTACTTTTTAGTAGTGATTCATTTCTTTTGTAAAAAAAGCCTCATTACTAAACCAAATGAGTAATTTCTAAGACTTTTCCATGTTATTCTGTGATTATAAAGATTAGCAAAGATAGCTGAACATGTTATGTTTCTGTCGGAAGGGGCGGGGCTATGTCTAAAACTCAGTGGGTCCGCTCCTTTTCCATTAGCCAGGCGATGACCCAGGAGAAGTGATTACAAATAGGGGAGGAGGAATTTGCTGCTTAAATGGAGTGGAAAGCATTTTTGCTGGTGGAAAGAGGGTGTACCAAAACAAAGGAGGCATGGAACTTTCAGAGCGAAGCTGATGATTAAAAATAACATAAAGTTAATAATAAAGTGATAATTCTGCATGCATTTGTTTCAGGCTGTAGTCTGCAAAGTGCAGCAACGTCCACTGGAGGTCTCGTAACAAACGTGGACAATGCAGTATAAAGGAGTTAGACTGGGACATGATGTTGCTGCTTAGAGCAACTGAACAGGATCATAATAAAGACATGTTTGAGGAATAATTTTAATGGTCATTATCTACTGAACCTTCTCTAATTTGTTTGTTGCTCCATGTGTTTTAAAGCCGTCGGATCTGAACAGGTCATCCTTCTGATCAGACCCAGCTAACCGCTCTGTTACTGGGAGGGAAATGGTGTGGACCCAGTGTATCTGGACCACAAAGGCTCATGGGAAATACATACTCAAAAGGAATGTAACCTTTTGTGATGGCTATAAATTTTAGTTAGATGCTTTACTTTCTGTGTTATGTTTACATGTGGACAAATTTAGAAAGTTCTGTTTGAATGTTAAGGTTAGTGTTATGAATGAGAAGAAAAGTAAAGGGAAAGAATCCCACCATAACCACAATCTATGTTTAGCATCAGAGGTAGAAATAATGGATGATATTGGCATTTTCTAATGCCACTTAATCTCAGCTCTGAAATTCTTTACGCTTCATTCCAGGAGAAGAGCTAGCTCCAAGTCAGTGTGTAGCCTCTTTAGCGCTCACAGTGCTCTCCGCTTTGGAAAGACCAGACCAATGTTAATCCCAGTTTTTCACTAACCATTGTTTTCTTTAGAGGTAATGTTGGATCATGGATGTCTGCATGTGAATGTTTCGTTCCCTTCTCCGCCATTTCACTTCGAAGCTGCCGTTGCTCGCTGGCTGAAGCTTTTTATTGTTTATAGGGATGGGGGGTCGAGGCTTTGAGTGGAGAGAGGAGGCGGCGTTTCACATGAATATATGAACACGTGGCCGGACCAACACATAGAGACGTGTGTGTGATGAAATTACACCTCTCGTTCTTCACATAGACATTTTCTAATTCTTTTAATTAGAAATGATTAGTTTCTACTTATTGCTCCTTTAATTTGGAACAAGTTACCAAGTTACAGTGATTCAGATTCTTTATTTGAAAGAACTAAACAATCTCAGTAAGTCTGATTTAGGAGAGTTGCTTCAAACAATTTAGGATCGATACAACTTAACCAGATGACATTCATGTGTAAACTCTGAAGGGGTTTGGGGGGATTTCTTTTTAAAAATCTAGTGAACTCAGATAAATCTGGAATTTCATTGTAGACTGTGTAAACATGGACTGTAAATAGGACAAAGTTCAGTGGACTGTAAATATTTGCAGAATCTTTATAAGCTATCCCCTTCGGGCGATTTTAGATCTGAAACTAAGAGCTTTCTTGGTAGGTTTGTAGATATTTATTCATTTGTTAGGTTATGTTATAATTTATTATGTCATTTATTTATTCTATTGACTTTATAACTTTATTTATAGCTATAAGACACATGCTAGTCCACAACAAAAACAAAAAAGAGAAAAACATCAAAGATATACATACTAAAGGCTAAATCTTCATTTGTTAAAAGTGAGAACACCAACACTGACAAACATTTGGCTTGAGCTGCTTCTGCAGCCTTGTTCCATCATTAGAGGCGACAGTTTCTACTTTTCCATAATTGGGCAGAGCCTGCAGGGGTACAATGTGTTTACATTACACAACACTGTGTGTGGATCTACCGTCTGTCCCTATCAGTCAGGTTGTCAGTTATTTATAATATCCTTAATATTTAAATACACTTTAAGACCAAAACCGGAGAGAGAGAAGTAAAGAAATGTGAATTTACAATACTCCCCACTTCTTTTAGTTAGAATATTACTCTCATTTGCGTTATGAGAAATATCAAACTGGAAACCATATTAAGAGCAGACTCTCAGTACCTGGTGAAGATCAGGACCATATAGCATACATCAGCTGGTTGATAGATACAACCAAGTATTCAACCTGTCCCACAGTTATTCAGCAACTTTGTTAAATCATCTACACAGACATTAAATAGAAGTGGAGGCTAAATGCTTCCTTGTCTAACCACATTACTTACATTTAAAGGAGCAGACACACACACTTTTTACACTCTGTGCTTTAACTGATGAGCACACTGAAATAAGATCTGTTGTGTAACTGATTAAATCATTTTAACAATCAAAAGCTTTAGAAGCATCAATAAAAGGCATGAAAACGGTGGTATTATGCCTGTTATGCTAAATTAAAATGTCCTTTCAAGCAAAAATACGCGTCTGTACAAGGTTTAGTTTTAAAACCAAGCTGGTTGTCAGAGGTCAAGACAAAATTCTTCATCCTATTCACTACAGTCCTTCCCAAGGACATGAATAAATACTGGCTAAAGACACAGGCCAATCAGTATCCTGCCTACTTGGCTGTGCCTTTTTATAATTCGCACTAACAAAACAGGAGGATCAGGCAAAAAACCCTGAACCAAAAACCCAGTGAACTAAATAGCAAGCAAAGGAGGAACACATCTTCATTATGATTAATATTATCCACTACAAGTGAGGACACAGCTGAATAGCTCACAGCAAGGTCACATCAGTCATTTCCTGAAGCACTTGCATCAGTATTTATTGTTGTTAGTTATTTGAAGACACCAAGCAGTTTATATGGAAATCTGCGTTTCTAACAACTAAACTGAAAATCACCCAGAACTTCAGGAAAATAAAATGTTTTTTTAAAAGAATTGCATCACATCCGGCTGATATCCACTGAAAAAATTAATAGAAAGAAAGACTCAAGGCCTAAAGGATCCTTTGCCGTTATCCCATTGACATGGTTTTGGGTTTTTAAAGTTTTTAAACTTTATTGTTCTGCAGCTGAACGTCATCTGATACACACATTGTCAAAAACACGCTTCTACTGTAGAAGATCTTACAATAATTTACATCATGCTGTTGGAGTCTTTGCATGTGTTCACACTTGAAAGGTTTAACTAAATTAAATCAACTCTGGCTCCACGGTTCATTTGAACATGTGAAGTTCATCCTATAAACACCAGTTTGCACCAATCAACCCCCTAAATTAATTGTGGATCGCCTAACTGATCAAAGCCGTCCAAAGGACTTTATTATTATTATTGATGTCTGATTCTTACAATTTACTTGTTCATGCATGTGCTGCAGCTCAACATAATACGTCTATAACAATTTTCTGTCATGTATTGCTACACATGCGCGACACATGACATTACTTTGAAACTTGAAGAGTAGATGCAGGTAAACATTACAGTAAACATTACAGTTAACATTAGACGTGGCTCTTTTTTTCTAGCACAAAACAAACCAGCTCTTTTCATTATCTTCTCAAAGCAGGGGCAGGTCGAGACAGTTTTTGATGAGGAGTCATGAATGTCTATCATAATGGCAAGAAAACACTCATATTCCAGGAGCCTCTGTGGGCCACTTTTTTCTTCCTACCAATGACTAAATCAAATGTACGCCCTCATTTACTCAGTCACAAAACTGGGACTCGTCTTCACTGGAGGACAAACATACAGCTAATCCTAATTTAACCAATGCTTCTAGTTGTTATAATTTCGATATAAAAAAAAAAAAAACTCTCAACATTTGGACGCATAGCTGTTGAATATTAGAGGGAATATTCATTTTACATCATTATTATTGCTCCTGTTTTAATTGAAAATTATGTTAAGATTAATATGGTCCTTTTTTTTTTTTTTTCTTGAGGAATCTGTACCAAACAAAAATCACTTCAGTCTGTTCAACATTATATGAAGGTCAGGAAATGTATGCCATGTTATCATTTTAATAAAATTTCAATTAAATATGTAGACCAAGTCACAATTATGCATTAAAGCTCAGCTTCCTCTCCACCACCTCACCTGACTCAGCATCTCCCCTCTCTGGACAACATGGCAGCTTTGATTCTGTCACCTGACAAAATAACAGAGCCATCCATGCTAGGAACACATTTTTTGCTTGGTGATATTATTTTCACTATTATTAAGTCAACAGCAGTTATGAACATAATTTGTTTGACTTAAACTTCTACTTTAATTTCTGATATCCTCTTTTCTTCTTCTGCCGCAAGCTAGCGTAGCACAGCAGAGAGTGACAGCGAGGACAGCCAATCATGTTAGCAAGAAACCAAAGAGCAGGATCAATTAAATTAGCTGAAATGGGAGAGAGCTGACCTCTCAGGTGTTTGTGTGCAGGAAAGAAGAAGAAGCAACTGAAACTTGCTGGACATGTTCCATTCCTATAGGCATGAGTTGCCTATAAAAGAAATCGTTTTATGTTTATGCAAACAACTCATGCCTATACTCCCTTAGTCCACTAAAAGAACTGGTTTGTTTCATTTTAAATGTAAAACATTGCCCTAACCTCTATTCAATTTATCCATACACGCCACAAATGTGCTCTATTAGAACTGGACTTCTGGCTCTGATAAAAACGACTGATCCAGACGAGGTTGGTTTTTATATGTAGGTCCCAATAAGGCGACAAAAATGAGTGAACACGCACCTGTTATTCAAATGATCAGTGGTTTGAGTTATGAGCCCTTTTCTTTTCAGACAGTGAACTCTCTGCACAGAGTCCTGACAGAGATGGAGAGCAGGAATAATTGTTTCGTTGCTCTGTTGAAAGCAGACCCATCCATCAGGCTGCCGCAAGTCCTGCAGAGAACATGCATATAGTGGGGATGAGGACGGGATTTGATGATGATGGGGATCTGAAGAAAGAAATTGCCGTGTGCGTGCACCATCTCAGGTGCATTAAAATGTTTTTCTATTGTACACAGACAATGAAGCCAAATGAAAAGAGAGCTCTTTTATGGCTGGAAAAGTTGTGCAGGGAGGTTAATTCAAACAACACTGATGCTGCCATAAAACACTTTCCCTCGCTTTTCTGTCGCTGCCGTCTTCAGTTCAGACTGCGTGGGTCCTCATTGCTTTATATTTAAGTTCCAGTCAACTATGCTTTGGTGTAGTCTCAAAGTGACTTTGATCAGCAAGACTTTCTGTTTTTTTTTTTTTTTTTTAGTTTTTCTTTGG
The DNA here is from genome assembly GCF_017639745.1 of Melanotaenia boesemani. NCBI lineage: Eukaryota > Metazoa > Chordata > Actinopteri > Atheriniformes > Melanotaeniidae > Melanotaenia > Melanotaenia boesemani. The sequence continues at coordinate 20,828,842 of NC_055696.1, read as the reverse complement.
ACATGTTTGGCCAATTCTTCCATTTTTAGTCCAGTCCTTGTGTCTGACCATGTTTAAGCCACTTAACTCTTATGTTTGATTCATAGAAGCATTGGGAAAAGGCTCCTAACTGAAGGGATGGACCAATGTCATTACATAACAGACAACTTGGCAAAGAATTATTGTTAAATTATTCTTTTTTCCAGCAGCCTGTCAGAAAGGCACATCATTTATTCCCATTTCTTTAGTTTCATCTCTGAAAAACAGCACATAGACAGTTTGATAGACAGAATAAAGGGTTTAAGGTGATTATTAAAGAGCTGTTAGCTGAAAACTTGGCATATCTCAGCATGATGTGCAGTGTGTTCTAAGCATTTGAAAAAAACTGGATCTAAAATAAAGCAAATGATGCATCTGAAGCTTCATTTTAACCATCTTCTGTTAGCTGAAATGGTCTCCATAGAAGGGTGGCTATCAGGAAGTCAGGGAGAAACAGGGCGAAAAGGCTGATGCTGCATGACAAGAACTGGACTGAAAATCAGTGACAACAGGTCTGATGGAGGAATGGATCCTCCACAAAACCTGGACCTCAGTGTTAGTATAGCAGTGTGGGATCATCTGGACAGAGAGCGGAACAAAAAGCTTAAACATCCAGAAGAGCTTTGGAAAGTGTTTCAAGAAGCCTGGAGAACTATTCCTGAAGGCTACATATAGAAATGTCAGAAAGCTTGTCTATGATGGTTCAATAAAGCTGCTCAGGCCAAATATTCACTTCCAAGCTTTTTAGACTTGGTCACACATGCTTTTATATCTTCACACCTGGACTCCTGTTACTCTGTTTTCATTTGCCTCGATAAGAAATCACTGGAACGTCTTCAAGTTGTAGAGAAAATACTCACGTCACCCCGTTATTAGCTCAGCTGCCCTAGCAGCCAATCCCCTACAGAGTACACTACAAAATTCTAGTGTTGACATATCGAACTCTGCATGGTCAAGCCCCACATTATATCAGTGGACTTTTACAGCCATATGCCCCAAGCAGACCCCTGAAATCATGTGATCAGGGTCTGCTAGCTGTGCCTGATTAGAAACCCAAGGTCACAGAGCATTTGCAGTAGAGATCTGACTTTCATGAATGAATCAATTCTTTTGAATAACTCTTTTAAATGAACGATGGGAACTGATTCACAGCTGTGAGCTGTTCATTTGTGAGCCATTCTTTTTATATACAAATTTTTGACACTGCCTTCATCAAATCAAATCAAACTTTATTTATAAAGCGCATTTCATGCCATAGGCAACACAAAGTTCTTTACATGATTATGAACATAAGAATAAAAACACTCGATGAAATCTTTCACACATTCATACACACACACGTATACACACACACGCCAAGCCCAATCCGCCCACCCCCCTTCCAGATAAAAATGACTGAATGAATAAATAAATGAATAAATAAGTAAATAATAAGTAGTTTGAGTAAAATGAAAATAAAATGAATAACATGTGTGACATCATAGAAGTCTGATGTCCAACACGCTCCATTCATTTGAAGCATCTGTGGGCAGAGCGTAATATTTGGAAACAAATACTGTGAGTTCTATCCAAAACATTTACTAGAATTTGCACTGACTGCTCAGGTTTATCCTTTTTTACCTATGTTTCCTATAATTATTTAATCTTGTATAGTAGATTTTATATAGGTACATATTTTGATTGTTTGTCATTCTTATATATTGTGACATTTTGTAAGATATTGTGAGAACGAGCCAGTCTTTTGAATGGCCCTTTTAAAGGAACAGCTCCTCAAGATCCAGCTCTCTTCAAAGAGCCATAAATCCCATCTCTAGTTTGTAGCAGTGGCTCCTACGTTCTGAAACTTTGAAATTGCCTTATATACTTTCTTCACATTTATGTTTGCACATATTCCAATAAATCACTTTACGTATTTTCTGTTTTACTGCATAGAAATGAAGGGTGGTGACTTTTGAGCAGTACGGTATGTGGCTGCATTGTAATTAAGTTTCTAGAAGTGACCTCACCTCTAAAATAATAAACCGGTCTTTCAAATACTTGAGTCAAGATTAAAACTAACAAAAATACAAAAATATGTTACCAATAAAAACAATGGTCAGCTGTAAAACAGAAGCAGCATTATGTAAAACACTAAAGAATGCATAAAGGTCATAGCAGCCGACCTCATCAGAAACTTGTCTTGAACATATCAAACACCCTCAACAGAGATGTGCACCCAAACATCACTAATTAAGAAACCTTCGATTCTCTTTGTTTACTCCAGTGAGGTTCTGTTGTCACAGGAAGTGTGCATCTAATACAAAGTAAAGTAGTTCTTATTGACATCTCATTCATTTTTTCTTTTTTTCTTCTTTTTTCCCCCTAACGCCTGCTTGTCTTGGAGCGTGGTTGGAATCAATTACTCAAGCTCCACATACATATGCTGTGAACTACAAGCTTCTTCCATCAATATTAAAAAAGATCACCATGGGAACCATTAGCATACAGTTGCTGGATCCACTTCTGTGAAGACCTTCCCAGCGTTCGGCTGCTCCTTATCAGAGGATATATTTCAGACGTTTAATTATGTTGTCCAAGCTTACATTTGAAAAGAAAGAGGTGGGAAGAGGAAAAGCACAGAAAACATCATTAAAAATGCAACACACGGAATTTTGAATATATTTAAACGCCTTAACTTGATGTCAAGTAAAAAATAGGATAGAAGTAGCGTTATTAAGCATGCAAACTCAACATGTGATAGGGAATCGCTTTAATCCAGGCCGACAGCAGCGACTGCTGCTGTCATCTCACCCTCAGTACACCCAGTGCTTGACATGACGTGACTTCCATCTGTCAGGGAAAGGTGTAAATTCCCTCCTTCAAGTCCTAAGGTGAGCAGAAGGATTGTTTGGTTGGAGAAAGGCTCTGAGTCCTGTCAAGTCAGAGCATTGTCTCTAAGAACTGTTTGGGGAAAAGGGTCCGCGTTCATGTCTCCATTTACTGGCTGCAGGTATCCTGAGAATGGATGCAGATTAAAGATCTGTAAACCCAGAAAATTTTGAGAGGGATGGTGTATGCTCAGCATCTGTACCCTCTATAAGGGGGGGTGCCACCTTCTGCGGAGAGTATCCATCATAGTATCACCTTATGGTGCGTTTCATGAGGTCCATTAACGAGCCAATCAGCTGCCTTATTGAGGCTAAAGGTATTTTCACACCGAGTCCGTATTTGTTGTATGATAGCAAAAATAAATGTGTCACATGAGGTCGACCCTATTTGAAGAAGTTTTCAGAACAAGTTTGATTTTTATGGTTTCCTTTCTCTTGAAATGCTTGAGGGTTGTTTGAGCATTGTCATAGAAAATGCCGTCTGACATGATTTTCTGCTTTTCCTAACACCATGTTCCTTTTGACAAATGGTTTTTAGAAAATGGGGCTCTGGAATGATAGAAATGTTAATGCCTACAGGGCATCAGAGTGCACCACTGATGTGCTGAAATATGTCTGGAAATGAACATCAGATGAATCCTGTATTTAATTTTTCTGCTGTGAAGTCAAAAGGCAACAAAGTCATTCTCACCGCTTTCAAAGCTCCATTTTGTCCAGAGCTCAATGTCTCAAGCAGATGGATTCATAAAAACAGACACTGTGTAAGTTTTATTGGATAATTGATTAAACAAAGAAACAACACAGACTCTTTGAGGGTCTTTGACAGAGTGAAGTCCATCATATTTAAGACTATTTAGGTAAAAAGAAAAAGGAGAAAAACTTTAAAACTAACAATATTTCAGCTTCAAATGATTCTTCTTTCAAGTTGATAATAAATGTGGTGACTTTAAAGTGCTTTCAGATGTAGCCTAACAGCACTGGTAATATTTTCTCAGCAACTTCTGCATGAATAATGTCTCTAAGACATCAGCTGTTTCCCCTGAGAACTGAGCCTGAGTCCTAAAAGACTTGTTTTTAACTCTGATATAAGATGACCTTCACACACAGAAAGAGATGCCAGTTAAGCCACCATTGTTCCACTTTGGTAATCCACACAGACCAAACAAAGGCAGATCAGTGCCACGTCAACATTGTGTTTGCTCTAAGCAGACTGGTGAGGTAAAGTCAGAATGACAACAGCGTCATATACAAACTGGAGAGTGTTTGACTCTGTGGTATCTTTTCCACAGTATTTTCATTGGTTGTGTGTTTGCGCAGATTCTGCCTAAGTCAGGGAAGAAAATTGGTTTCATATAAAATATATGACTTCTTGTACATATCTTGAATGCTCCCCACAAACAACCATCGTCACATAGTTGCAGATGCTCTGATCTCCTTTCACCAAGGAACACATGTTTATTTCATCTTAGCTTCCATATTTCCTTCAAGGTGTCTGGACAAGATTTCATGCTGTTGGTTCTTTCAAATGTATTTATTTGAATACAGAGATAGCTTGCTGCCCCTTCTGCATAAACTTATCCGCTTTTCTTCCCCATTCTGTACAACATAGTCCACTCAGGATTAAGTCTGAATAATAGAAAACATACACTCCTCCTCTGCTTCATTAGATTGACTTCTAGTACCAGGTTGGACCCTCATTTTTTCTTCAGAACATTCTTAATTCTTGGTGTTGTCTTCAACAAGGTGTTGGAATCCTTCCTCAGAGTTTTTGCTCCAAATTGACATGGCAGCATGTGGAGGCCGTTGGAGTCCAGTGAACTCATTGTCATGTTCTAGAAAGCAGGTGGAGATGATCTGAGCTTTGTGACATGGTGCATTATCCTGCTGGAAGTAGCCATCAGAAGATGTAATACTGTGGTTATAAAGGGATGGACATGGTCAGCAACAATACTCAGGTAGGCTGTGGTGGTTAAACCAGGCCACGTTGTTAAGAAAGGGACCCAAAGTGGGCCAAGAACCTACCCCCCCCCCCCCCCATCCTCACCACCATTACACCAGCAGCAACCTGAAGTGTTAATCCAAGGCAGGATGGATCCATGTTTTCATGATGTTTCCACCAAATTCTGCACCTAGCATCTGTGGAGCTGAAATGAAGACTCATCAGACCAGCAACGTTTCTCCATCTTCTATTGTCCAGTGTTAGTGAGTCTGTGTGAGTTGTGGCCTCAGTTTCCTGTTCTTAGCTGACAGGAGGCACCCGGTGTGGTCTTCTGCTGCTGTAGCCCATCTGCTGTAACCCTAAAACATTCTGGTCCAGACAACTGCTGCTCACTGGATATTTTCCCTTCTTCAGATCATTCTCTGTAAACCCTAGAGATGGCTGTGTGTGAAAATCCCAGTAGATCAGCAGTTTCTGAAATACTCAGACCAACTACCATGCCACGTTCAAAGTCACTTAAATTCCCTTTCTTCCTCACCCTGAAGCTCAGCTTAAACTTAAGCAAGTCGTCTTCACTATGTCTACATTACTAGATGCACTGATTTGTTAGCATGGGATTGGCTGCTTAGATATGTATGTGAAGTAGTTGAACAGGTGGCTCTTGCCATCAATGAGATTTTTCATCAGTTGCTGGAGTCTAATTTTACTTTTAAATTAATTTTAGTTTCAAGTTTCTTTTCTTGAACTAAATATAAATTTTATGCATATGTTCCATCCAGTTTGTTCCAAGTGAAAGTCAGTCTTCAGTGCTATCCTGCATCCAGGGTGTTTGTAACAAAGCTCATTGTTGCAGAATGCCATGAAGTTGATTGTTTCCTGACTAAAAGGAGTTCAAATCTCTGGAGTCTTTTTTATTGATCATAGCAAAATGAATGCATTCATGTTCTGTATGATGGAAACACACCACCATGACTAACATCATCATCATCAATATTCCACTCAGGTAGTGAATTAAATCAGTCCACATTGTGGGATTGTCCTGTGTGGTGCATTCTAATAGTCTCTGTAGAAGTCCAGAGAGTTTGTTGACAAGCGGAGGAGGACACCAAAGGTCACTGTTGGCTTCTTTGCTGCTTTGTATGAGAAGCCCTCCCTCCCTGAACTAGATTACACCATAAATCAGTGGATTGCATTATAACCCAGTCAGTAATCCAGCCAGCAGGGAGGTAGCTCAGTTTGTCTGCTGGTTTATTTCTCGCTACATGTTGGTGCACGTTTGTGATGGCGAATGTCTGATTTTAATGACATGCAATAACTTTGAACATTCATGTATTAGTTAGGTTGTTCTGTTTGTATGAATATGCTGGTTGGGAGACAACTCGGAGCCGGTGTGTGGGAATAAAGCTCAAGTTGACCTCTTTTGTTTAACACAGAAAAGTGATGTAGTGGTCCATTGTTTGGGCAAAGGTTCCCATACCCTGCAGTTATTCACCCTGGATGCTGTTCATAACAATATAAATTTTATTTTTTAAACTGCTTTCCTAAAACCATTTCATCACAAAGTTTGGAAAAATCTTTGCACTCAGACCCAAAATGAATCAGACCTTGTAAATCTCACTTGAGGACAGATCATAAATCCGTTCAATGTTATCTGACATCAAATTTATGCTGATGATATCCAGTTGTGCTGCTCATTTGAGGACTTTACAAACTGTCAGTTAATTCACTGCTTGACAGATATTAAGAAACGGTTAACTGATAATTATCTTAAGATAAACTCAGAGATTGTCCCATTAGGCTCCTCTGTCTGATCAGCCTCCACAAATTTAAGTGTTGTGTTTGACCGGTCAGTGTCTTTATTGTAGCTCCAAGAGCATATATGTAAAAGCTTTTTCCACCTGAGGACATTTGACAAAAATAAAGAATGTTGCTGCCAGAGTCTGAATAGGAAACAAGTGTCCATTTTTTTAATCTTGTCTAGATTTCTGTAATTCACTTTTTACTTGCCTTAACAAAAACAAGAAATCCCATGCCACATGCCAAATATCTTCTTTCAAGTTGCAGCACTCCAGCTGTGAATGTGTTAATTCTTTCAATTTCTTTAAAACACACCTGAAGACTTTTCTCTGTGTTCTTTGATGTCTTGTTGTATTTTGTCCATTTTGTCCAGTACTTTGTGATTATTATGAGAAAGATGTTCCATCAATAAAATTTACTTACTTTACTAACTTTCAAACCCAAAACAGCTGATATAATTTACTGCATCGACTTAAAATTACACATGAGGAGTTTAGATAATTCCATGACAAGAGATGACTCGCAGTAATGTGTTTTATTCGCTAGACGTTCAGGCTTAAAGACACCACTACCTTTTATCATTTTCATGCCATTTTTAAAAAGAGAAACAATTTCCTGAGGTCTTAATGAACCACCTGTGGCATAAACAACACATAGACACTGTAGCATTTTTTTCCTCCATTAAATTACTCACCTTTCAAAGTCACCTATCACTTCAGGGGCATGGAGTGATTCCTCAGGCTCTGCCTCTTTTGAGATCTGTATTACTTAATTTCTCTTAGAGCTCATTACTGCAGCCCAGTAGATCAGCAGTGAAAACAAACAGTAAACAACCTGGAAGTTCAGACCACACTGGAAAAAAACAAACAAACAAAAAAACACTTAAATGGCAATTTTATTTCCTCAAATACCCACAATTCCTTCATTTGCAGTTAGACCGTGGACAGTTGGAGGGCTATAGATTCCTTTATTATTCCTTCCTTATTCCTTTATTACACCTAACTGTCCACTAGACCTGGTACAATTCAGGGTTACACCATTCTTCTGGTTTAAGTTTGCTCAGTCAAATAAACCAAACCTTTTAATAACAAATTCTCCTCCTCACCAGAGGAGGTGCTGCATCAAGAATTACTGAAGAAGACAAAAAAACTCATCTGTTGGTTAATGCGGAGCAACTTTCTTTTTTCGCCACAAAAGTTGTAGTCCGCTTCCTGCATTGGGTTCTCATGATGCAAATTAAAAACTTTTTAATGGACCATAGTATGCATCAGAATTTGGTTGCACACTCGCACCTCTCCAAATATTTCAGATTTCCGGGCAAACAAACTAGGATTCGCTTCAAGGGCTGGTGTGAACGCATCCAAGACACCGTCTCATTGCTCGGCCTGTGTTTAACCAGCCGTTATTAAAACATGACTGCATAACATAACTATTCCTGATTGGTTTATTAGCACCATTAAAAGGTGCATCATAATTCCTCCACCACATTTCAGCTCCTTAAACTGCTTTTGTAAAGGTTTTAGCGGTTAAAACAGATACTGATGCGGTCAGTTACTTACCTTTACAACTATTATCGGTGCAGAAATAAAGTCAGATTCCCATGTAAGGAAATAAATAACTTAATAGAACATTATTAGCTCATTTATTTCCTCTGATACATGAACTATAACTAATGATGAGATTTTATGTTAATAGCAAATGCAGCATCATCTGAAGCTGGATACAGGTGGGAGAAGAAAGAAAAAAGGTTGGATGAGTTTGCAAAGTGATGTTCTTTCCACTTAATGACAGGAAAACGTAATATATCATTACAAACTATTTATATTGATATCTAATCACTTTACTAAATAACTTACGTTTTTATTCTCTTAGATGGAGCCATTTATATGTTCTTGCTGTGGGTCCACATACATGGCAGCTGCCATATTTGTGCCATTTTTACTACGGTGTCTTTGAATAGACAAACAACTGTCTGTGGAGTGAAAAACCTCTGAGCTTTAAAAATGCAGAACCAGCTGTGTTTGAAAGATGCTGGAGCACCATTTAGGATAAAGGCCATAGAAGAAGACAGTACACATGTAAACACTGTTGAAGTAGTTACTTGAAGTGCAGTCATCATTGCACCTGAGGCCACTGGATCCACTTAAAACCTTGTTTATATCTGGAAGAATTCTGGCCACCGTCCAGATGATAAAAGCAGTTACTTTCTACTGTGTTTCAGTGATTCATCACAGGTTTTGTAGAAGTCTGCTTTCCTGCATTGAAAATTCTTCGGGTATCTGTAATGTAGCAGTGATGTTGCAGCCCAGATTAATTGTCCTCTGCAAGTGTTTTTGGCAGCATTGTGAAGGTCACTCTTCACCAGCAGAGTAGATTAATCCCTTATCGATTGATAATTTTAGTCTTTGTCATTGAAACATACTGAAGTCACTCGGACAGGCACGTTACCTTACATCTGTCAGTTTCTCTCTTCACATGGAAACCGATACCTTTTAAAACCACGAACAACATCAAATAATCACATCCTGCTCATTCCAGTCATTAAAGTGATGAAGTGATACACCCTAATCCAATGTTGCATTAAACAATGACTCCTTTTGTCAACCTGTCAATCGTATATTTACAGCCACTAATGAGGCATATAATAAAAAACCTGCTGTCCCACACTTTCTTTTTTCTTTTGTGGATCTAATGTAATTACTATAAAATACTGTTTGATGTATCCTGATGACAGAATTTTAATGGAGCCATTACAGTTTAATTTCCAAACATGAAATAGCCGACATCTCTAACAAGTCGGATTAATGAGAATCATAGTTATTAACTGTATCATTGCACAGATTTAATACCTCTGTGGTAGAAAAAAGAAGGCTGTGTGTGTCATTAAGACACCAGAAAGCATTAAAGAATCAAAGCAAAACAATGTTATTGAGGAGTGTGATTAATTTATGATATTAAAGAGGCAATATTTCATTGTTAAGGACACGACTGTAATAAGATGAGAATGAGGTGCCACTGTCACCTTGTTCAGTTTGCGGCCTCTTAGGAAATGACTATTCATGATGACATAAACATGGAATATTAGGGAATGTAAAAGAAATTCTTGTTAGAGTCACTGCTGTGGAACAAATGTAACTGTTCTACCATGTGACGTCTGTCTCAGCACAAGCTAACTTAAAGCTGTTCAAATTATAGCAAAAATCAAGAAAATATACTGAAATCTGAAGCTGCAGTAACAACCTGAAGTCTGAGGAAAAACATGACAATTAAAAGCCAAATGTGGAAGAAAAATGACAGATGTGTGCCTGATTAGGGTCAAACACTCCGACCTATCTGGGCACCACATTGTCTTGCTGACAGGAAGGAAGTGAGGATATAAAGAAATGAGGCTCATGATTTATGATTATAGTGATTATAATTATGATTAATCATAATTATAATATATCTAAAGTTACAAACCGTACAACTTTCTGAATGTTTGTGACACATTGTTCATCCACACAAAGGTGCTCAGACACATACCTTTTTCTTTTTTTCTTTATTATCATGAATGTGGTCAATTTACGTTTATTTTATTTATCTATTAAATGTTTGGTGGCATTGTTAATGCACAAGTAGCTTTAATTAAGTTTTGTGTTGTGATTTTCTGATACAGGTGCAACTGGTCTTGGGCTACATGTGGAACTCTACTTTAAGAGCACTAAGAGAAAATAAACTGCAACGGTGTGGACATTTTGGTCCTTTCAGACACATTTTCCTCTAAAATTGGCTGTTATTTCAGCTGTTAGAGCATGGTATGTAAGGGCTGTTTTCATTTCACTGGTTTCTCACAGCATGTAGAAACCAGTTCTAGTAAAAAGTCAGGATCGGTTCTTATATCTACAACTTCTGTGGCTTATAAAGACATCATGCTAATTTCTCATAAGAGACACAGATGGCGCTGAATATTTCCATGGCACACTTTGAACGCTGTACAGCCAATCATTCTTTGAACATCACATCCACATCCTAGAGTTTTCTTATAGTTTGAAGTTTGTAGTTTGCTTATGGCTCTTATGTAGTACATCAGAAAGTAAAACTCATCTTACAGCAACATAACAGTGATCATAACGTTGGGAAATAGGGAAAATGTGCTTACACTCCTCTTCTTATCTCCTGACTTTAGTGATTTTATCCACATCTGAGAAACTTCAAAGTAGAAAACTGGATGAAAAAAAGAAAGCATCACTTTTTTTCTATTTTTAAAGCTTGTAATGAAATTATTTTCTATTCTGTTGACGTTTTTCAAGCCATGTAGGGAAATGAGTGATATTCTACATGATTGTTAAAAGCCAATAGCACCAGAAAGTAGAAGAGAGCAGCTCTGCATCTTCATCATCGCAACATGGATTAGAGAGCAAGAGAATGTTCTAAAGAGTAAATAACACAAGGTTTTCTTTAAGAAAGAAACATCACATAAAACGTGGGACTTCACATCACCCTTTGCAGACATGGCTAACAGCACATGTTCAACACAAACATACAACCTCATGATTTTGTGTCTTCAGTCTTCTCCTTGTTTGGTTTAGGCAATGACATCACTGTTAGGGCTAAAATATGTTTGCTTTACAGCGCTTTTTCCAGATGGATGTCATTTTGCTATAGTTGCCATGATTGCTTAGAAACACATCATTTTAACATTGAAGTATTGCTACTTCCTGGTTAGGTTTAGTCAATATCATCACTTGCTTAGGGTTAGAAATCAACAATTCTTCATTGGGGTAAAAAAACAATCATGGCTGAGACAAATGTGGCCATCACGGACATGAATGGCATGGTAAATGGATTGTACTTGCAAAGCACTTTCCTGGTCATTGTGACCACTTACAGCGCTTTTACGCTACATTTCACATTCAGCCATTCACACAGTATTTCTATGGTTATGCACTGTAACTATAAGATCTTTCTCCTTTCTCACACATTCATATCCTGATACAAATCGTGGTACAACATGGGGTTCCTTGTCTGGACCAAGGACACTTCGGCATGTAGTTGTAGTCCTGAGCTACAGCCACCCCAATTCATATGTAGCTACTCCCACAACCATCACACTCTTAAAATGTAAGGTTGTTGAATTTTAAGTAAATATAAGTGGGGAAAAAAACCCAAATGGAATGAGCTGCACCACAGATGGAGAAAAGCTTTTAGTTTTTCGCTGAATGATTTACTTCAAGCTGGTTTAAGTGTGGGACAATAAGGAAATCAAGAACTTGAGTTCAGTAATAATCATCAGGGTTAAGCTTTCATTCAATTTTGCAAGATGGGAATTTATCAGTAGCTTTATTAATCTTTATTTACAATTACTAGTCATGCTTTAATTCAAACCTCCTCACTCTCTGAAAGTCTCATTATGAACAACAGACCTCTGAGACTTTGGACACCTCAGCGTCCATCAGCAGCTGCAGGCTTGTCCCAGTTTTGCCGCCTGAAGGGTATATTGTTTATTTCTGTATCGTTTAGGGATTTTAGCATCATCATGACAACATCACATCCAAAGACAGTCACGCTTTATCACTCAACATGTCATCCTCCTATTTCTGTATACTTTTCATGTCATCATGTTTTTGTATTCCCGGTTGCCTTTCTGAGATTAAAAAGGAATCACTGAGGAACAAGTAATTGAAGTTTCTCCTCCACTCACCATTTCCTCTCAACACACTAGAGCGCTAATATGCTTTTATGACCTCCAAATGTTTCATCCTTGTGCCTCTTCAGTTTGCCTCCACATGCCAACAAAACCTTTCTTTGCAACTTATCAAAGACTTTCTAAGTATCTCAGAGAGACACTGTAGAGCAGAGTTTTCACTCATCTTCTTCAGTGACCTTTTTGTTTTATCCTTCAGCGTGAAGGAGAAATCGTCTTGAGATGCAAGACAAAGACGATGTTGAGCATCAATCCAGGTGTTGGGTTTTCCTGTGATATTGGGAAAGTTAGCAGGTTTCCAACTCGTTCTTATTCCCAGAGCATCAAACAAAAATTTTGTCGAAGTCAGTTGGAGTTTTTATGAGTTTAGGCAAACTTTAGAGGTGCTGCTGTGACACATCAGATGCAGCAAGATTTTAAATATAGAGGCTGTATGCATTTTCACTAAGATTTCTTCTGTTTGAATACTGTGGTTCATATCCTTTGCAAATTTTTTGTAATAGTGTTGTGTTTTCTGCTTCATACCCAAAACAAAACACATGCACACTACTCCTTGTGACGGTTTCACACCAGTCCAGGGGACTCTTCCATTGGTCAGGGAATGCCAAGAAATGCCGTACCTTCATTTGATGTTTGCTTTCACACTGCACTTTACTCAAGCAGACCAAACCGCCCAGATAAGGTCATACATTTTCATCTTTTGAGAGTACAAAACTCATCTGCACCGGTTCTTTAAACAGCACTTCTTAAAATGGATAGAAGAAGAAAAACAGGCTCATCAACAGGCTAGAACCGAAAACCTTGCCCTTCAGCTAAATGGTTCACTGCAAAGTGGAGTAATACCAAATTTATACAGTCTCCAGTTTTCTGAGCAGCAGGAGAAGCAGTGAGCATCACTTATACTGTATAGTTGGTTTGTGTTCTGCATCAGGATTCACTTGCAAGTGAACCAAGACCCTTGGTTTTCAGGCAGACCCGACTTTGCTTGTTTAGTCAGCTGCAGAGTAAATAAGTTTTCACACTACTCCAAATGTACTGCAGCATCTTTGGAGGTTTGTTATTCCATGCATCCATCTATCCACCCTCCCATCCATCCATCCATTCATCCATCCATCCATCTTCTATACCCACTTAAACACCCTGGACAAGTCACCAGTCCATTGCAGGGCCAAAACACAGTGATGACCACTCTTGCTCACACTAGGACAGGGGTGGCCAACGTCGGTCCTCAAGAGCCACAATCCTGCAGGTTTTCCATGCATCCCTTCACCAACACACCTGACTCAAACTAAATGGATCCAACAGCCTATAAGGATCTGCACAATGACTCATTAGTTTAATTCAAGTGCGTTGGTGTAGGGATGCATGTAAAACCTGCAGGATTGTGGCTCTTGAGGACCGACGTTGGCCACCCCTGCGGACGAATTTAGAGTAACCAGGTAATTTGTTTTTCCTTCTTTGGGTAAGTGAAAGTTTAACCAACACATAACAACCCACAAGAAAATTAAAATAAATAAAACACATGTGTGGAAGATGTGCTGACATGCAACAACAGGTGGTAAAGGAATTCTTAAAGTGGTAGCCTAACAAAAAAATAAAAAAGAGAGAAAAGCAACAAACAAGGCTCCATTATGCCACCCAAAAGGGTGCATATAAGAAACCATTAAGAGTATGAAAACGCAAGTTTCATATGTTTGTATTTGTATTAGGATCATCTGCACAAAGTATATCTACTACTTTTTCTTCTTCAATCACTGTTGTGCTTCCCAAGTACAAACACATTAAAATGGTGTTTTGGGTCAAGCCGAAAGAAAGCTGAGCTACTTTTGTTGTGGGTACAATGTGCAGCATATGCCTTATTTTAACTCACCATTATAAACTTTGTAGTAGTCCAATAACTAAACACAAACAACTGTGGGTTAGAGATGTGATTCAGAACAGTTTGAAGAACTTGCATTAAAAGTGCCATTTTCTGTCCATCCTTTTAAGACTTCTGAAGTGTCCTTGAGATGCTGCAAAGCGGCAGCGGAACAAACTCTGGTCTTTGACCCTGTGAATGTTAAAAGGTGCTGTTAAGAAAACATCTTAAAAGCAGTGAAAGAATAAAGGTAAAAAAAGAAACAAGAAGAGGATATTCATCAGTGGTATCTGTCTTTAAGATGGCTCCATGTCCCTGAACCTCATTTTGTTCTTCTTTCTTATCTGTTTCAGAGAATTATGTCAAATTAAATATCTTTTATAGAATGACTGCGGTGCATGAGTGATTAAGTGAAGCCATGTGTACCAGTGCTATTATTTTCCAAAGAATTTCATGTAATGACTTGACACTGAAGTCATCAGTAGAAGAACATTTTACTGCAAAAGAAACTGCATTTTTTCCATAAAAATCAGTTTTCCCAAAAGCCTTGGACATTTTTCCTTTTAGTTTAAATTATTTTCTTGGGATACACTTTCAAGCTCAGCAGGTTTGGATAGTTTAGGCTCAAATACTACCTGATACTCAGTTTTCCAGAAGCCCCTTTAATATCCTCCAGGTTTTTCCCTGTTTTTCCAGAGTCCAGAGAATCTTTCCACACATCTTGACTGATCTGCCTGTCCATGTTGACTGAATCCATATGATGATGCTTAATGCATTTCCTCCATGCAACCGGAGTTGGTGATTATTGCAGAACAATTCAGCTTTTCATGAAACACATCAGAAGATTTAACTCAGATGTGCTTTTTCTGATCAGACCTGTATTGTTTACATTGACCTTGAAAAAACTATTCATGTTATGACTTTCGGAAATTTTAAATCAGTTTCCATGCAGTAATCGGTAAAACAACCAGCATAACCAACCCATCTTGATTGGAATGAAATTTGATCTGAATGAGAGTGATTGGTTGACAATTGTCCATACTTGTGTCCATACTAACAAGGCTGTAGCTAGTGTGTTTTGGCAAATTCCCACAGGGCTTTTGTAAGCCAGTAAATTACTAATTATTATTTAGTTATTTATTCTGAAGTTTGGTACTTTACCATAGTGATGCAACTGGTAGATATGCACCATCGTTGTGCTCTTTAAGGTTATCGAATCTCCACAAAGCAACCCTAGATCATGTTTTTTATGATGATGACCTGTCCTTCATCCCCAGGTTACCCAGTTTGGCTGGGCATTTGGATCTTGAAAGTCAGATTGGAATTCTGTTGGTTGTTCTAAATTTAAAGCGTACAATGATTTTTAGGGACTTTCAGTGCTGCAGAAATGCTCTTGGATCTTTGCTTAGACACAGTCAGGTTTATCAGCTCTATGGAAACTCAAACTAACGGCCTGGTTTTACCTCTGATATTTCACTACCATTTGTAAAAACTTGTGTGTCATCTTTTGATTGTGTACATTTAATTCAGTCCAGCACAAACTGAAGTCAAGTAGAAGAACGATTTTATGGACAATTGATGATTGTAGGATGAATTGCAATACTGTTTTTCTTCTTTACCATTCTGAAGTTTAGGTTAATTTGGAAACGATTAATAATTAATTTTTTCTATTATGTACCATAAGATGTTTGATTTTATCCTGATGTTAACAAAGAGGATGCAGGTGCAGTCATCTGTCTGGATCCCCGAGTAGACTGTCTTGACATGGAAAATTGTGTTTTGGGTTGAGGCTGAGGTCATGCAACATTGGGGGAAATGCAAGCCTGCAGAGGGGGGCGGATGGATTAAAATAAGCTCTGACAGACCTGTGTGAGTTGGACGGTTGCCTTTGGTGTATACAAACTCCAGCTTCAACTCAACATCCTCCTGTTGGCTTTGAGTCCTAGTGTTGTCTAAAGTCACCACAGAAAACACAAGCACATGTTTTTTGAATAGTGATTTTTGTCAGATGATGCCGTGTTTAAAAAATCAGGATTGTATTAGAGCAGAGAAACAGATTGACACGTTGTCTAAATGAGATTCTTTCAGTTTTCCTGACAAACATAATGATGAGTGAATAAGAGCAGCTGTATCAGCATTTCAACAGTTTTGATATAAACTTAGGACTTGCTTTACTTTGAAGAATTTGGGTCAAGATGAGCGTCGATATGAACCCAACCACATTATCTAGGTTCATTAGTCCATTTAAAAACCATCTGTTTAGTAAGATTTCAGTCGTGTTGATATCCAGTTGCTGGCATGTGATGTGGTGCCATAAAGCAAAACAAAGGTTTTGTGTAAATATCCAGGCTGGAACATATAGTTGTAAAGTTTGGTTTCTCAGCCCGACAATGCTTCAGGGCAACGCTGGCTTTGGAAAAGTGCGTGATGAATGCCATGATGAGCCTTCAAAATGAGTCTGAAGCACAGAGTTTGTAGGTCAGAAAGTTATCTAGTGTTTATTTTGTTAATCTTCAGATTAAAACATGATTTTGTGGTGTGTAACCTACACCTGCACTGAGGGAGTTGTATAGGTCATGGTTTAGTGCTTCTGGCAATGTCACTACTTCAAAGCCAGCAGGGTTGACACTTGCTTGCATCAAGTCATTGAACTAAAGCAAACTATTAGGTTTCTTGAGATTTAGAGATGTTGCACCATCAGTCACAATGTGGTTGGACTCAGTTCCACAGATCTTGTTTTGGATGAGCGAGACTGAAATGTTTGAGTCATACAGGGAACAAAACCACATCTGCTCTGGGAAAAGTCTTTTGATTGGATAGTCATGGTGTGCATTCTTTAAAGCAGCACTTTGTAGCTTTCTGACCTAAAAATATGTGTTCCTGACTTGTTTGATTTTAAAGCTGTTGTTGCCCAGCAGTGTCCTGAGGCTGAGAAAGAAAGAAAGAAAGGGACAGTGCAAGAGATAAGATGAGCATAAACATTCAACTGACTTTGACTTGCTGGAGAGAGCTCAGAGTACATATAGGATGCAAGCTGGATGGGTTAGTGGGTGAGTCATTGAGAAAATCTGCAAAAGTTCTCTGGTGCTTCTTTAAGAACTCAGTAACTGAAGTATGATCAAACACAAAGATGGAGTCAAAGATCTTCTGTCTTTACCATTAGGCATTAAGTTGACTTAAGTTGATTGTTTCCTTTAGATCTGTCAGTGCTTGCTTATAGGATATATATTACTCAAAAGCACAATTATTGAGCCACCGTTAGGAAGCCCTTAATCTTTTCAAGTACATGATTCCTCATTTTTTTTGTGTTGCCTCCACCAGCATCCTTTTGAGTAAGATAATCCAATAACACTGTGGTGAAGATGTCTAGAGGACAGTAGTGATAGTATTTCCCCCTAAGGTTGTCACGGTGTGACTTACTGCCACCCGTTTTTAGGGTTTTTGTACTTCATTTAGTCCTTTTTCTGTTTTGGTTTGACAGCAACACTGCAGACAGTAAAATGGGAGGGCATCGTTTCAGGTCGCGCGCACACACACACACACACACACACACACACACACACACACACACACACAGACACTCACATGGCCTTATAAATCGTGCAGACAAAACCTCGTGGGAGCACCTATATGCCTTTATACACACTCAGACACACACTGATGGTTTTCCTAGAGATTCACTGCAGCTGTAAAATTATCTTGTAAAAGAGTGGTGGGGGCCTCCCACTTCAGCTCTGGAGGGTTCATTAACTGACACACACATTATAAGCAGAAAAACACACTAAGATGCACAAACAGGCATAAAGTGACCCCTGCAAGGAATTCATTCAATTTTATGCCCCTTCTCTCCTTATTGCTGTTTATTTGTTTTCTGACCCATTAGGTTAGCAGCTTTTCAGGACTCTATCCTTTTTTTAGGGCCTCTCTCAGATTTACACACTGTATCACTGTATGGCGTTCAGGATGGAGAGACAGTCCACCAGAAATGGCTGTTAAAATAAGACGAAGACAGTTTCTCCTGAAATACTTGTGCCAAAATAACATTACTACTCATTCATTTCTTTTACACCAACCTTTTGTTTTGAACGAAGACCATTTAAATGGGTTCAGAAAGAGGTCTTACAGCCCTTTAGTACAGACTCTCTGTTCCATGTTCAGAAATTATTTTGGATATCTTCTTGAATCAGGCCGGGGCATGACAGGAAGTGGTTTCCTGTGAATGTGTATTTTATAAAGATGTCAAGTGGATTTCTGAGGAGATACCAAAGAGGCACAAAGTAAGCTATGCAAATTCCTGAAGCTGTATTGGCCATAAGAGTGATATAAGGTCTATTCTGTGACTTTATGACTGAGTTCCTTTAATTTGCCCACTCATGGTATATTCAGGTCTGTGTTTCATTCATCAGCATCCATAAGAATCATTATGTTTCCCAGGTGATAAACTGCATCCTCCAGGACACTTGGAGAGTAGATCTTTTGATCTTTTAACTTTGAAAGGCTTTCGTGTCATGTTTGCACGATGAAGGCAGAAAAAAATGGTGTTTGAGGAAGACTGAAGTGGAAATTTTCTTCTCTTTTCATACACTCAGCCTTTTATTACTGAGGATGCTTAGAAGGGTTCCTATTTGCAGATTTGCTGCAAAACTGAAAATGTATTCTCATCAGTTTGCTTAAGTCCCAAATATATTTGCTGTAGAAAAATCTAATACATAGTTTTTTTTTGTTATTAAGCCTGAAATTTTAAATTAGTTCTTGCAGTAGCCTGATTTTATTCCATGAATTGTTGGTTGTCTTGTTGTATGTTGAGGTTCACATATAGATGACAAATGAATGTCACTGATGATTTTATTGTATCATGTCAGATATTTGACAGGGTTTTAGCTTGTTAAACTGCAAGTAGATTTGTTTTATTGAGTACAAATTAAGTGTTTATATGTAAATGGGTCCCAGACCACTTTGTATTAGAAAATTTGGCCCCCATGGCTAAAGGTTAAGAACCTTGCTGGGTTGCAGCCTCTTCTAGCTGACAGCGTGTAAAGCATTTGACAGGTTGCCAGTCATTCAGGGCTAACACACAATGTGACACTTCTCTTCATGATCATGATATGACCCAACATGCATCTCACTGAGCTGTGGGTGGAGGATGGAGCAACTGGAGTGAAGCTACAGAGAGGACATATAATCTCCCCTCAGAGATTATGTTCAGCTGGTTCAGACCTAGAAACTTTTCACTAAAACGTGGCCATGCGAACCGCTGCACATGACTGTGTTTGTTAAAGAAAACTGCTGAAGAACCTCGCAGAGTATCGTCTGAGTTTGACTCTATTCGTGCGTACTTTCCACCTTAATACTCGGCTCATGTTCATCCATGTGTAGCTAACAACAAAAGAAAAGGATGGCTCTTTACCTCCCTCCTCTTTATTTGTAACACCTACTTCTAACAGATCCCTGTTTCCGTATGCCGTTTTGCCAAACAGTAAAAGCTGATATCATTTTAATGATACTTCATTGTTCTCTGCATCAAGAGGCAGCAGGAAAAAGAAATTAAGGGGATTATGAAGGGGAAGTAGAGAAAGCGCTCTTTTAAGCTCTTGTTAGGAATTTGTGTGCAACTATAATAACATTTATCAAATTAAGAGAAGAAGGCCTTGAAGATTTAGACAAAATGGATGAAAATGCTAAATGAATTCAAAACATGCTTGAAAAAAGTCAGCAGAGCATGCTGCTTTGAAAGAAAAAGCAGTCATAGGAGAAATATTTTATCAGTTTTATTATGTTTATATGCAAAATACACTGAAAACGTTGTGGAAGAAGGCCAGTGTAGCACAGAGTGAGCAAGGGAATATTAACATAATTATTTTATACGTTTCAGAAAAACTGATGTTTGTTATCCATAAAAATTCCTCATTGGATCTTTTGGTCTCTCAAGCTTCCCATTTGTAATTAATTCGTAACAGTTAAACATACCATACCAACTTTATTTATAAAGCATTTTAAAACAACTACAGCTTAACAAAGTGCTGCACATAAAATACTTCTACAGCTGACAAGAAAGAAACTAAAAACCATAAAATAAATAGAAACCTAGTAAATGTCTGTTATGTTGCCTCCACAAGCCAGAACAATATTCAACATTAAAGTTTAAGTTTCAAGTCGAATGTCACCTGCTTTATATCTTACTTGGCATCTGTAGAAAGCAGTGTTGTGCATGAATGAAGAAAAACATGGTAAACAAATAGTTTTTTCTGTGAACGCTTAACTTGAAAAAACTGATTTACAAATAAAGAACTTGAATGTGAACGGGTTTACATGATGCAATGTGTAGTCTAGCGTAGCAAACCAGCAGCGTGCACATCAGACGCCTCGTCTGTTTATTATTATTTTCGGGAATATTATGTATGGTCTGATAATGAAATCTAATTTCTATCCAATGCCGCTTCGTCCAATGAAGGGTCGCGGGGCAGCTGGAGCCTAACCCAGCATTTAGCAGGTGAGAGGCAGGGTACACCCTGGGCAGGTCACCAGTCCATCGCAGGAAATGTAACATTTCTCTGCAAATTATGTTCACCTGCACTTAAAGAAGTCAGAATGTCAGCTACTAATGAAAGAGGACACAGAATTGAAGCGTCTGTCCAGTGTAAGAAGATATTATAAAATATTACTTTTTTTCTTGCTTTAACATTTAGGGAAATGTTAAGTTGAAAATAACTATTTGATAAAATTGAATAAATTGACATTCTATTACACTAAAGAGGTTATTCACAGCAAAACATAAAATTTTTGTCTTCAGTTCATCTGTTCTGCTTGAATGTCTGTTTTGTATGATTGAATTTAATAGTATAATTTCTTTCACTGCAAGGCATAACACTGGTTTTTTTTCTCAATTCCAGTCTTCCTCCGCCACTTTTAACTTAAAAAAAATTAAATGTACCGAACTTAGAACTAATTCAAAACTGAAATTTTGAACTCTGACAGTAACCTGGGAGGACTGAACTTTAACTAGTTCATGAGAAGCACAACACTGAGAGAAAGACAGAAAATATTCTCTATAGAAAAGTTGAGACAGGTATCTATTGTATCCAGCATTAAAACATCTGCTCACATAGGTGCATGCTTATAGAGCCAGGTGGTTAGAGAGCCATTATCGAATTCATATCTTTAATTGTATAGGGTTACCTTGCCTTAAAAATTTTCCTCCCAGTCTGAAATGATTTGGACTCTTGCACACCAAAGCAAACAGCTGTGATGAAAGCCCCCCCCACCCAAATGATTGATCAGACTGTTGGTTTACATGCAGCAGCTCATTAATGGTTTAAGTAGATGCAAACAAACCATGATACGGGCATTATCAAACAAGGAGTTTAAAGCAGCTTAGGAGCTTTGTCTTCTGTGGGAGAGAATAATTCCTTTTAGTTTGGATTTGGCTTTGCAGACCTTTTATATGCAGAAAAAAATATCTAACACACTCCAAGAAAAGGCATTCCTATTTAAGCTAAATATGTGTTCTTAAAATGTTAAAGGGGAACAAAACATTAGAAAAAAATCTGCTGTTTCCTGGTGTTCAGTAGGTTGATGATGAGTCTGGTTACGTGTTGCTACCTCCTCCATGTCTGGGGAATTTCTTCTTTAAACGTTGACACTTTTTGATCTGGATTTTCAAACCATATGAGATATGGAAAGCCATTTTATTCAAAATTAAATAAGTAGATAAATCCCTAAATTATTGAATGTATATATATATATATATATACATTCAATAATTTTGTTACTAATCTATTTATTTAATTTTAAATAAAACGGCTTTCCATAATAAGATGGTTGGATAACTGGTTTCTTTAGAAAGTGACATAGTTGGATATATTTTCACTTGCTGTATATTTAATTCTCTGGAGGGAGGTAGTGTGTCACCATGCAACAGACCCATGTTGTTTTCTTTTATCATGCACTCAGCCCTTGAAGCAAATGTCAGTATGTGACTGCTACTTGAGCAGCTGCTGTATGCATTTCCCACCTGGACCCTCAGGGTTTGCATCCTTTACATTTATGTCAGCATATTCTCTGCTTCCTTGTCCTTTATATTTATGTTAGCATTTTCTCTGCTACCAGGGAATCACCTATGAACCCTGATCTGTGCCACTTTCTAAAATATGCATATGTGATATGGTCATTAGGTTTGAGACAGGGAACATAAGAAATTACTTCTCCCAGGTTTTATATTCCACGACAACACTCAACAGAATACAGCATTAATTCTTTAGTTTTGAGAATTATGAACACTTGCAGTGAATATGTAAAGTGAAGGACTCAGTCACAGAAGTGAAACCTCACTAATGAGCACATATGCCTCTTTTAAACAGCTTAACAGGCACAATTTAATCCAGCTTAATTCTGAAATAAAAAAGAAAATCCACAGAAATGCCAGTATCTGCAGGTCCAAGTATGTTGAACTCAATTTATAACAATTGATAAACAATTAAAAACTTCCAAACTATAGTTCCAAATCCCTGTACTTGAGTAAACATATGGTTGTCTCTAAACAAAGATCCAAAAACAAAACAAATGCATGTATTGCCTATGTTTCATAATTTGCATTAAGCATGTGTTCATGAAATTCATACATTCTTTTCAGGAAATTAAAAGTTCAGTTTTGTAGAAGAAATTATGAGCTCATGCCAGAGTGACCTGCACACCTGGGTCCCACTGAAGGATGATGGCATGAGGTCGTCGAGTCAGGCACAAGAGGACAAAATTGCATAAATCTAAAGGATACACAACTTTGTCCTGTATAATTTACATAGACTCCCTTTTCAGTGCATTTCCCATAGTAGTTGGATTTCAGTAACCCCATTACTGAACTTTAACAGATTTTTACTGAGACGCTCTTTAAAGATTCAGAATCCTTTTTTCATCTTCTCTCCTCTGAGATCTCTCCAGCCAGTAAAACTTAGTCCAATGTTGATCTCTTGCGCTGTCTCTTGCCTTTTTATTTTCCTTGCTTCCTCTAATAATATCTCCTTGAGTTTCTTAGCTGAATCAGCCATGGTGGCTGGTGGGATGATCCCCTCTCACAAGCGGGCGTTTTAAAGCCATACAGAAAATGCTGCTGTAGGATTGGGATGAAAGTTGTGAAATGTGGTTATCCAGCTGTTGGGTAACAGCAGCTCCAGAATTGTACATAATAAATGTCACCGTGCCATTCAAACAAGTCAGAAGCCCAGAGTTTAAAGTTGGAAAGTTATGTATGGTTGCTTCAGGGACTCAGCATAGTTCTCCATATTCCCTCCAGTGATGCCCTGTAAGAATATGTCTACATGTTTGCAACTACTTGGGGGCAATCTAAGAAATAACTGAAGTATAAGTAGAGCTCTGTAGTGTTGGTGCTGTTGTTTGTTTTGTAGCTTTGCTCTGCTGTGGAAAAGACAAAGGTCAAGGTGGTCAAACATCTGCTTTGTAGTGGAATGGAAGTGTAAAAAGAGATTTCCTGAGCAACTCATAGTTTTTCATAGTTTCTCTGTTTATGGTTTTCAGCTTTTGCTGAGCTCTCCTGCCTCTCACTGGCTCAACCAATCAACATTAATTAACATGTTAAGCATCCACTGGTTGCTTTACACCCACATTCTGTACTAGCAGCATGTACTGATGTAGCTAAATTGTAGCTGCATTATACAAACTTTTGCAGAAATCTGCAGAATGTGAAACTGACCCAGATGGTTTATTGATTTAAAAAAATTCCCTAGTATGCATCCAGCCAGTGTGCATCGGATACCATATCCCATAACGCAATGCACAGTTTGATAACTGAAATTTATTGTTAATTTTTGGGTTGTATTATTACTACTGAATGACACATAACAAATCTCACAAGTTCTGTTTATTTTTTTTTTGTTTGTTTCCTTCAGCTTTTATGGGACCATCAGTTACTGTTCTTAATGTTTGGAGAGACGTCGGTTAAATAGATAAAACACTGATATCATGAAGAGACAATGCTACAAGCATTAAAGATGCACTACAGACCTTTTTTTCATAGCGATGCGCCCACTATCGACGTCTAATCCAGCATCCATCTTGCATCCGACCACTACAGTTACATCTCACTAGCCAGTAAAAGACAGTCTTATCTTGACTCATCTTTTCTCTTGTTCTGTCTCTTTCTCTCTTTCCTTTTTTCCTCGGATAATATCTTGTGTTTTTTTGCTGAATCATTTCTATAATTCCGTGTTTCAGTTACGGACGTTGCTGGGCAACATCGGCTCCAGAAATGCACATAATAGATGTCACTGTGCTATCCAGCAAGTCCAGCTATGTCATTGTTTACTAGCTAATGGTACAAAAAGAACTGCTTACAGTGTTGTGTACTACATATTGGTGACAAACCTAGAAGGTTGTGACACTCTTTTGAGCTCATAATAATAACTCTACAGACAGATCCACCATGAGTATACAGTTTGAAGTATTCTCTTCCATGTGCATCAATGGATTTTGGGATCAGTGTGAAACATAACTTTCCACAGAAGATTAAAGGAAGCTGCAAACCAAATTTCCCTTTTGTTCTGTTTTCATCCCTGTTGGAAAAACTAAAGTCTAATCTGACATATATGATTAATCAGCCTGCAACGAATCAAGTTTAAAGGAACATAGCTCTTGATATAATGTAGTTGTTGTCAGTGAACATGTGGATTCAATAAAAACAATTTCTTTTCCTCACCAAAACAATGAAAGCAGAGCAGAAGTGACAGTGAATTGTGAGATCTTTGACGAAATACCTGGGATAGAGTGGACTTGTAGGAAGGATGGTTGTTAAACCCACTTACAGTCAATTTAACCAGCACTTCCAGCTGACGTTTATCACTGAAATGGCTAAAAGCCCTCATTTTGTTCATCAAAAGAAGTTTTTTTACTTAATTTTTTTTTCCGTTATGCACAAGACCTGCATGGTTGTGGTTGGCTGAGCATCGGGATGCTGCACATGATCAGTGACAGAATCATTTTGTGTCATCATGTTGTCATTACGAAGGGTGATGACAGAAAGCCTTGCAATGCCTTCAGGGTTTGGAGGCAAACTGAATTTTATGCCTCACTTGAAGTTCTTAAATTATTCAAACCTTAACCCTGTTTGCTCATCACCGTTTTCTCTCTGCTTTTAAGAGAAAAGTATCCAAAACCCATGAAGCTACTTAAAAACAGCTAAAACTGCCAAACTAAAGCAAATTAAGTTTGTTTTGAGGATCTGCCAAATCATCAGAAGTATTATTTTTATTTTATTTAGTTAATTAGTTATTTATTTTGCTTTAGTGTTCCTCGCATTGTCAGGTCTCATCTGCTGTTTCCAGTAGGATTAAATGAATTTGAGCGACAGCAGTGATGGGGCATTGTCTATCTCCTCATTTCCATTTCTGTTTGTATCGACTCACTGCACCTGTTTCTTTGTTGATGATGAATTAAGAAAAGCAGGGCAACTTTTGACCAGCACTGCATCTAAAGTGATGATTATATTCTCAAAAACTCATCAGTTTATGATTTTCTATTAAAATTTTTCATTCCATAAACATTAAACTTTTATTCCTCTAAAAGGTTTAATCACAGCTTTTATTTGTTTGAATCGTATTTCTTATTGTCTGATCTGTACATTTTGCTGTCTTCACTTCTATGTCGTCACTGACACCATATAAACATGTTAAAATGGTCTAAAGCCTGATTTTTCTTCAGAGACTGCCTTTGTTGTTTTGTTTGTCTGCTGGAGTTGCTCATTGAGGGTTTTAATTGACAAAACAGCTGCAGAAATATATTTGTACCACCTTCATTTATTAACACAAACTGAGTTCAACACATAATGATTTCCAATTATTCTGCTGTTTAACTAAATAAATAAGCTTAGAACTCAGCAGTTTTCCAGTCATACTGTGACTAGGTAGTTTCAAAGTATTTTTAAAGTTTTTTTTTTTTTTTTTTCTCAGTATTTATTTATTTATTTGTTTAGTTTTTTCCTTTTCCTAAAATGCACTAAAACTCACACCCCTAAAAGCCACTTCATATTAAATATGTTCTTCACTTTGTCTTAGCTCCTCATCCGTCAGACATCCTCCCTCACCTCCTTTGTCTTATAACCAGCCTTATAACACTGTCCAACCACCGACACATTTTAGTTTCTCCTTCTTTAAATTTTGCTCCTTCAGGTTCAGGGTTAGCTTTCTTTTTTTTTTTTTTCGTAACAATTTCATATGGGTGTCAGAGGTTCAACAACATTTTTTTCGCAGTGTTTTACCCCAAATTCAGCCTTGGTCCTTAATTTCAGCCATTCCAAAAGTAGCTCTAGTGAGCCATAATGTCAACGGGTTGTTTCTGTGTCTGGACGTTTAAATGTTCATGAGTGGTTCCTGTCCACGCCCCTCTCTGGGAGAGGATCCAGCTTTTGCTGGCGCCCGCTCTGTGATTTTAGAGGGCAGACTCAGCTAGCCGGGGGCGCAGGTCAATGACAGCATCCACTACTGTTGGGAGTTGTTATTTCCCTTCGTGAGGTCACAAAGGGAAAGATCTCAGATTCGCCTGTTTGAGCGCACATTTGCTGAAAAAGTGGAGCAAGTGAGAGAGAGGTGACAGAATTTTCTCATTTTGGGGGCCTTATACACAGACTATGAGGACACATGACTGTTAGAAAACCTTTAGAAAGTGAATTTTGCATAATATGGAGAACTTTGTTCAGGCAGCAGCTTGTAAACAACACTACATGTTAAAGTTAAATCAGAATGAAAACAGTCTCTGAGATGTAATTTGAATGTGAAACTAAAAAGTAATTCTTTCCCCAACCACCGGTACCAGGCTGTGGATGATCTGGGACCAGGCCGCAGAGAAAGAATAAACTCGTTTAGATTATGTATTTAATTTTCATCACTCCTCCTGGTACATTTGGAAAAATGATAACTTCTATCCACGGCTCAACTCTGCTCCCCAGGCATCAGTAAGTCTGCAAGCTAAACCTCACAATGACCCAAAAACAAATCTTATTTAAAAGGGATCAAAGAGCTAAAGGTGGGACACTAGGACTATGAAAAAGTTCCAACACAAAAAAGACTCCTACTCAAATGATAAATTCATTGCAGCTGGTAATTCTTACACTGCTGTTCTGTATGATAATCTGACCAGCTAATGAAGCCATGAAACCTCCAAACTATTTAACTCTGAAGGCAACCAAAACAAGGTTAGAGAGTAGATGACTAAAGAACATATTTTAAGTGTTATTGTCTCCCATCACCCCAGATGGGACCGTCTAGTTGCAGGGAACCAAGCTCCCACTGCTCCTATGGAGAGTCGATCTCGGTTCCCCCGGCCTGCAGAAGGACGGTCCAGCATTAAACTGGTCCATGGGACAAAAACAGGTTTAGGAATACAATTTTAAAACTGAGTGTTAAACTAACTGATCCTTATGTCATTTCTGTATCATTTTCTTTTTAAATTGAAGTATAATTACGAACAATAAACAACTTTCAATAGTTTGCTTCATAAGGTTAATGATCATCAGCTCCTCTTTTTATCTGTTTACACTTATTGTTTCATAACTACGTCTGTATGAGTGGACTGTCATTTCTAATTCTAATTTCTCCGTCCACGTGACACTGATTTTTGTCTTGGGAAAACAGAGAGGTTGTACTCAGTTCCAGCCTCTGGATTCTGACAACAAAATTCCTGGATTTTTTTCTTCAAATTTAACTTCATGTCTGGTTTGTAACAAAAACAAAAACAAAAAAAAAACTCTACAATAAAGTTTCTTTTCAATGTCAGTGTCGTTATGAAGATTTTGATGACTGAGCCAGTTTGTTTCTTCCTCTTTGTATCATGTTCATTTATTCATTGTTTTTTATCCAAGTTTTATCCGATTCAGGGTTACAGGGGGGCTGCAGATATTCTCTGCTGTTGTCAGGTGAAAGACAAGGTTTTATTTTTCTTGTCTCTTTGTATTTTGTATTTTTTAAAAAAAGTTGAGGCTTAATCAAATTAAAATCTGTAAAAATCAGTATTGAACATGTTTGCTTTGGAGGGTATGGAGGGAGAAAATGAGGTGAAGCAAGATGAGGAGCAGGACATCAAGTGTCTGGCTTCCAACAATATGAATGATCTATTTCAGGACATTGAACAAATGGGAGTTTGCCAGAGAAGGCCAAGGTCCATGTTGCTTTTTCTATCCATTCAGGGCAGGAGAGGAAGAAGAAAGTGAAGGATGCTGAGACTGGGAGGCCAGTGGTGTAAGCTTTAGGGTTTACAGGATGTTTAATTGGGTCCTGGTGAAGACAGAGGTGAGAAAACAGAAGGAGGTCAAAAAGAGAGGATCAGGAGAGATGTTCACGTTTCTTTTTTCATTATAAAAGTTAAAAGAACTGGGGTGAAGCAGAGGGTGAGACAGCAAAATGTGCTGCTGCTGTTCCTGCTGCTGGTGTTAGAGGAGGGAGGGCTGATCCCAGACCACTGCTGTGACCTTCTGTCCCACAATCCATCAGGCCGTCGGAGGCTGCATGGCCACATGCCAAGATGACAAATCTGCCTGTCAGCTGAACACAGTCCAGCATGACAACTTGGCATTTTAACTGCTCAGATTATCTTTCAAACTTCAACACTTAGAAGGAGATCTGACATTCCCTCCCAAATACAGATCCAGAGTCAGCCAGGGGGGACCTTTATTAACATTTACATTAAAAGAATAAATATGGATTGTGTTTTATATAGATGTTATAATTTGTGTGTATATTGATTTCTGTGATATGATTACAGCACATAAGAGAAAAAAGTGCATCCCTGTGCAATATTATTTAAATGTAAACTAATTCAATAACAGCATTACTGCTGTGCTGAGAATATTTCCACTTAAACTATCAAAAAGAAACAATTTGGGAAATGCTAAAACCAAATTATAAATCTCTTAGGCTCAAGTATGTGCAGCTCTCTCTCTTCTTCTTGCAATTTGCTCTTCGTTTCAGCTGAAAGGCTCACAAGTGTCTGAATAAATCATGTCAGATTTCAGTGGTAATTCCTGAACACTGGTCACGATTATGAGATTGTTTTTCATGTTTTCTTTTCACCTTTTTTTTATTCAAAGAGGCTACTTTAGGTGCTAAAAAACAAGGCTTTATTACCAAACAACATCATCCCCATTACTATAGGCACAAAATTAACGATGTGAATAACGAATAACACTGATAATTGGGCTGATTAACCTCTTCAACCCTGCAGCCATCACTGGGCCCATCAGTCTGAATGAATGCCGAGAACAGTTTAAAATCCAATCATTTATTGAGACATTCCACTCACACGCAGGTTTGAGGTGAAGGTAATTACATGTACAACAATTCAAAACACTTAGCAGTATTTTATAATAGAATGTTTAAGTTTTAGTTAAGGGAAACATACACTCTCTGGCCAAAGAATAAGTCTCCACTAAAAAAAGCCACACTCTAATATTTCATTGGACCTCCTTTAGCTTTGATTCCAGCAGCTTTTGCTGTATCATTGTTTCAGTACGCTTCTGCATTGGATAAGATTGATTTCCATTGAGTTTGCATACATTTTTTTTTATCAAGATCCTGTATTGATGAAGAGTCCGACCACTCTGCAAAGCCTTCTCCAGCACATCCCAAAGATTCTTAGCAGGGTTCAGGTCTGGACTCTGTACATGTGTGAAAATGTCTCCTGTTCCCTGAACCACTCTTTCACAGACTGAGCCCTATGAATTCTGCATTGTTAGATTTGAATATGGCCGTGCCATCAGGGAAGATGGAATAACCTGCTCATTCAGTATATTCACGAAGTCAGCTGACCACATTCTTTGGACACATAATGTTGCTGAACCTAGACCTGACCAACAGCAGCAACCCCAGATCACTGACTGCACCAAAAGGCTTGAACATTAGACATGATGGCTGCATCTCCTTGTCTTACCCTGATGGTCCCATCACTCTGGAACAGAGTAAATCTGGACTCATGAGACCACATGACCTTCTTCCATTGTTCCAAAGTCCAATCTTTGTGCTCCTTAGCAAATTAAAGATTATTTCTCTGGTTAGCTTCACTGATTAGTGGTTTTCTTATGACTACACAACTGTTCAGTCCCTATTCCTTGATTTCCTTTCACATTGTTCATGTGGAAATGTTCTTACTTTCACTATTAAACATAGTCCTGAGTTCAGATTTTTTTCCACATTTCTTCCTCAAAGATGATGGTCCCCCACTATCTTTCCAGATTTAATAGGGTTGGACAATTTCTTAACTCAGTTTTAGTAGTTTCTGCATCTCCTTAGGTGTTTTCTTTGCTTGATTACCTTGATTTTGCATCAGTTGGGGTTGAATCACTTGTTGCAGCTGAAAGATGATAACCCTGCGGTAATTATCCAAAAGGTGGCTCCTACTGTTTGCTTAGTTAAAATCCAAATTTTTACAAACAACATAAATGCACAGTATACGTGTCCTCAGACACTGATCGATCGATCGATAGGGGATATGGTTAGGGGGTTAGGGAGAACCCAGAGAGAACCCACACACAGATACACACATATACAGTAGTAGCGGTTTAAAAGTTCCCCTGTTTCCATGATGGGTCCTTGACTGGTTCTTGACTGGTCCTTGACTGATCCTTGGCCGATCCTTCACAGGTCTGTGGGGGTAATGTAATCCCCCGCAATGACGTCGTCAGCGAGGCTCTGCCCCTAAGCAGCCCAAGTAAAAAAAACAGCTGCAATCCCTCTTTTGTCCACGGGGAGGAGCAGTGATTTGATCTTGCTGCTCTCTAAACAGTTTATAATGAGCTGTGTCGCTCATTTGTTGCATTTTTGCCAACATTTAAAAAATGATTTGATTTGAAAATGGCGTCAAATAAATGTATCAAAAAAGCCGACATGTGTAGCTAATGGTGTTATGAGGCAAAGCACAACCTCCTCAAGTCGGGTAAGTGGTGAATGTCACTAGCAGCGAGCTTTCTAAACATCCCGAGGAGCGCCGCCAGCGGTCATTTGACTGCAACGTAAGTTATTCACAGTGGGGGTTGATACAGCTGCTGCATAACTGAATATTGACAAAATCATAACGTAATATCGGCAGGTAAAAATAACATAATACTGATAATGTGTAAAGCAGGGATCACAAAAGTCCGGACCCAGCCCAACCTATATTCTGAATTAGGCCTCAAAGTGCTATTATCCTAAGTAGATAAGTAAATAAATGGTTTATACTGTGAAATGAAGTGTCCCTGGATTTTATTCATAGCGATCTAGTGATAAAACGTGATAAAACGTCATACAACTGTGTCTCAGCGGTGGGACAGCTGCCTGCCCGCTGTCTGAAGCAGGCACATGCGCAAAGGCTGGTAGGAATGACAGGAACCAGCAGCCTATCATCACACAGGGTTTGTGATCTTACAGCCAATCAGAAGCAGAGTAGGGCGGCCATTTATTACAACTCCATAGCCGTGATATACGACAGTTTGGCTGAGAAAGAGTCTCCCTGAGCGGCTCTGTGGAAGTTTAGACGTGCTAAACTGCTCGTAAATATTGATGTGTTTACTTTTCCAAACAAGTAAGCAGGTAAAACTATAGACAACAACTATATAATAAAAGTCCTAAAATACCAGGTTCAGCCGTTTAGTTTTTAATACACTATAAGCATGGTAGCGTGACTGGCGGTCATCAAAAGACCGCTGGCGACGGTTCCAGTGTTTAACACTAGAAAACCCAGAGATTTCTTATCCCTCTACCATGCCCAGAGTACAACCAAAAGGCTGCCCGGTTTGAAATTAACAATTCAATGGCCAACAATTAGCACCTTTACATTTGTAAACACAGCCATTACCTGCCGTTAGCTGTTCAAGCATACTCCTTGGGGGGAGGAGTGTGCTTGAAAAGAGCTAGGGACTGTGCTGTATAGTTTCACTCACCACAAACGGTATTTGTGCTTTTGACCATTTCTCACATTTTCATGTACCCTTTATTGAGCATTGGTCATGTGAGTTTTCATCGTCATCACACTATTGTACGCCCAGCTTGCTTTCAAGTGAGAGATTATCACGTTTCTGTTTCCACAAAGGCAAGAAGGAAAGCATAATCAAGTATTTCAAATGAGAGATAATTACATTCCTTTTGACCTGGGAACAGAAAAGCAAAATCAATTTAATGTTCCTCACTTCCTAATATGGTGCAACAAGGTTCACAGTCCTCAATGTTTTTAGTAAAAAAAAAAAAAAATTAAAAAACACCTTACTAACAGGGTGGAATGGAACATAACAGAGTGGAACAGAATATAACAGGGTGGAAAATATTTGTTCCCAATTCCAAATAAAAACGCTTCAATGGCCAGATGATCAGCAATGAATAAAGATATTTCTACAGTGATCCAGATTTTTTGTTTGTTGTTTTTTTTGTTTTACATTTTAGATTTTGTAAGAGATGGGTGTGTTTTAACAACAGCAGTTTTATCCGTGACTTTAATCGATAATTATTATCATTATCCAGTGTATAAAAATGTTGGTGTAAAAACGCCAAAGATAGATAAGCATGATGCTGAACTTCGTGGTCTTAGCTCCTGGTTTGGTGTGTCTTGTTCTGTTTATTATCATTCTGAAAGGTATACCAAGTTGTGGGCTGCATATATGCAGCCCACAACTTGAACAAAGGCTAAATTCCTCAACATTCGCACTTGCTCCATAAAATTACCATCTCCAAGGCTCCTCCACCACCACTTTGACTATGGATTGATAAGTAAATGAGCCGCAGTTTTGTAATTGTTGCATTGTCAAAACAGTTCTGTTAGTGTTGTCACACAAAATTCAGTAGACTAGTTGGTTCCTATGCAGTGAATTTACATGTTATTACAAAAATACACAATAATAAAATAGGCAAGTGGCAAGATTAGAATAATGTTATAAGTTCTGCGCAAAGACTCCTTTTTCATTTTCCAAAACAAAACTGACATAAACAATCTTGAAAAAAATGTGCACGTAGGCTATGAGGAAAGAATGAATGCAATGAAGTAGGGACTGGTTGAATAAACACGGTTTAACTGGACGCCTAAGCGAGCGCGTTGCAGGATGGCTCCAGATTTTATTGTCAAATGGTTCCAGGTCAACCAAGTCCGAACTGCTTAGAGCAGAGTCCTGCACGGTTCTGTTTTGCTACGCATACCTGCCCTAACCCGTTAGAATGACTCCCGAACCCGACTCGTCACCAATGTATTTATTCCATTTAAATCCGAACCAGACTGATGTTTAACCCGCAACCCGAGCCATTAACGCATCATTGCCATGCTGCACCGCTTCTTTTCCATTATTATAGCCTATTGTTGTTTTATCATTGTGTTAATCTAAAACACATAGATAGCCTATGAATGTTTATTTTAAACTTGCTCAACATTTTTAAAACAGCTTTATATTCCTCTGACTGAACCATTTCAGAGTGAAGACTAAACCAGACCAGTGTGTTTTATTTTGCCACTGAGAGGGTATTTATAATAGGCTACTCGGAGATTGCTGTGCTTTAACAAAATGTAATCCACCTTTCCTGGCAGCAGCTGTGTTCTCCGTTCCTGGACTACAAATCCGGCGGCAGAAAACTCTGCTGCGCAAATACCAGCGTAAAATAAACTTTCATATATTTTCTCTGTGTTGTTGTAGTATATTCAGATGATAAAACAACAATATAATAAAAAAGAAGACTTGGAAGGAGGAACAGCGGTGCAGTAGGCTATGGCACACGTTAACGTTAAAAAGCACACTGCTTGTTGTAAATACTTGGTTTATGCTTTAAGAGGTAAATATTTTGGTTAACATGTTGAAGAAATATCGTTGTTTCTTTTTTCATCTCTTGCTATGCTATTGAATTTGGCAACATTAACATGGAAATTCACTGCATTAGGACCGACTAGCCTGCTGAATTTCTGGTAGCATGACAACACAAACTGGACTCGTTTGACCACTCTTACCCAATGTGCAACAATCACAAAACTGGGTCACTTGTTCAGCTGCCTCATTGCGGCTCATTTACATATCAATCCACAGTCAAAGTGGTGGTGGAGGAGCCTAAGAGATGGTAATTTTCTGGAGCAAGTGCGAATGTTGAAGAAGGCGCATGTTCAAGTTGGGGGCTGCATACAGTACCTTTTGGAATGGTAATCAGAGCGTGTCGGGGAATAGCCCACCTGGAGGGGTGACGTAATCGGGATTTCCGGCGAGCAGGAAGTCGCAGCACAGCGAGTGTTGGATGTCCCCCCGCGATTAGACACATTGAAGTGGAAGAAATTATCTCCGATCCTGCGTGGGGCTTTTATCTGTCGCCCTGTCTTCTTATGGAGGTGAAATAAATAATATGAGAATAAAATAACCCTTCCTAGCTACCTCAAACAGATTCTGTGTTGCTTGATCCAAATCTGATTTGTCTATGTTAATAATGCTAATATTAAAAGATTAATCAGTATGATAAATACATCCTATTGAGAATAGAGCTAGGGGCTGTGATCCAGTATTTGAAAGGTTTTATTAACCTACTAGCATTCATTTCTGAATAAAACAATTGGCAGCGCACAAGCATGTTACAATTTCACATTCCACGTCAAACGATGATTATGTATTAAGTTTTATGCATTTTTATGAATTGTGACTGGCCATCAGAGGTGCTTTGAGTGGCGCCTCTGCCGGTCAGTGTAAATTCAGATAAAATCTGACAGACTACGGGCGATGAGAAGTCTGTGAGAGAAGCGCCATCTTCTGGGTCTACCCTATATTACAAGGAATGGGTGGAGTTTGATTAAAACATCGACACTCCCAGGAGAAGGAGGGGGCCTCTCTGGCGGCTGGAAGTTGGAAGGCAGCTGGCTGGAACTGGAATGGAACTGGGCTGGAAGCCGGCAGGTATTCGGCTGGCTTTCAGCTTGGATGGGAACTTTTAAACCGCTACTACTGTATATATATATATATATATATATATATATATGTGTATACGTGTGTGCGGGGTTTGTGTGTGTGAGTGTATCTGGCTATTTATTTTTTGTCTGTTGTACGTTCAGTTTCCTTCCCTCTAAATTGCACATTAGAATATATAAATGATCTTCTTGATTACTGTAATTCCAAAACAATCAGTGTTTGTTGCAATGACAACTGTTCTCTAGCAAACAGAATGGCGGAGAAGTGTCATAACAGAGACATATCAGAGTCAGTGAGAAAAGGAAGAAAAACTGATCATCAGGCTGACAGTGACATACTATATCTATAGAGGAAAAACTGTGTTTCTATATCTCTCTGTTCATGCAGAGCTTGACAGTCACATCTCTCCAGGATTATTAATGTAAATTTAAGCTTCCTGTTCAGCTGAACAATGGAATGAGCTTCCACATTTCTCCCATCAAAAAAATGTAATATACAGCTGTCTGTATTAGATTCTGCAAGATTTACAATAGAATTACAAGAAAATCTCCAAGAAATAGTTCAGTACCTTAAAACACCCTAAAGATGTTTCCTAAATTTACTTTTTAAAAATGTCTTCTAAACTTTTTGGGAGAGGATTGTTGTGTTTTTTTTCCACCACTGCTGTTTTAACTCTGCCAGCACTCCTGATGTTGTGCACGCCAGCAATCCCATCAGAAGCACCGGCACACCTGACTTTAGCAGAGGCTTTAAGACTATCAGTCTTTAAAGGTTAAAGCAGTTCTCTTTTATGCTTTCTCTTACACAGATGTACAGTTTTATGGGTCATGTTTAGCAGTAAGGAGGGAACCGAAAGGTTGTTTTCACTGATCTCTGTGTAAAGGTCACATAGAGTGAGAAGCATCAGAATGAGATGACAGGAAGGAAAGAAAAATAATGGCGCTGAAGTGGCTGTTGATGAAGTCTGTGTGGGATTAGGCTGGCACACATTATAGAATTTTTCAAATCTTCACAGATTTGGGCGACCACACATTTAATGATCAGACAGATCAAGCAAGAGATTTCTTGTGATCTTATGTTGTGTGGTGCGCACTACAGAGCACACCATACACTAACCGATTCTTCAGCTTCTTTCAGGTTCTTTACATTCAATATTCCAAATCTTGCATTGCTAAACAAGACTTCAGTGGAAACAAACAAGGCAGACGAACAGGAAAAACCAATGATGGTTGTATTTGGCAAAAAAATAAATAAATAAATAAAACAGAAAAACAACTCTTTTTTTTATCAGACCACCTTGATCAGTCTTCTTAGGCCCTCTGAGCAGATCGGATTGAGCAGAATTACTGTTAACACCCCACCCCGCAGGAAAATCATACTCAATGTCGTTTGCAAACATCCGACAATCCGAACTTTGCAGGCTTTAATCGTAAGGGGAAGAACAGGAGAAAAATCGGCCCGATTATCCTGAAGTGTGAACCCGCCTTCAGAGTGTTTGTGGTATGTTCAGCTTTTCTTTTGATCAAAAGGCTGATTGTCTTTTTAAAGTTTGAATCCTGGTGCTGATCATATCAATTTTTTATTTAAAAGTAGTTAATCCTGCAGGTGATGAAGCCAGGATCAGTGATGATGTGGATAAAGAAACAAATCACTTTTCTGACCATCTTGGCAACATAATAGCGTTTGTCCCTGACAGAAAGAATCCTAACCCAGAGACATGGCGAAACATCAGGATTATGATGCTGCTGGAGGTGAAGTTCTGTATGGCTGCAGCATTTACTCAATGTGTCAGCAGACTGAAAGTATTTTTCTGATGGAAGATTTGGGCTTTCTGTTCTATTCTAAAATTGGCAATTTGACATTCACACTCAGTTCGCACAGCGACAGGGTGGGTGTATGAGGAGGTGAGTTAAAACTTTCAAGCCATTTGTTCAGTGCAAGGTCTTACATTTGCTCGGGGTTGTGCTGTTTATAACCAGTTATAATGATGAAAATGTCATCTAAAATACAACATCTTCTATAGCATCTTAGCTTTTTATGGCAGACTTTGAATTCCACCTTCTACAGTCGTAGCAGAGGAACCATGCACTGATCAGCCATTATATCATGACCACCAACCTAATGTTGAGTGGGAGCGATTTTTTTCACAAAACCGTCTCTTTTGAGACATGGACTCTGCTGAAGGCATGCTGTGTTGTTTGACATCAAGCCATCAGTCGCAATTCAAATCAGGTCAGTTCAGCTTTCTTACTATGACAAAGTCGTCCCAGAAAACTGTCCAAAAGAATCCAATAATAATCCATTTATATGAAATTGATTTTATGATTCACATCAGTCCAAATCATAACAGTTGTTCATGTATTGTTGGATGATAACTAAACTAACTGACTTGCTAAGGAAACCAAAACACTGCATCGGCTTATCTCTTTGATTCAGTCTCCCATGCTGAATATGGGCATGACAGTGGAGGGGGGAACTCAACAGAACCAGAACTAGAAAGGATGGCCATCTGCCTTCACTGGTTGGAGTTGGAGAGGGCAGGAAAGAGGGTCAACACCAATGCTCTAGGCAAAGAATACCAGCTAAAAAAAAGAGGAGAATTTTTTTGGTAAATGACATAATGCTTTATATCTATGCATAGAGATCTAACAGCAATAACAGAAAAAACCTTGATGATCTAGCTGAAGTCCTGTTGTGGGGGCCCATGGTTTGAACTTCATGGTTTAAACTTAACACACAGTTACTTGACTGAATTAGAATCTGGGGAAATTGGAAACCAAGTAACTGCTTCAAACTTAACTTAAAACAAATATGGAAAGCCAAAGTAGATAGCCAGATCACCGAACTCTGAGTGGATCAGGGCACCAAGTGTCAATTCCCGGAGACAGTAATTACAGCGTAAACAGAAGCAAGGTTGCTGGTCTGGCCACTGGGCAAGGACAAAGAGGACTCTAAACATCAAGCCAGATGTTTATCACTTTTAGTGTTTTATACTACTTTTAGAGACAGAAATCAAGGAGTCATGTGCAGAATGTGTATATATGCATGTTTGTGCGTGCAACTGTATGAAAGACTAACATCTATTTTTTATGTAGTCTCTTTTGATGTGTGCAAAGGCTTGTTTTGTTTTTAATATGCATAAATTGATTTTTCATGTAAAGCACTTTGTGTTGCCCCAGCATGAAAAGTGCTTTATAAATAAATTTTGATTTGATTTGAAAAACAGATCACAACTGCCTAGCCTTTTTGTCACGAACGCAAGCTCCCGTGGAAATAAAATGGATGAATTGAGCTGGATTTGTCAACCCGGTCAACCAGTGATGTGACAGCTATGTGATGATTATGACAGAAAGTTGATCAAATCCAAGGAAACCAGACACGGTAATGGAGTTAGTGGACCACTCAGTCTATCGAAGTAACAAAACAGAAGACTGGTAAAGAGCCGCTGGGGTGGACTTTGCACATATGTGAACAAGAACTGGTATACAAACTCTGCTATTATAGATCAACTCTGCGTACCTGACCTTCACCTCATAACAGTTAAGTGACCTTTTTATCTGCCACAGGAATCTTCCATTGTGGTGGTGATGGATGTCTACATCCCACTGAATGCTAATGCTACGTTAGGACTCAGCTACATGCTTGCAGCCTTAGGAAAAATAGTAGAATGCTTATATAGCTTAGTTTTTTAGTGGCTGATAATTTTGATCATGTTAATCTCAAGACTGAATTACTTATATTTAAGTAACGATAAGTGTGTGATGCAATGGAATAACTTCCTGGGCTGTTTCTATTCTAACATTACAAAGGGATACATAGGTTTTCCTCTCACATTTCTGAGCCTGATTCCAGCATATCACCCGGTAGTCAAAAGGCAGAAACCTGCTACCAGAACATTTTTGATGAAGATGCATCTTTACAACTACAGGACTTCATTGAATGAACTATCTGGACATAGTGCAGCATGGGCACCTATATGTGAACAATGCATATCTGAGCGATTTGTAACACTGCAGCCTCATATGTAATAAATTGCAAGACACATTAACTCCCATTCAAGCAACAGTAGCTCTACTATTAGATCCCACAACACAAGACAGCCATTGTTTTCTATCTGCATATATAGCTGGTTTACTTGGTTTCACTTCCCAGAACCAGTTTTGATTGAGCCTGAACATTAGAGACTTTAAACATCTCACCCAGATGTCAAGCCATCACAGTTTGACCCTCATTAGTTGCTCGAGTCATTGTAGTAGGCTTTATTTTTACAGAATTTTCATTTCTGTCTGTTTATATCCCACTCAATGCTAGGCTCCATGCTAACAAGATCAGTGTATGAGTTGTTTTTTTTAGGTTGTTTTGGTAGATTTGTCTTTTTTTTTTTCAAAGCTTCAGTAGAAAACCGAATGGGAAATGTAGGTTAATGATTCACAACAGCTTTTGCTCAAGGCATTCATGTCCATGCGTAATGCACATTGGCCACTTGACCATCAGGTTACCTCGGCACAGGACAATTTTAGCCAAGTTGATGTGTCAACAAATCAAAATAATGGAGGCATTTAATGAAACAAACTCCCAAAATACAGTTTTTGCCTGGAGTTCCAAACCTGTTTAAAGAAAATGTCAACATGCGTAATAAATGTAGCAAGCAGCTGGTAGTTGTTGAAATGCACACACTCGTGTGTGTGTGTGTGTGTGTGTGTGTGTGTGTGTGCAGGATTGCATGTAGTCCAGAGTGTTCCTTGTCAAGAGGGAGAGTGTTTAACAAATGACTGCCAACCAAGGGACACAGGGGCCAGGGACCTCAGCTAGGGAGTCGGCCAACAATAAATCACAAAAATCAATATGACAGGGCCCGGGGTAATCAGTATCAATGATTTTAAACTGGAATAAGTCCCCTGGGGAGAAGAATGATAAAATTTGTTGATCGAGGAGCCTGAAAAACATCTTGAGGATGAAAGAGGGAGAAGAGGAAGAAAACAAGGATGAAAAAAACAACAGATTATTGAAGCTTTTTACCCAGAAGGCTTTGCAACAGCATTAGAATCTCTGCTTTACTTTCTCTGTCTGTCACTTTTGCACTTTCCTTCTTTTCCCTCATACATTTCATTACTCATTCTTTAGCTGTCTCCTCTAGTCTTCTTCACTTTGCCCTGTTACACTCTCATCCACTCCTCCTCCTAGTCTTTACTTGCTGATTTTTACCTTTCACACTTCCTCAGTCACATTTTCCACCATTGGGTTTTACCTTTTTCTTCTGTTTGTAGTATTCCTCTGCTAGAAATTATAGATTGGGACAATTGTTCTACTATATCCCTTCTAATCCCCCAAGAGTTTTGGTACAAACTTTTTGCCCCCCTTCTTCCCCATCACCCCCACCCACCCCTCAT
Organism: Melanotaenia boesemani; assembly: GCF_017639745.1. Classification (NCBI taxonomy): domain Eukaryota; kingdom Metazoa; phylum Chordata; class Actinopteri; order Atheriniformes; family Melanotaeniidae; genus Melanotaenia; species Melanotaenia boesemani. The sequence goes on along the minus strand of NC_055696.1, from coordinate 20,788,403 downwards.
AAATAGGACAACTCAATCTTTAATTGTGTTCCTTGTCAGAAGTAAGAGTGTGTCACTAAAATGTCTGACCCCTGTTCAAAGGTACAACTTTTATTTCACCCTCATTTCTTTATATTTTGCTTCCAAGCAGACAGATCTTGTAATCATTTAAAGTGGTCTGAAGCAATAGTTCTCCAGACTTTCTGAAGGTCTTTCAAAATTTGTCTGTTGGACATTTGTTGCTTTTCTACTCGTTTTTAGTCCAGTCATTGTACCTGACCATTTTCAAAAGAATTTGTTTTAAATTTAGTAATTTAACTCTGACCTATGAAACATCCAAACAGAAGAGAGGTTTCAAACTCAACTAGTGTTGGCAACTTGACAAAGAATCAGATTTAAATTGGATGTTAATTTTCTTTGTTACCAGCAGCATGCCAAAAAGACAAATACATGTTTCCAATTTCTTTAGTTGCATCTGTGCCGATGAGCAGACAGTTTGGCAGACAGAAAAAAGGATTTTACAACAATAGGGTGATTCCCAAAGAGCTGGAAAACTGGCATTACTCAGCATAGTGGCATAAATTGGACACGTGGAAGACAAAGAAGAAGAGTCAGGACTAAGAAAATGACATACAGCAGATGAACAACATCTGAAAGTAACATCTTAAAGGAATGGGAACAAATCCATCCAAGTCCTGAACCAGGACCTGAGAGATGCATCTGGACCTACAGCTGATCCAGCTACTGCTGGCCAAAGCCTCATTAGAAACAGCCACCAAGAAGCCATTCTCAAGGAAGGGAAACAGGGAGAAAAGCCTAAGGTATGTCACATGACACAAGAACTGGACTGAAGATCAGTGACAACATGATGGAGGGATGGATCTGTAAGGGATCATCTGGGCAGAGAACAAAACAATAGGCAGAAACATCTAAAGAAGAGCTTCAGAAAGTAAATGGTAAATGGTCTGTATTTATAAAGCGCTTTACTGTACTTGGAATGATATCCAAAGCGCTTTACATTATACATCACATTCACCCATTCACACACACATTCACACTCTGATGGCGGAAGCTGCCATGCAAGGCGCTCGACCACGACCCATTAGAAGCAATTTGGGGTTTGGTGTCTTGCTCAGGGACACCTCAATATGAGCTTGACGGGCCGAGGATCAAACCAACAACCCTCAGGCTACAAGACGACCACTCTACCCACAGAGCCACGCTGCCCCTCTAGTCTAGAGAACTATTCCTCTTAAGCCCTGTCATATTTACAGGACAAAAATTAAAAAGACATGAAATGAAAGGAAGGATTGTTCCACAATAATAATAAGGTTCATATTCATGCTTTGGTGTATAGAATAGAATAGAATAGAATAGAAATACTTTATTAATCCCTTCGGAGAGCCTCAGGGAAATTTGGGAGACATATGGGGACATAAAGGAACTTCAGAAAGAAAATATTTTAAATTTTGTGTTGTTAATTATGCCCAAGCAAAATGCAGTTAAACTGGGGATAAATGTGAAATTCCTATCCTCGCTGGTTTTTTCCTGTTTGACAGAAGATAACACCATGCTAACAATTCCATGCAAGTAGATGTCATTGTTCACCTTCAGAAACAAAACAAAATCCTTAAACATTGTTTACTCAAAGATACCTTCTTTTTTTTGTGAACCTTAGGGTCTATGCATTGAGCTAATAGATACAATTGTTAATTGATAAACTCATCAGGCGGGGGGGCTCTGTGGTTGGCGTGAAGCTGGACTCCCTGGTGACAGTGGCAGAGAGGAGAACACTAAAAAAAACTACTGGTTATTGTGAATGATGCCAGTCACCCTCTGCACACTGTCATCAGTGCACAGAGAAGCCTGACCAGTAACAGGCTGCTCCTCCCCACGAGTAGGACCAACCGGCTCAGAGACTCCTTTGTCCCCCGAGCCATCAAACTGTACAACTCTGCATTAGGCAGGAGGGGGAGAAGGAGGGGGGAGAGGGAGGTGTGCAGTCCGCCTTATACAACACATGCACAATAACCCATACAAACAGTTGCAATAACTTATACGTGCAATAGTGAACTGGGAATCTGTTCCACGTCTACTGTGCGCAATGCTTGTTTATATTGTTTTATTAACTTATCTTATTGTTATTATTGTTATATTTATTGCATTCTATTTGCCTCTATTTTGCTTTGTACCTGTATATATTGTGTCTTGTGCTTGTCCTGCTTTACTGTTGGTGCTGTACTGCTACTGGTCCCCAAATTTCCCTGAGGGCTCTCTGAAGGGATTAATAAAGTATTTCTATTCTATTCTATTCTATTCTATTCTATATCCACCCCCTTCCCCAAATTTTCTCTAAGGAATGAGTATTCCCATAAATATCAATGTAAGCGCCAACAGCAGACCTCTTTAGTAACTTTTCCTTTTTAATGCCATCATATTTTATGTGAGTCCTACGGGTAAACTTGGCACTCTGTCTTCAGTGTTGCTGAGCAGAATAAGCTGATGTGAGTTTCATATGCAGTTGCTGCAGGTCTGCCCTTTACTGAAGACGGTATTTAATCACTACCCTCTTTTCATGACAGCAGTCTCAAATGTTTTGAACGCTATCCTGTCACGCTCCAAACATCTGTCGCTAAATGTCCGCAAATAACATTCTGTCAGCATTTTACACATTGATCTGCCCTGGAGTCTCCCCCTCCAACTTAGCAGCATCTGTCCTGGGCCCTTCTCCTCTCAGATGCACTCTGATAAACTCTGATAACAACCTAATACCCTTAAACTCACTGCAGCCGGAGCTCTGCTGGTGTTCATTTAAAATGATTCTTTTTTTTTTTTTTTTTTTTTTTTTTTGGCCTCGTTTTTCCTGCAGATAAATGTCCTAAATCTGCATCTGAAATGACTCCCTTTCAAAGGAATGCAAAACTCTGAACGCAGAGCGGCCAGGCCTCGTCTTGGCTTCAGTGATACCAGAAGGCAAAGCTAAACTGGCAAGCCTCCACTTCCAGCTGTACGGCATCTGACTTGGTTAAAGAAAATGTCCTGTTTTTCTTATATTTTTCTTTTTATTTTATAGTTTTAGAGGACTTTATTGTGTCCTAGCCTTCTATAAAATGGTTCAAATGTGTTTGTCTTTTTAAATCATGCAACCTAAAAGAAGATGATTCTGGTGAATATGGACAGAGATTTAACAATACACTGAAAGAAGAGAGACATCAACAATTACATCATTCATTTGTGACAAAAGAAGAAAAATAAGATTTATCTTGAGGTTTGAAAGAAACTGAATGTGAGGCTTTCCATTCCCTTTTCAGCCTTTATTGAATGAATGTCTGCCATTCTTTAATATTAGAAGTGGCAAATAAAAAATATATCAATGTAATAAATGTGAAAAGGAATTTTTTAAAAACATTTTTGGTCCACACGATGTGAAATGTTCAGTATGCTCATTTCCAACCTGTTCACACAGCAAAACACAAAACAGTCATGCAAAGGAAAATTGTGTACAACCAACGTTAATTCTGCTTTTGTGGTGTTTTGTTTTGAACAGACTTTCAGTTGTTTTCTTTCTGTTCAGCCTCAAGGTTCAGACTCAACAGCCGGGAATCCAGCAAAAGGAAATGTTGATGTGAAATGTTTTTACAGAGTCTGTTTAAGTGGAGGCCACAATGTTTTTTTTTTTTGTTGTTGTTGTTTTTGTGCTTGAGGGGGGAAATAATCCCTCCCAAAATAATACTGAACTTGAACCAAGATGATGTCTGGCTCCATACTGCTTTGGGTGTAACAATACATTTATCTACATCAATTTATTGATCCAGTAGCATCAATCCATATTGAAAACACTGATTAAACATCAATACAGGACTCAATATGTAATACAAATTTCATACATATATATACATATTCTGGTCTGAATATGAGAACAAATTGTTTTTAATTTAAATATTTAATTTATCTTATAAGGAAAATTAAATTGAAATATTTTAATTATTTTTTTTTTATTTAATATTAATGGAAGTTTTAATTCACGTGATATCAGCTAAAAATCACTGTGTCCTGGTTATATTATGTAAACTTTTTTAATAACAGTAAATATCCAATCTTTGTTTGCTAAAATGAAGTAAAATTTAATTGTGTTCAAACTTTATTTACACCCATACAGTGTACAATCTACACCTGCTGGTGAGAATAGAGTTTATGCATATTTCAGTGAGATAAAAAACATAAATGTGTTTTATATGTTTAGACCTAAAAGTCTGTTTTCTATGTGAACACATTTGTTTTGTAAAGTTTTACTGATATAAGCTTCATGTATGTCACATTTATGTACCAACAGTTCATACACTGAACTTAACAGCCAATCAGAGACTGATAAACCTGATATGTATTCGACATGCTGAACAGCTGAAAAGATGAAAGTCCAGATGTTCCTGATGACTGATTACTGGTTGGGTATAACCAGTAACCTGGTGTACCGGGTGTAACTGGGTGTAACCTGGGTGTTTAAGGCCCCTAAAACACAATGACTAAAGCTGACCTGAGAGTAGCTGAAAGGACTTTTCCAAGTAACAATACCTTTATAAATCAGTAGCTGATATTTAAATCAAACTCAGTCCTTCAGCTAGAAAATGATCCAACCCAAATATTGACTTGCCTTTATTTCTGACTAAACATGGACTAAATAAGGTGTGATTTTTGTGATGATACATCTTCTGATGCTAATCCAGGCACATCATCAGTGATGTATCCTGAGATCACTGGGTGTTTTCGGGGCTCTCAAACATCAGACACCCTCCCTTAGGCGACCCTGCTGAGGTTGATCAGGCCTCAGCATGTGCCCTGGCAGCTCAGCAACGGATCACAGCTCTCTTTATTCAGAGTCATCTAGAGGTTTTTTCTGCTGCCTCTGTGCTGTTAGAGATGGCTCTCTTCCTGCTTTCGCCTGTGATGCTGAGTGCAGTATAGGCCCTACAGAGGGACTGTCCTGCAAAGCCTCTATATCCAACCAGGTAAGTACCTGGCCTTCCAGCCTTGTCTGTGGCAGTCGCTGACCAGCTCCTGGTACTTGTCCCTCTTCTGCTCAAAGACCTCCTCCATTCTCTCTTCCCATGAAATGGTGAGCTCCAGCATGGCAACATTTTTTGTTGCCTCTGACACCAAATGATGTCAATAAAAAAATTAAAAAAATAGTCATGGATCTGCAGGCTCGGAGCATGAGAGATAGTTATTTCAGGGATCCCTGAGCAGGTGGAGGAAGATACTAGGAAGATTGTCTAGCTGCAACCTCACAAAACCACATAACACTAATGCTAAGCTCATGTACATTTAATAACGTTCAAAAAAGGCACACAACATCACGCATACATATTCATTCACTTACACACACACACACACACACACACACATACATACACATTTATATCAACAAGAAGCATCCAACACTCACCTTTTCACCACAAGCATGACCATACTCAGATTTATCACGCTGAATGTGCACGGAGCTGGGAGCAGAGAAAAGAGACTAAAAATCTTTAATAGATTAAAGAATCTGCAGGCAGACATTGTGTTCTTACAGGAGATTCATTTAACAAAAGCACCAGTGGATGCCCTCTCTACAACAAAGTTTCCTCATGTTTACTCAGCCTGTTATTACTCCAGACAGAGAAGGGTAGCCATTTTGATAAATAGAAAAGTAACATTCACAGAAATCAACATAATCACAGATCCAGAAGGGAGATTCATCATAGTAAAATTATCTATTCAAAATATGAAGTTATGCTAGCTAACTTATATGGCCCAAATGTTGATGATCCCTCCTTCTTTCACTCTTTCTTCACATCACTTTCTGAACACCAGATAGCACACTAATCACAGGAGGTGATTTTAACATGGTTCTGGGCTCAGCTGATAGATTTAATAACACTGTAAATCATCGAAACTGGCAATCCACAAACACTGTTAAACAATATATGGAGGATTTTGGACTTTGCGATATATGGCGGTCTTATCACCCTAATATCAGAGAGTACACCTTCTTTTCTTTAGTTCACCATTAATACTCTAAGCTAGATTATTTTGTAGTTAGCAGCTCTTTGGTAAGTGAGATTTCAGAGACCCAGAATCACCCCATCACTATCAGCGACCATGCATCAGTTTCCTTCACTTTGAGGAACACGAGAATCACACCATCGGCTAAAAGCTGGAGATTTAAAACAGCGTTGCTTAAAGATCCCGACTTTATCAGCTACTTCACAAAAGAATGGGCTATATACTTAGAAAACAATGACAAAACAGGAGTCTCAGCATGTGTTCTGTGGGAAGCAGGGAAGGTGGTAATGCGAGGCAAAATGATCTCTTTTGCATTACATAAAAAAAAGAAAGAAAACTCAAAATTATTAAAATTAGAACTAAGAATTAAATCATTAGAGGACGCCTACAGTGCTTCACCAGATAAACCAACGATGACCCAAATAAGGAAGGCTGGACTTAACAAGAGAACAGAATTTCTGGTGCAAAAATTACGCTTGGAGACATTTGAACACAGTAATAAATCTGGAAGATTTTTAGCTAATCAGTTGAAAATAAACAAAGAAAAATCTACCAAATCAGCTGTTAAAGATTAAGTAGGTAATATTACGCATGAGCCAGATGCAATAAACAACATCTTTAGAGATTTCTATAAAACTCTGTATACATCACACTTAGATCCATCAGACAACAATATCCATCATTTTCGTAACAATATAGATCTTCCAGGTTTACAGCAGGAACCAGTCACGGCCTTAGATTCCCCCCTCACAGTGCAGGAACTACATGAAGCTCTTAAACATATGCCCTATAAAAAAGCCCCAGGTCCGGATGGCTTCCCAGCAGAGTTCTATAAAGAATTCTGGTCAACACTGGCCCCTACATTTTTCAAAATGGTGACACAAATGAAGGAAAATGGTTACTTACCGAAATAAATAATGTCTGTGGACATTGTCAGGATAAATATTGCTGTGAAACTGTGTTTTCATTTTAGGGGAAACAATGAATAATAATAGAATATTCAGACCAATGTCATGAAATTATAGATTGAGTTGGTCTTACTCTTTAAATAGCAAATTAGTAGATGTGCAGTCTTGAAGATGAAATGGTTGCAGCTGAAGAAAGTCACGCACCAGAGAAGCCCTTCAAGGCTGCTATCATCAGGAATAACTTTGCAGGAAGTACAGGGTAAAAGGATGTTCTCACAGTCTCTCGCCACAGAGTCATAAACTATGTATGCTGGGGATACTGTCAGGGAATGAGGGAGATGTCTTCATTAAGATCTCTCAGATGCTGCTGCTGAACATACATTTAGTGACTTTGCAGCACAGCAAAAATGCATGTTGTTGACAGCAGGGGAAGCTCCTTGTTGAGAAACAAAACACCAGCAGATATCTGCAAGTAGAGCCAAAGTAACCATTTGTAAAAGAAGTGGTGCTGGACTGGGGGGTACTGCTCATCCCACCCTACAGTAGGCCCTGGACATTGTTTACTGTGGAACGTGTGTATTCTTTCCTGAAAATGCGACATAATGCTGAGGGTCTGCCGGATTGTATTTACATCAGATGGGATCAGGAGTCTCCCTGTATCAATGCTGCTGATCAGCGATAACGGCCTACTGTCCCAGGCTGATAACCACTGATTATGTTGATTCAGTCGAGTGAAAATGTCTGATCCCATCCACTGCAAGCGCCTCTGTGGTTGTTCAGTTTCTGACTAGACTTGTTATTACCAATATTAGCGGTGAACTGATATGAGGATAAAATTATCTTTTTCTGTCATGTAGCCTAAATGAAACTCTCCAAGTTTTGGGTTTCATTCAAAATAGATGACATTAAACACACATTTGGCAACACAAAAACAATTTTAGAGAAAAAAACTTTCATAGTGTACAAAGTTCATTCAGTGCAATTATGATATAAGATATTCAAAAAAATTCTGCAGTTTCTGCCTTTTTCGTTGTTGTGTCAGAGCCAGAAACATCTTGCAGACAGCACGACAGAGTGACTTCAGTGACTTGGACACTGATTGGTTAGGAATTTTGCATGAATATCTGTGCATATTTTTTCATGGGAAATACAAACCATTTGTGAGAGCAGCCTGAAACATAGCAGCCCACTGCTCTCTGGTACATCTAGCGATGTGTCATGGATGACAGCGGAGGTTAGAACCCAAATGCAAGCAGTCAAGACAGGAGGCAGAACAGTGCAGGTGACAAGGTTTATTTCCTTAAACTGAGGACAGGGAACCGCACATGACAGGGGTAAACCAAAAGGATCAGACAAGGGCAAAGTGAAAACCATGAGGTATATATACACAGAGGAACAAACTGAGAACAGTTGAAGTGCATCAAAATCAAACCAGGTGAGCTAATGAGCCAAAGACAGCAAACATAGCACATGAGGGAAAACTGTATTAAACATGACAAATCCCAGAACCGTAAACCAAAAATCAAGACAAAAACTAAAACATGACACAAACGATTATCTTAACAGAAAACTAAGGACAAACACCAGAACCAGAAACCAAGATCTAACCAGAACTAAACATGACCAACCGAAACCCTAAACCATGATCAACACAGAAATAAAACCTGAAAACCACAAACTTCAGATGTTCACTGAAGATGTGAGGCAAGGTCAGCTCTTGAGTGCTTCAGTTTACAATCAATCTGCAGCTGATTCAGCTGACAGGAGATTTTATTCTATTGTATGTTATGCTATAAGGTTAATTGCAAACGCGAGTGCAGTCTGCCTAGCTGGATCCACGAGATCAGAAAATCACAGGAGAATTGGAGAATGTTGTGATTCTGCACTTCGAGGATAAACGTCTTGTCCTCCATTATGAAACAAAACAAAACACTGAGACCCCCTGACCAGTTAAAGACATAGTATTTACATGTTTCAGCAGTGCAAATTTGCATGGAGGCTTTTATTTTGAAAAATACCAGAAGTTTTTACACTGCTCCCTTGTCTGACTTCTGGGTCCGTGCTCCATCAAAAATAGACTCGGCACGTAAGTTTAGTGGAGAGCTGCGACAAAGCGCTTCTGGGATGCCTCCAACAAGTGCTGAGGCACACCTGGTGTGGACCAAACAACTGACTAAAACAGCTGTGAATAACAGCGGAGGTCACTGTGTAGCCATAACGCGGTACACACAGACCTGGTAAAAAATTAGCCTTAAGTGAAGAAAATGGAAGTGAAGGTTGCTCTGAAGGCAGTGAGGAGGTTGAAGGGAGGAAAAATATGCAGGAGAAGTACTGATCAAGTCAGCCCTCCAAGACGGTTTGTACATACGGGCCCAGAATGTTGTGCTATGCCCCTGTCTAGGAGTATGTACTTTCTGTAATAACAGCCATTAGCTACAGAAACAGTAGTTGTTGGCACCAAAGTGCTGTTGGCAGCAGTTATAGTAACACACAGAATACACGGTTGAAGATTTTAATTTGGATTAGGTCATTTCACACACAGATCACATGTTCTTTCTGCTCCATGCTGAAAAGATGCTGTCAGACGTGAAAATGCCAGGAGAGAGCAGGGAATCTGAAAGGTCAGAGATGGAGGAGGTCTGGTCCAACGGTGTGATGCAACTCTAACATTAAGTTATACCAAGGTTAGGTCGGGATTTGTGAAGGGTGCTGCGAACAACTGCCTTTTTCTGTGTTACTCTCCTGACCGGAAGAAACCGGGAATCTTTGTCATTCCTTTGTTTCTCTGCTTGCTGTGTTTGAATCTCTGTTTCACCCTCAGCTCTTCTGCTCGTCATTTCATTTTGCAGCCTCTCCTCATTATCTTTGTAGCCCTCGGCTCTTTTCAACACGTCCTCCATCATATCTCATCCTTTTTTCATTCTGTCTCTGTCTATTCAGAACAGATTAGTAGCTATCAAATTGCCAACCAATGCTGACTCATGGCCCTGTGAGTGGGTTTGTGGATGAGAAGCTTTGAGAGCTTTGAAGTGAATCTTTGTCACATTTCTTTGTTAACCTTTGCTGTTGTTGACAAAGATAACTCATTTTTATGCTCTTCTTATCACTAAGCTCCTGTAGATAAAACAAATGCTTACTGTTTGCACGCACACACATGCACACACACACCCCCACATATACAGAGGAATCGATACCAGCACTGATAGAGGTTAAACTGACGGGCCACAATGACAAACACCTCTCGCTATGCTGAACCTCCACCAATGTTCTTTAAGCCTCAGCCACATTCAAGAACAGGTGTTTCTCTGTGCATACACCCGTTCTGGTCAGATACATAAAACTACATTTAGGTTTAGGTACGATGACTCTCTTTCCCCCAAAGATGACACTATGGGTGTGTCCCAATTCAGGGGCTGCACACTTCGAAGTGCTGATTCGTCGGCCACATACGTCATCGCAGTGCGCGAAGTACTGTCCCAATTGACAGAATTTGAAGGACCCTCCGAATCCACCCTTCGAATCCGCACTTCGTTTGGCCTCAAACGAAGGATGCTGGTGATGCATCCTTCACGGCCTCTTTCTCCCACAATTCATTGCGCACAGGACGGTGGCGAATCAGCAACCTCAGAAGAGTCGTATTAAGTTTAAATAAAGTTTTATTTTAAAAAAAGTACGTTTTTTTAACTACACTTTAGTATATACGTTACAAAATCAAGTACATTTAAAGCATGTTTGTTAAATGGTGACATTAAAATTCGGTAATATTTGATATTCAATGACTTTTAAGGGGTTAATGAAGTGTGTACTGGCTGGAAAACAACAGAGCTTCAAACCGTGTTTTTCTTTTTTTTTCTTTTTTTTTTTTTACTGTCGGTGTTGCCGCTCCATATTCAGCGTCTACTAACGTTTCCTTTTCAATTAATTTCAGAGCTTTAAGTGATTCAACGTCCTGTGTTGTTGCTATGGGAAATTCTTGTAGACTAGGTAGGCTGTCCCATTTCACGAACATTAAGCAGACTTCGAAGTGTGTAGACTACGGAGGACACCCTGTAGCCTACGTAGTCTGCGCACTTCGAAGTGTGCAGACCCTGAATTGGGACACAGCTTATGAGATGCTTGTTCATGGAAGCCATAATGACTTATAATAACTTTTAAAGACTACATGATCTCTAGAGGTTGAGAGAGCAACTGCAGGACAGAAAATCAACATGCACATTAGAAATAACCACTTCTATAACATAAAGCACACAAAAATGAAAAAGAAAACCTAAACTAAAAACCTCTACAACGTATTGCCACCCAAACAAAACACAGGTGGTTATATGGAGACCGTTTAAACAAGGTTTCACGTGAAAGCAAAGGCTGCTGATTAGAAAGAGATAATGTAGGGATGTATGTTAGTTCTAATCATGCTCTTTTCTTTATTTAACCCCAATCCATATCACATAGTGCCCACCCATCCATCAACCCATCCATCCATTCATCCATCCATCCATCCATCTCCTATCCCTACTTATTCCAGGTTTGTGGGGGATGAAGTACTGTATATCCCTATACTACAAGGTCCCTATGCTATAAGGCCAGAGGCAGGACAATCTATTTTTTAGAAGTCATTACCTAAAGCCAACCAAAGGTTGATAAAATATTTTATTATTATTTTATATGAATTATTATTATTTTGTATTACTGAAAATAATCAAGAAGTGAAAAAAAATAATCGTAACATCTGGGTGTTGATCTCATGTTTCATGGATTAAAGCTTGCATGACTCCTTTCTGCCACCTGTATGGGAAGTATTTTGGAGATGCCCCTGTGGGTCATATTTAAAGCTTTTTTGATTGAAGAACTTGTTGGTGTGGTCAGTGTGGTAGAACTAAGTGACACGTGGTAATAATGCAGGTTACAACCACCTGATTATCACTATGCGATGTTTCAGAAGGGTCGATTTTGCTTTAAAACTGGGGAAGAAATGTCATTTGATGATGGAATCTGCTGGCAAAAATGGAAAATAATACTTTTTCCATGCTACATTACCAAAACAAAAGCCTCAAAGGAGGGCCTTTTGCAGTGATCTCATTTTGACCAGCCAACTTACTCCCACCAGATGCTTGAAAGAAGGGTATGAGTCACTTTTATGCACTCATACCACTTATCTTTTTCATCATGAAGCCTATGTTTTTTTGGGGGGGCTCCTGTCTGAAATGACATACCCAAAATAAATGGAGTGTTTGTTTAAAGCTTCAAGGGCTGTATGTGTAATCTTAGCCTAAAGAGAACACTTTGAAATGTAAGATACTTCAAAGCGTCAGAATACAGTACTGTCACTGTAAATTCATCTACAACATACTAAAAATAAAATATATACAACAAAAAACAAAAAAATACTTTGAGTGTAAACCACCTTTGAATTACAGGATAGTAATTAATATTTCATTTATGCTCTATGCAAAATCTGCATAGGCATACAGATGGAGCTTTCTGCCCTTCTTCTGCATCCCTTACGTGAGTTTTTGGTCAATTTTCAGAGAGCTCGTGGATGTGTAGCCAGATAGCAAACTGGGCAGTACCACCAGAAACCACAAGGACAGTGTAATCAGCGAAAGGAGGGAAGGAGAAACTGCAATTTATTTAATAGTCTTGCAGACCACCACCATCTACTGTGCTGCCTTTTTTTATGGCTAGTGTGTATCGTTATGATCCCTTCCACTGTCGGCATGTTTGCTATTGTCTAAACTGACAGTGGAACTTGGAGGAAAGCTCTGAAGTCTATTCTGCGCTCTAATGGATGTTTTGCCTAACAACAATGACAAGGTGTTGCTCTCACACATGGGATATGTAGCATTAATGGCTTCACCGGACTGAAAAAGTGATGAGGTTCTGTATTTTAGACATAGGTCACTTTAGCACAGATATTCCAGACAGTTTGAGAGACTTTGAAAATTATGAAAAAAATGTTTTTTAGTATACTGAGGTCTTCGTAGAGTGACATGTCATGACCTTATGCAGGCATATCGTAGTTCAGTAAAAGAAAGCAGTGGATGGATAACTTAAAATTTCTCTCTATACATATATTCAATAGCAAACTAAAGAAAGGGAGTATAGAAAATTATGAATTCATCATCAGACAGAAAGCATGAGTTTCAGCTTCAGTTTCAGTTACAACTTGTGTTGAAGGCAATTCATAAATGTTAATGTTTTTCTGATCCTGTCAGACAGACTAAATGCTGCACTGGGGGGGTGTTCATTAAGGCATGGCATGTTCAGTTGCTGTCCAATTAATGAAATGAAATGCTTTATTTTAGACTTTAAATAAGGAATACGTAGAAAAGCATTTTTAGATTAAATAAGTCAAATGAGTTTTTTTTTTAACCAGAACTTGTGCAATCAGATGCAACAAGGCAAAAACACAATTAGTGAAGGGTTATTGTTTTTTAAAAGGTCAAGAGAAAACAGTGTCCATGACTTTACCTGGTGTCCAGTGCATTGCATATGCCCTATTCTTCCTTTGAGAATCTGTGTGCGTTAGTGTATAGAATCAGAATGAAGTTGAGTAAGCTGGTTGAGAGAAGAAAAGGCATAGAGGATGCAGAGAAATGGATGAAAATGCTATTATGGGTATTTCTGCAGTTGCGCAGCAGACATGTCAGTACATGTAGACGGATGCTTGGACTTGAACACAATTTAGTCGAAAAGCCAGTCAACACAGCTCTCTGTGGAGCTGTGGCACAACATTCAACTTTGATACTGGTGGTAATAAGTCATCAGAGCTGTGAGAGCTGAAGGACCCAAGAAGGTTTATCATTCCTATCCTCACAGCCAGTAGCCTCACAAACACTTCAGATTTACAGGGGATAGACAGAGGCCATTGTCAGGGTCACTTCTGGTATTCTGGACCATGGTCGCCCAATTTTTAAAATTAGGATTGAAAAACAAAGTGCCATGCAGGAAGTGTTGAGTTATGGATTGCTGAATGTCATGGTTACTAAGCTAGTGGGATGTTTTCTATTTTTATGGGTTATTTGGTCCTAAAAGAAGC